>NC_133415.1:27887142-28190446 GCF_049350105.2 Macaca mulatta | reverse complement strand
ATAATTCCTAGATTTCATCTAATGTCTGGCTCCTGTTCAAAACTCTCTGATTATCTCCTAAATATTTTCTTGGCAGTTTGTTTGGATCAGGATCCAAACAAGTTCTGAATCTTGCAGCCAGTTGCTGTCTCTCCCGCCACTCTCTAATCGGTAGCTCTCTCCATGCCCTAACCTTTTTACCTTGGCAAGGTTGCTGTTGATGATAACAAAGGAGCACTTGTCCTGTGGAGGTTCCCACACCAGCCATCAATCAGCAAGGCCTAGGATACCCCTCCGAAGCATGTCTCCCCTCCGTCCCCTTCCCTCTGTCCCCATGACCTCCACCATTCCCGGACATCACAACCTTCCCGATAGTTGCTGGCCCTGCTGTCGTCCATTCTGCTCCCTCGGGCTCACCCTCCATCCAGCACCAGAGAGATGGATCCTTTCATGCCCTGGCTTGTATAACACCTAATCTTATGGATTAAGTCCATAACCTCCCTGCATCTCCTGGGGCTACCCTCTGTGGCCTCCACAGTGTCTCTTGCTGCCTCACCACTCCCCAACCACCCCCACCCTCCTTCCAGTTGCACCCACCTACTCTCCGTTCTTCAGATTCACCTTGCTGCCCTTACCCTGGTATTTCAGCATGTGTTTTTATTTGTTGGTTTTTTGAGACAGAGTCTTGCTTTGTGGCCCAGGCTGGAGTGCAGTGGCACAATCTTGGCTCACTACAACCTGTGCCTCCCAGGTTCAAGTGACTCCCATGCCTTAGGCTCCCAAGTAGGTGGGATTACAGGTGTGTGTCACCACACCCAGCTAATTTTTGTATTTTCATTTTAGTAGAGACAGGGTTTCACCACGTTGGCCAGGCTGGTCTCCAACTCCTGGCCTCAAGGGATCTGCCCGCCCTTGGCCTCCCAGAGTGCCGGGATTACATGTGTGAGCCATCGTGCCTGGCCTGTTTCTGTTTTGAAAAAGGATCTTGCTCTTTCACCGAAGTTGGAGTGCAGTGGCGTGATCTTGGCTCACTGCAGCCTCAGATTCTTGGACTCAAGCGATCCACCCGCCTCAGCATCCTGATTTGACACGTGTTGTTCCCCTTGCTGGCCTACTCTTTGTTATACCACCAGCCCCCAACTCCTACTCACCCTGCAGGGCTCCTTCCCTGCCCTTACTGACTGTCAGACAGACAGCCCTGGTGAAGGCCTTTCCCGGGGCCATTTGGGCTCCTTCTTGCTCTGGAAGCCCCAGCAGTTGGGCCCAGGGCATATTGGGGTGGTTGATGTACTGGCACTCAGGAAGGCAAGGGCAGTGCCCCTGACTGGCCCTTTCTGCAGTGTGGCCATCCTCTACTACCTGTGCCGCAAGTACAGCGCTCCATCACACTGGTACCCGCCAGACCTGCACGTACGTGCCAGTGTGGATGAGTTCATGGCTTGGCAACACGCGGCCTTTCAGCTGCCCATGAAGAAGATAGTCTGGCTCAAGGTGAGCAGGATCACTTCCGGGGCCTGGGGACAAGGGCACAAGGGAGTCAGGGAGGCTGGTGGCCAGTTCTGGCCCTGCTGATTGCCGGTGAACTCTAGTAAGTAAGTCTCCCTCCCTCTCTGGGCCTCATTTCCTCAGCTCCTTCTCCTGCCTGCCTTACAGAGCTGTCAGGGGTGTGGACTGAAACAATGGGCATGAAAGAGTCTTATTAGGGCGAGGGGAAGGGCATACAGGAGGGGCTGATATGACTTACCCAGGACAGCATTTGAGGCATTTCATTCCAAACTAGAGAATCTCAGCGTCGAAAGGCCCACAGAAGGCCAGGTGTTGTGCTCAAGCCTGTAATCCCAATACTTTGGGAGGCCAAGGCAGGTGGATCACTTGAGGTCAGGAATTCAAGACCTACCTGTCCAAAATTGTGAAACACTGTCTCTACTAAAAATACAAAAAAAATTAGCCAGTGTGGTGGTGGGCACCTGTAATCCTAGCTACTCAGGAGGCTGAGGCAGGAGAATTGCTTAAACCAGCCAAGTGGAGGTTGCAGTGAGCTGAGATCATGCCACTGCACTCCAACCTGGGTGACAAAGTGAGACTCCATCTCAAAAAAAAAGCTCATAGAAAATTTGAAGATGGCCGGGCGCGGTGGCTCATGCCTGTAATGTCAACACTTTGGGAGGCCAAGGCAGGCAGATCACAAGGTTGGGACTTCGAGAACAGCCTGGCCAACATGGTGAAACCCCATCTCTATTAAAAATACAAAAGTTACCCAGGCATGGTGGCACGTGCCTGTAATCCCCGCTACTCCAGAGGCTGAGGCAGGAGAATCTCTTGTACCCAGCAGGCGGAGGTTGCGGTGAGCTGAGATCCCGCCACTGCACTCCAGCATGGGCAACAGAGTGAGACTCCGTCTCAAAAACAAAACAAAAAAAAAGAAAATAGAAAATTTGAAGGTGACAAATAACCAATACATGTGTACATGATTGGTTACATCAAATTCTATGCCTGTGACAGGCATCACTAATCAGTCACAGGACTTATACCTGCTGAGCTCCCCAAATCCTTGTGAACACATGGTTCCCAGCAACTTCCACCAATCAGAACTGCTACAAGAGGTGAAACTACTTTATGTCCTGGGAACTGTCCAGTATCTATCCAGCAGACAAGAGTACAGAGACCAGGCAGGGCAGGTGGCCCTGGAGTGCAGCCTCCTCTTCCCTCCTCTTCCCAACCCTGGCCAGTTGCTGATCCCAAAGATAACAGGGGAGGAAGTTTCAGCTGAGAAGATGGAGCATGCAGTGGAAGAGGTGAAGAACAGCCTGCGGCTCTTCGAGGAGTATTTTCTGCAGGATAAGATGTTCCTCATCGGGGACCAAATCTCACTGGCTGACTTGGTGGCCGTGGTGGAGATGATGCAGGTGTGGGTTGGGGTGGAGGAGGGTTAGACCTTGGGCAGAGGTGGGACTCCTCTGTGACCAGTGGGGCCATCACTTGAGGATAGGCTGGAGAGGCAGGAAAGGCAGGTAGAGCTGCCATGGGGGCTGTGGGAGCCAGGTCAGGGGGCCTGGACTCAGTCTGGGGGCAACAGGAAGCACAGAACATTGTGAATCAGGGAGGATCACAGTTCTCCACACTTGACAAAGATTCTTCGGTGTGTGAGGAGCTGGAGGGTGAGCCTGGGATAGAGAAGAACACTGCATTTCCTGGTCAATCCACCAGCATCCCAGATACCGCCTCCTCTTGCTGGACTCGCCAGGAAATGTTCACTGGCCCCTGGGGTTCCTTCTGGCCCTGCCTCGTTCCCAGAGCTCCAGACAGACAGCTATGGAGGACAGCTCTCCTGGCTGGGTCTGAGGGGCATCCACTGTGCATTTGGAGGCACACCTGAGTATGGGGCATTTATGTGGCCTCTCCATGCAGGGGAGGGTGACCAGTTCTGCCTCTCAAGACACTGGCCAGGGTCTAAACTGGCCATCCTGAACACCAGCTAGGGCACTGCACACTGACCAAAGAGACTAATTTTCATATCAGCCAGAGCTATGCCCAGGAGGAGGCACCTGGGATCCTGGTGGCTTGGCCAGGAAATGCAGTGTTCCTTTCCTCATCCCAGAGATCTCTGGCTCATATGAAAATTAGTCTCTTTGGTCTGTTTGCAGTGCAGACCAGCACCAGGAAAAATCATTCTGGCCTGCCCCGAGGGCTCAGACATATGCTTCGCCCCCACCCCTTACATTTCACCCACCACCCACCCCTTCTTGGGCTTCCCAAAGACCTTGGGTGCAAAGCCAAAGTCCAGGGTAGACTGTCTTAGTGAACCAGCCAAACTGCAGGGTAGACTGTCTTAGTGAGCCAGCCAAACTGCAGGGTAGACTGCTTGCCAGGTCTCCCATTCTAGCCCCTGAGCCTGATCACAGTGGGAGGTTAAACATGGGGAAAAAAACCTGAGTTCTCTCCCTTATCCACATATACACCCCTGGGGTAAGGGGTTTCCTTGGAAGAAGGCAGAATTCATGTGAGGTCGCAGGCTGGAGAAGTGGGAGCTGCCTGGGCCGGGAGCCCTCTCAGCATGGTCCAGAAGGCTTAGAGCAAGAAGATCAGTGACCAGAGACCCTGGGGGATTCTGGATCCTCCATCCCCATGTACATCTATTACATAGTCTGGGACCCCCTTGCTCAGGCCTTGGGGGTCAGCAGCCTATTTCTTTGCAGAGGCAGATGTTGGAGGCGGGGGCCTGAGGCTGTGGGAGAGGACCCAGGTAGGGCTGGTCCCCAGGCTGACCACATCTTCCTCTTTGTCTATCCACAGCCCATGGCAGCCAACTATAATGTCTTCCTCAACAGCTCCAAGCTAGCTGAGTGGCGCATGCGGGTGGAGCTGAATATTGGCTCTGGCCTCTTTAAGGAGGCCCACGATCGACTAATGCAGTTGGCCGACTGGGACTTTTCAACATTGGATCCAATGGTCACGCAGAGAATCTGTGAGTTTCGGGAGAAGTACTTGTGATCCTAATTGCAGCCATCCTGCAGGGCCTGGCTGGCTCAACAATCTGAGCCACCTTCCTTAAAGGAAATGCTAAAAAAGACACCTCTTCTTTGCCTAATAAAGAGCTGGAACAACCATCACAGCTGCTGAGCAACAGATAGTTGGCGTATGCACAGGGTCTGATGTGGGAGTGGGTGGTGGTTACAGATCCAGTTTCCAAAAAGAATTTTATAAGTAAAGGGTTAAATATGGCTACATTGTCAGTAATAATAGTTGGTGACTTCAATACTCCACTTTCTTTCTTTTTTTTTTTTTTTTTTGAGATGAAGTCTCACTCTGTCACTCAGGCTGGAGTGCAGTGGCACAATCTGGGCTCACTGCAATCTCCGCCTCCCAGATTCAAGTGATCCTCCTGCCTCACGAGTAGCTGGGATTACAGGCACACGCCACCACACCCAACTAATTTTTTTTTTTTGTATTTTTCTCAAACTCCTGAGCTCAGGCAAATTGCCCGCCTCAGCCTCCCAAAGTGTTGGGATTAGGGGTGTGAGCCACTGTGCCTGGCCCCCACTTTCAGTAATGGATAGAAAAACTACAGAAGACCATCAAGGAAATAGAGGACTTGAAAAGCACTATAAACCAGTTGCGCACACTAGACATGAACAGAACATTCCACCTGCCAGGAGCAGAATAAGCATTCTTCTGAAGAGCACGTGGAATATTCTCCAGTATAGAGCATATAATTGGTCCTAAGTCTCAAATTTAAGAAGATTGAAATCATGCAAAGTATGGTCTCTGGACACAGTGGAATAAAGTTAAAAATCAAGAACAGAAGGAAAACTGGAAAATTCACAAGCACATAGAAATTAAACAGCACACTCTTAAACAATCAGTGGGTCAAAAATGAAATCACAAGGGAAATTAAAAAGTATCTTGAATGAATAAAAATGAAAACACAACATGCCCAAATTTATAGGATGCAGCACAAGCAGTGCTAAGAGGAAAATTTACAGCTGTAAACACGAGTTAAGAACGATCTTGAATCAATAACCTAACTTTATGCTTTAAGGAACTAGAAAAATAAGAGCAACCTAAACCCAACACCAGTAGAAGACAGGAAATAATAAAGATTAGAATGGAGATAAATGAAATAGAAAATAGAAAAACAATAGAGAAAATCAATGAAACCAAAAATTGGATCTCTGAAAAGATCAACAAAAATTGGCAAGCCTTTAGTTAGAACAGCCAAGTGAAAAAATAAGACTCAAATTATTCACCAAGAAAATGGAAGATGGGTACAATGGCTCACACCTGTAATCCCAGCACTTTGGGAGGCTGATCACTTTGGGAGCAGGATCACTTGAGGCCAGGAGATTGAGACCAGCCTGAGCAATATAGTGAGACTTATTTCTACAAAAAGATTTATTTTTTTTAATTAGCTGGGAGGCAAGGCCCAGTGGTTCATGCCTGTAATTCCGGCATTTTGGGAGGGTGAGGCGGGCAAATCACCTGATGTCAGGAGTTTGAGACCAGCCTGGCCAACATGGTGAAACCCCTGTCTCTACTAAAAATAAAAAATGAACTGGGCATGGTGGCGGGCACCTGTAATCCCTGCTACTCGGGAGGCTGAGGCAGGAGAATCGCTTGAACCCGAGAATCAGAGGTTGCAGTGAGCCGAGATCACACCACTGCACTCCACCCTGGGTGACAAGAGCGAAACTCCGTCTCAAAAATAAATAAATAAATAAGAAAGAAAGAAAAATTAGCTGAGTGTGTTGGTGCATGCCTGTAGTCCTAGCTAATTCGGTGACTGAGGTGGGAGGATCACTTTAGCCAGGAGTTCAAAGTTACATTGAGCTATGACTGCACCACTGTACTCCAGCCTGGGTAACACAGGAAAACCTAATCTCAATAAATGAAAAAAAAAAAAACAACAGACACCAGACAGAAAGAAAATGGACACATCACTACTGGTATTAGAGAAGTACAAAGGTTTATAAAGAAATACTATGAGTAATTGTATGTGAACAAATGAGATAACCTTGATGAAATGAGAAAATTTTAGAAACATAAAATCTACCGAAACTGACTTAGGAAGAAAGATACAATTTGAATAGAACTGTAACAAATAAAAAGATTAAAATATTAATTTTTAAAAATTCCTAAAAAGAAAAGCCCAGGACCAGATGGCTTCACTGGTGAATTCAACCAAAAGCTTGAAGAACTAACACAAAGCCTTCACAAACTCTTCCAAAAAATAGAACAGGAAGAAATATTTTTCAACTCGTTCTATGAAGCCAGAATTACTCTGATACCAAAGACAGAAAAAGACATTATAAGAAAATAAAGTTACAAAGCAATATCCTTATAAATATAGATGTAAAAATCCTCAGCAAAATATTAGCAAATCAAATTCAGCAGCATATTAAAAGGATTATACACCTTGACCAGGTAGGATTTATCCCAGGAGTATAAATGTGGTTCAATATACAAAAATCAATCAATGTAGCATACCGTGCTAATAGAAAGTCACATGATCATCCTAATGCAGAGAAGGCATTTGACAAAATCTAACATCCTTTTACGATAAAATTACTCAGCAGATGAAGACTAGAAAGGAACTTCCTCAACCTGATAAAGAGCATCTATGAAAAACCTATAACTAACACCATACCTCATTCATTGTGAAAGATCGAGTATTTCCCCTCTAAGATCAGGAACAGGACAAGAATGTTCATTCACACCACCTCTACTTATTAGGGCAATTAGGCAAAAAAAAAAAAAAAAAAAAAAGGAAGAAAAAGCATCCAGATCAGAAAGAAAGAAGTAAAACTATCTTTAGTCACAGATGACATTATAGGAACTCGCTTAAAAACCATTAGAGCTAATAAGCAAGTTCAGCAAGGTTGCAGGATACAAGATTAATACACAAAAATCCATAGTACACATTTGCAATAAAGGATCAAAAAATTAAAACAACATTTCCATTTACAATAGCATCAAAAAGAATAAAATACTTAGAATAAGTTTAACCAAAGAAAAGCAACACTTAAACACAGCAAACTATAATGTGCTGTTGAAAGAAATTAAAGGAACACCACCAAGCAATCTGACCTGAGAAAACACGCAGGTTCAACAGAATGAGTCCTGCTCTTCAGCAAGCACCCATCTTGTGTTCAAGCTGGGTCTGTGAGGCAAGTCTGGCAAGATAGAGATGGACATACAACCAAATCTGGAATGCAGATAAGGCCAAGGGAAGGTAGGTCAATCGTTGGAAACATTCAACAATCCGTGGAAGAAATGTTCAAAATAGAATCTCAGGGTCTAATGAAGTTGAAAAATCTCTCCTCTTGGTAGTTCTGTTGAAAACTATTGAATGATTGGATAAAGTAAAACATAAGTATAAGGGATTATTAGGTACCAATGAATGTGTAATAAATGTAAAAAGAGGGGCAAGTTCATACAAGGAAGTGTATGCTGCTGGATTTCTGTTGAATTGTGCATGGAAGACCATCAGCAGTTCAAGTCAAAAAGCTTGTCTAGAGGGACTGTGCCAGGATCTGCAGTTCCAAACCTCATGGAGGAAGCTGTCTGCCCATTAGAAGCCCAGAGCCCAGAGGGATGGACCAGAGCAAATCCTCTCCCTCATGGAGCTAGATGGGAACACAAAACCATCTGACAGCATGCAATTTTACATCTCGTACCCTGTTTAATCCTCACAACTACCCTGATGAGTACTAGTATTATCCCCATTTTGTAGATGAGAAAACAAGTTCTTCAGGGGGAAGGGATCTTCAGAGCAGCATATGAATGAGAGGCAGAACCAGAGTCAGGACCTGTATCTTGTCTTCTCCTTCCTAAAACTAGAAAAGTACCCACCACCAGGCAGTGTTTTTGGTGCAGAGGAATCAGTAGTGAACAAAATAGGCAAAAATTTCTACCTTTAGTGTTCACGTTATTGTGGAGGAAGACAAACAATAATCCCAGTAGAGAAGTAAAAAATTAGAATGTTTTGCTAGAAAGTCCTTAGGTGGGGTGTCATGATGTTGGTATCTTACGTTCAAAAAACAGTAAGTTGAAACTGGGGTTGCATATATTAGTGCTGTTGTACTAGTCCTTTCATTTTCTGGATTTTAAATGTTTTCATAATTTAAAAGTTGGGGGGAAACTTAAAGAAGACCTTAATAAATGGGAGGACATCCCATGTTCATGATTGGAAGGCATAGTAATGTTAAGATGTCAAATTCAACACAATCTGCATTAAAATTCCATTTGGCTTGTTTGTACAAACTGACAAATTGGCCCTAATATTCATGTGGAAATTAAAGTGACTCAGAATCTCCAAAATAGTTTTGAAAAAGAAAAAGTTGTAGGACTCATGCTTCCCAATTTCAAAACTTACTTCAAAGCTACTATAATCAAGACATTGCCAATCAAACTACAATGAGATACCACTTCACACACTCTACGAGGGGTATAATAGAAAAGACAGATTAAAAGTATTGTTGAAGATGTGTGAAGAAATTGGAACCCTCGTGTGCTGCTGCTGAGAATGTAAAATGTATAGCCACTTGGGAAAACAGCTTGCAGTTCCTCCAAAAGTTAAATATATATATTATAATGTATATATAATATATTATGTATATATTACATTATATATATATATGAGTTTGGTTTTTTGGTTTGTTTCTTTTTTTTTTTTTTTTTTTTTTTGAGACAGATTCTTGCTCTGTCACCCAGGCTAAAGTGCAGTGGTGCCATCTCGGCTCACTGCAACCTCCGTCTCCTGGATTCAAGCAATTCTCCTGCCTCAGCCTCCTGAGTAGCTGGGATTACAGGCAGGCACCACCATGCCCAGCTAGCTTTTGCATTTTTAGTAGAGACGGGGTTTCACAATGTTGGCCAGGCTGGTCTCGAACTCCTGACCTCAGGTGATCCACCCAGCTCAGCCTCCCAAAGTGCTAGGATTACAAGCGTGCGCCACTGTGCCCGGGCAACATAGAGTTATATTATCCAGCAACTCCATTCCTAGGTATATACCCAAGACGACTGAAGACATATGTCCAGACAAAAACTTGCACATGAACGTTCATCACAGCAATATTCACAATAGCTGAAACATAGAATCAATGCAAAAGTCCATCAACTGGTGAATGGATAAACACAATGTGGTGTATACATAAAATAGAATATAATTCAGCCATAAGAAGGGATGAAGTACTGTGATATGCTACAACATGGATGAATCTTGACAACATAATGCTAAATGAAAGAAGCCAGTCATAACAGGCGACATATTTCATTATTCCATTTGAGTGAAATGTCCAGAAGAGGCAAATACTTCCTGTCCACAGAGGTAGAAAGTAGATGAATGGTTACCAGGGGCTAGGAGAAGAGGGAAATGGGGAGTGACTGTTTAATGGGTACAGAGTTTCTCTTTGGGGTGATGAAAATGATCTAGAATTAGATCATTGTGATGGTGACAAAACTTGGTTAATATACTAAAAACCACTGAATTGACTTTAAACCAATTGAATTTTAAAGTATACTTTGAAAAAGTGGACATTATGGTATGTGAATTACACCTTATAATGAAAATATGATTGCATTGTTCAAAAGAGTATGGAAGGAAGCATACAAAAAATATGAAACATAAAGTATGGCTCTTTTTATTCTAAAGTGTAGAAATTGAACATTTTATCTCAAGATATAAAACAAAAACAAAGAAAGCTAAAAGCCCTTCCATTTGGCCATCTTGGAGTAAGACCTACCGCAGTCCAGCGCCTTTTACTCAGCCCCACAGCCTAGCCTATTGCTTTCATGAAACCCTATAGCTTCCACTCCTGTTTGACTGTTGGGTGTAAAGTTATAAGTGACCATATTGGGGGAAGGGAGGAAAACTCCCCATAAAAGTATATCCTGGGGGCCTGAGGACAGACGTGGGCCCAGGTATCAGAACGTGATATGCCTACTTGTCCCTATCTCGTTGTCCACACACAGGGCTTGGAAGGTGGCCATGTTTTGTTTTTGTTTTTGTTTTTTTTGTTTTTTTGTTTTTTTTTGAGACGGAGTCTCACTCTGTCGCCCAGGCTGGAGTGCAGTGGCCAGATCTCAGCTCACTGCAAGCTCCGCCTCCCGGGTTCACGCCATTCTCTTGCCTCAGCCTCCCGAGTAGCTGGGACCACAGGCGCCGCCACCTCGCCCGGCTAATTTTTTGTGTTTTTAGTAGAGACGGGGTTTCGCCGTGTTAGCCAGGATGGTCTCGATCTCCTGACCTTGTGATCCGCCCGTCTCGGCCTCCCAAAGTGCTGGGATTACAGGCTTGAGCCACCGCGCCCGGCCAGGTGGCCATGTTTTATATGACGTGAGCTCCAACCAACAAGCTGATTGGCTTCTTCAACAAGAGCCCAGGTAGAGATTGGTGTCTAGAAGAGCCCATCAGATTCTAGGGAATCAGGCCTCTGGCAGTTGGGCACAGTGGGTCATGCCTGTAATCCAGCACTTTGGGAGGCTGAGGTGGGCAGATCATCTGAGTTCAGGAGTTCGAGACCAGCCTGACCAACATGGAGAAACCCTGTCTCTACCAAAAACACAAAAAATTAGCCAGGCGTGGTGGTGCAAGCCTGTAATCCCAGCTACTCGGGAGGCTGAGGCCGGAGAATCTCTTGAACCCGGGAGGCAGAGGTTGTGGTGAGCAGAGATCATGCCACTGCACTCCAGCCTGGGCAACGAAGAGTGAAACTCCATCTCAAAAAAAAAAAAAAAAAAAGAGAGAATCAGGCCTTTGGCAGTGGAAACTCCCCTGAGAAGATGTCATAGGGTCCTCAGGGTCAGACACAGAGAGAAGGAGACATTGGGACAGAGAGAAGAGTCAAGAAAAAAAACGTGACTTGCAGTCTGTGAAGAACAGGGTGGCCCCCGGTGGCTTCCAGCGCAGGTTCTGGATCAAAGCTCCTCGAAGTTTGAGGCGCATTTGGATCACCTGAGGATCTTATGAAAATACAGACTCTGTCTGATTCAGTAGGTCTGGGTTTAGGGGTGGGAGCCTGGTAGTATATTTCTAACAAGCTCCCAGGCAAGGCTGCTGCTGCTGCTCATCTAATGAGCACAGTTTGAGGCTGGACAGAGTGGCTCACACCTGTAATCCCAACACTTTGGGAGGACAAGGCAGGAGGGTCTCTTGAGGCTAGAACTTTGAGACCAGCCTGGGCAACATAGCAGGACCTGGTCTCTAAAAAACAAGAGAGAAGAAGAAGAAAAAGGAAAAAGAAGACCTCAACTAGAGTAGGAAGCAGCTAGGCCACATATCTCTTTAACGGAGAAAAGAGTTTTTTTCTTGAGTAAATTTGAGTGTAACCATGTTCCTTGTTAATGACAGTAACTTTAAATGTCAAGAATGTGAGGGAGGCCAGGGGCGGTGGATCACATCTTTGTAATCCCAGCACTTTGGGAGGCTGAGGTGGGAGGATCACTTGAGCCCAGAAATTTACGACCAGTCTGGGAAACAAAGTGCAACCCCGTCTCTACAAAGTCAAAAAATCAGCCAAGCATGGTGGCATGCTCTGGTGGTCTGAGTTACATGGGAGGCTGAGGCAGAAGGATTGTTTGAGCCCAGGTCGAGGCTGCAGTAAGCTAAGTTTGCACCACTGCACTCACTCTAGCCTGGGTAACAGCAGGACCCTGTCTCAGAAAACAAACAAACAAATAAACAAGAATGTGAGAGACCACGGGGAAGGTGTGGCCCTGGGGTAGGGGCTGGGAGACGGGAGAACAGCTGTTAGTGGCCACATCACTGCCCAGAGCAGACAGTGCCCTGTCCACCCTCATGAGCTCTTCGGACTCCTTGGACAGGACTGACTACACAGGAAAATGTGGGGACCCTTATTTTTAAATTGTTAAGAATGTCAAGATGGCAACGGCAAAGCTTTAAACCAAGTGCATGGCCCTTCTGCGTTGTAGGCCCACGAGGCAGGCAGACTGGTATTCACATCCTTGTATAGCCCCCTCCCCTTGAGTGTGGCTGGGGTCTGTGCTCTATTGCTTGGAAGCAAGGCTTATCCCTAAGCCTTATTTTCAGGGAGGTGGATTTGAGAGCTATTATCCTACCTCCTTGCTTGGTGCCCTGTGAATAAATCTTTTCTCTTTTGCAAAACTAGTGTCACAGTGATTAATTTACTGTGCATGGGCAGAACGGACCTGGTCCTGGCCAGTAACACCCACAAGGCTTTCTAGGAGACTATACAGCCAAGAGAGCACTGAGCAATGTTTGGGAGCATTCTGTCTAAATGACTTTTCTCTTTTTTCCAGGCCGGGCACGGTGGCTCACGCCTGTAATCCCAGCACTTTGAGAGGCTGACGCTGGCAGATCACTTGAGGCCAGGAGTTCAAGACCAGCCTGGCCAACATGGTGAAACCTTGTCTGTACTAAAAATACAACAATTTGCTGAGCATGGTGGCACATACCTGAAATCCCAGCTGCCTGGGTGGCTGAGGCACGAGAATCGTTTGAACTCGTGAGGCAGAGGTTGCAGTAAGCAGAGATTGCACCACTGCACTCCAGCCTGAGTGACAGAGAGAGGCTAAGTCAAAAAAAAAAAAAAAAAAAAGAATCCCACATACTTTCACTTTTACCTTGTTTTCTATAAATTAATAAATACAGCCTTTGTGAGTTGGTTTATGTGAGTCAGACCCAAAGAAAATGATGAACCCTGAAACATGGACCAAATTAATTGTTTTTTGTTGTTGTTGTTGTTGTTGTTGTTTAGGTGGAATTACCCTCTTGTCACCCAGCCTGGAGTGCAATGGCGCAGTCTCGGCACACTGCAACCTCTGCCTGTAGAGTTCAAGCAATTCTCCTGCCTCAGCCTCCCGAGTAGCTGGGATTACAGGTATATGCCAGCATGCCCAGGTAATTTTTATATTTTTAGTAGAGACAAGGTTTCACCATGTTGGCCAGGCTGGTCTCAAACTCCTGAACTCAGGTGATCTGCCTGCCTCAGCCTCCCAAGGTGTTGGGGTTACAGGCATGAGCCACCACTCGCACCCCAAATTAGGTTTTGAACTTGCAAGACAGGCTGAGCCTTGGACCAGAATCCTGACAGCTCCTCCTCGGGCCTCTGACTGAAGTTATCCAGAGGTGAGGGGAAGGCAGCCGTTGCCTTCTCTGAGTGTCTACCTCCTTTCAAAACTTTAACATGGAAATCTGAATTTCTCATCTTTCCTTAATTTTTTTCCAGTTAAAAAATCATTATTACTGGCCAGCTGTCATGGCTCACATCTCTAATCCCAGCACTTTGGTAGGCAGAGGTGGGAGGATCAGCCTAGGCAACACAACGAGACCCTGCCTCTACAGAAAAAATTTTTTAAACTAGCTTGGGCATCTTGGTGCGCACCTGTAGTCCCAGCTACTCAGGGAGGCTGAGATGGGAGGATGGCTTGAGCCCAGGAGTTGGAGGCTGTAGTAAGCTGTGATTACACCACTGCATTCTACTCTGGGCAAGAGAGAGATACTCTATCTAAATAAAATAAAATAGTTATTACTTCCACTTTCTTTGCAGAAATGTTCCTTATTCTCTAGAAAACATTATGCTTTGGCTGACATGCTTTCAGTGGGATTTGTTTTAGAAAGTGATATGTGACCCTGATACTATTTGACAGGCTCCATGACAGGCCTTGGGGGACTCCCTGGCAGCAAGGCCTGGGCTTACAACTTGGCAGATGAATTTAGGGGTGTGCACTTGCAAGGACTTAGGAGGGCTCTAGCTTCCCTGTCATTTTAAAGATAGAGAAACACAGGCCTGGAGAAGGGAAGAAATAAACCCAGGGAATGCGAGGGATGGCACTATGCTGGCAGGAGCAGGAAGACCAAGGCTGTCACATTCCAGGGAGTGCGACTGGAGTGAAGCAAGTGGCCACAAAACACTGAACGTAAGCCCTGAGGCTTTGCCACTTGCTGGCACCAAGGACTCTGCAGTGTTGAGCCAAGAGGATGGACTTTGGAGCCAGACTTTCTGGGTCTATAATCATTCAGTGTTTATCTCCTCCTCTAAAATGGGGACGATGGGAAATTCTGACACACGCTTCAACACAGATGCACCTTGAAGACATTATGCTAAGTGAAATGAGAGAGCCAGGCACGAAAGGGATGGAACTGGGGCCTTTCTGTGCGTCCCCCTGAGGGACTACCGTCTCTTGGCCACCCGCCCAGATCCCGCAGGAGCCAGGCTGGCCCAGCCCTCTGACAGGCCGGCCGCCGCCCACGACTGGACTAAACAGCGTCCCCAGGCGCCCGAGCCGCCCAATGGGGCACCGCGGTCGGGGGGCGTGGCCGCAGGGGCGTGGCCTGAGGTCTGAGACCCGAGTCCTGGCACTGGAGTTTGCTTTCTCCCGCTGGTTTCCCCTCTGGTCGGTCTGTCCCCGCTATGGGCCTGGAGCTGTACCTGGACCTGCTGTCCCAGCCCTGCCGCGCTGTTTACATCTTCGCCAAGAAGAACGGCATCCCCTTCGAGCTGCGCATCGTGGATCTGATTAAAGGTAGCTCTGGCCTCGGGTTTGGGGAACTGAAAAGTCAGGAAGGGACAGGTAGGCATACATAGCTTAGGGAACTTCTCCCGGCGCCACCTTCTTCCTGGGGCCCTTGCTGGTCTGGTTTGGAGACCGAACGGAGAAAGAGCCAGCAGGGAGATCCAAGAGTGGGGCCTCCCCCAAACTCTGCTCGGTCTCACGGAATAGACCACGGGGTTCCCCTAAGGCCGAATAAAGGGGTTTGGATCATGAAGAGAAGCGAGACCGGAGGACAAAAACAGGCGCAGCTGCGTGCAGGGGCACACGCCTGTAGTCCCAGCTACTCCAGAGGCTGCTGTGGGAGGATCGCTTGAGCCCAGGAGTTCCAGGCTGCAGGGCGCTATGTTAGTTTTCCTTCTAACAGTCAGGACCCTCAGCTGCAGGTCTGTTGGAGTTTGCTGGAGGTCCACTCCAGACCCTGTTTGCCTGGGTATCACCAGTGGAGGCTGCAGAACAGCAAATATTGCTGCCTAATCCTTTCTCTAGAAGCTTCGTCTCAGAGGGGCACCCGCCCTTATGAGATGTCAGTCACCCCCCTACTGGGAGGTGGCTCCCAGTTAGGCTACTCTGGGGTCAGGGACCCACTTGAGGAGGCAGTCTGTCCGTTCTCAGATCTCAAACTCCGTGCTGGGAGAACCACTACTCTCTTCAAAGCTGTCAGACAGAGACGTTTAAGTCTGCAGAAGTTTCTGCTGCCTTTTATTCAGCTATGCCCTGCCCCTAGAGGTGGAGTCTACGGAGGCAGGCAGGCCTCTTTGAACTGCGGTGGGCTCCACCCAGTTCGAGCTTCCCGGCCGCTTTGTTTACCTACTCAAGCCTCAGCAGTGGGGGACACCCCTCCCCCAGCCTCGCTACCGCCTTGCAGTTCATCTCAGATTGCTGTGCTAGCAGTGAGCCAGGCTCAGTGGCAGTGGGACCCTCGGAGCCAGGCGCGGGATATAATCTCTTGGTGTGCCGTTTGCTAAGGCCGTTGGAAAAGCGCAGTATTAGGGTGGGAGCATCCCAATTTTCCAGGTGCCGTCTGTCAGGGCTCCCCTTGCAGGGCGCTATGATGGTGTCCTTGAATAGCCGCTGCACTCCAGTCAGGACATTCTAGCAAGACCCCATCTTAAAATGAAAATAAGAAACAAAATGAAAACGCGTGTGACCTGGGCCTAGGGAAAGGCGGGATGAGAGAGGTTAAGGGTGCCAAGTATAGAGACTGGGGTGGGATCAAGTCCCTTCTTTGTGGCCCAGCTGCTGAGATTCTGCAACAGCGAACAGCTCAGGACGTGACTTTCCGTCCCTGCCCTCTGCACTCGTCCAGTCTGCATTGGGGTTCTTCTTTGTCCCTTCCTTCCTCTGCTCCTCCTGTTTTGCCTCTGACCTTGTCCTTGTTTTCCACTTCTTTTTCTTTTTTTTTTTTTTTTTTGAGACAGAATCTTACCCTTGCTGTCACAGTGCAGTGGCATGGATCTCAAATCACTGCAACCACCGCCTCCCGGGTTCAAGCGATTCTCCTGCCTCAGTCTCCTGAGTAGCTGAGATTACGGATGTGTGCCACCATGTCTGGCTAATTTTTAACGGAGATGGGATTTCACAATTTTGGTCAGGCTGTTCTCCAACTCCTGACATCAAATGATCCACCGGCTTAGCCTCCCAAAGTGCTGGGATTACAGGCATGAGCTGCTGTGCCTGGCCCAAGGCATTTTGTTTGTTTGTTTGTTTTTGAGAAGGAGTCTTGCTCTGTCACCCAGGCTGGAGTGCAGTGGCAGGATCACAGCTCACTACAACCTCTGCCTCCCAAAACCTTGTCCTCTGCCTCTTGTTCCTGCTGGGGAGGTAGGTTGCCCCAGGGGGTATGCTGGGAGCAGAAGGGGGACCCTGGGGCTTGGTGAGCCCTACACCCTGTTTTGTTTCTCTGGCATGCCTCCAAGGCCCTTGAGGACTCAGCTGGCAGGCCCAGGCCCAGTGCTGGGTGGGGTAGTAGGAGGGGTTGGAAGCAGAACCCAGGTATGGCTGATTGGGCAAGTAAGGCGACTCTACTTGGCTAAGCCTTCTGCCCAGGGCTCCCACTCCATGGCTGGCCCTCTGCCTGAAACTTCTCCACCTAGTCTCTACTGGAGACTGCCCACTGTCCTGCACAAGGACTTCCTCTGCAGAGTATGGGGCAGAGGAAAGGGAATGGGAGGCAAGAGGACGTCCGAGCTGGTTGTCAAATATAGTGGTGCAGAGGGAAGCATGTTTTACTAGGAAAGAGAGGAGGGTGTTCCTGGTGAAGGAACAGTCTGAAGGGAGGGTAAAGAGAGGGTAGCAGGCTGGGCATGGTGGCTCACACCTGTAATCCCAGCACTTTGGGAGGTCGAGGTGGGAGGATCACTTAAGGCCAGTAGTTCAAGACCAGCCTGGGCAACATAGCGAGACCCCATCTGTAAGGAGAATAAAAGGCCAGGGTACGGAAGGTGGTAGCAGGTATGTTACAGACAGCTCCACAATGCACAGGGCAGGGTGAACAAAGGGACATGGCAGAGCCAGTAGAAGTTGCTTCTAAGTAGGTAGATACCAGAAAAAGGCCACTTCTCTGTGTTTCATGACCCTGCCTTAGAGTTAATGGTGGAAGGGACAAGGTAGTAAGCCAGAGTCCCCTCAGGTGACCTATCCTGCAGCTTGGGACACTCTGATTGTAAGTTCATGAAGCTGGCAATAGTGGAAAGAGGAGGTGGGTAGGGTGCATGCCAAGGTCCAGGAACCACACCCTGCACAGTGAGCTCTGTTGCAGAGGGGCAGGCTATGGAAGGAGGCTGTGCCTACAGGACTTAGCAAGGGATGTTGTCTATTTTGTACCAGCCAGTGGAGTGGCCTCCTCCTCCTCCCGCAGGGGCCCTTCCAGTCTTTGCCAACCAGGAGTGCAGACTGGTGGGAAGAAGAGCTATGAAACTGGGACCTGAGTATTGCAGGGAGGGGCACAGACCATGGCGGGCTCAGCGTTCTCCTCCCACCACTCACCATGCTGGATTCTTCCCAGGTCAGCACTTAAGCGATGCTTTTGCCCAGGTGAACCCCCTGAAGAAGGTGCCAGCCTTGAAGGACGGGGACTTCACCTTGACGGAGAGGTAAGTGGGACCCTAGGGCTGCTGCCAGGCCTGCTGGAACCATCCTGCTCTAACCCTGTATTTCACAGACAAGGAAACTAAAGTCTTCAGAGGCAGAGAGTCTCTGTGCCCTGCATCCCGCAGAGAGTCAGTACTGGACCCCGGGCCCCTGGCTTCCTGCTATTCCAGTTCACCCTGATGATTGGAAAAGCAAACATCTACTTTACTTCTGCACCAGTCCTTTGGTTGCTGGTGAGAGTATCCTTGAGGCAGGGCAAGCCAGTGGAGGAAGGCAGCTTTGGCCACCACGGGGCAGTCCTCTGGCCAAGCTTCTGTGGCGATGGCTCAGTGGCATCTGGGCTGCCCGGTGGCTCCATCTCTGGGCTGCAGCTTCCCAGGATGGGTCTCCCCCATGGGAGAGCCACCAGATATGGACGTCTTACATCACAGCAGGTCCCAAGAAGTTGAATCCTCTTCAGGAAAGGCCAACCTTTCCCCAGTTCTGCCCCTTTTGTCACCAGAGTCACCCTTCCCATAAGAAAGAGAACCTGGAGTTTGTGCTTTAGAGCTCATCTCTGAAATCTCAGGATGGATGCACCTCCAATGAATTCCTCTGACATTCTGCCAGGGACCTTCTTCCTTCCTGGTGCCCCAGGTGTCCTGAGTCCTTGTGTTACTCAGCATTGTGCCTCCCAGGTACCAGCCAGAGTCAATGTGCAATCTCTGCATTTCTCTGCCACTACTCTCACCTTCAGGAGGTCTGTGGCTCACAGGGACCTGCAGCCCTCCTCAGAGATGACTTGAACAACTGGCTTGGAGCAAAAGGAGCTCCTGGGCACCCTGCACAGACAATGGAGTCGTTAAGCTGGGACATGGGCGTAGCCCCAGCTTAATAGAGAATATGGGCCAGTGGCAGATACACAGGTTTTCTGCCCTTTTGGCCTGCATGCCCAACTCTTGGGAAACCCCAAGTTCCTGAAAGCTTTTCTGTGTCTCCAAATGGACACATCTGGTGCCCTTCCAGGTCCATGCTCATCCCATCACCATGGCGGCCCTCAAAACCCAGGGAAGGAGGAGAGTGCCAGGGGGCCTTGTCTGTTGTTGTTCTAGGATCCTGCAGCTGCAAGAGTGTTTCCTGAGTGGTGCTTTAGGGAGCCAAACTACCTCAGTCGGCTTAGATAGGAGCGGATTCTTGGCAGAATGATAGAAAGAACAAAAGGACATGGGAGCCTTCTTGAACAATCAGGCCATCACAGGCTGGTCGGAATCCCAGCGGATGAGAGTGGATGCAGAATGGAAAGAACTGAGCTTCTTTAAAGACCAGCTTTGATGACCCATCCTCCTGGAAGCTCTCTCTGGTTCTCTGATCAGAAACTGTCTCTAAGCATTTGGCAAGACATTCTGTTGTGGGATTTTGCCTGGTGGTAGGAAAAGCTTGGGTATAGCCTCAGAAAGATTCTCAGCTCTACCATTAAGAGCTGTGTGCCCTAGGGCAAGTCTCTGCCTTTCTAAGCCTGGTTTTCTTCTCTGGAAAATGAGGCTAATACTTTGGCAAATTGTCAGAAAGTTTAAAGAAGTGTGCTGGGCACAGTGGTTCGTGCCTGTAATGCCAGCACTTTGGGATGCCAAAGCTGGAGGATTGCTTGAGGATAGGAATTTAAGACCAGCCTGGGCAATGCAGTAAGATCCTATCTCTACAAAAAAGAAAAAAAAAAAAAAAAAAAAAGCCAGGCACGGTGGTGCACTATTGTAGAAATTGAAGCTGCAGTGAGCTGAGATTGCAACACTGCACTCCAGCCTGGGTGACTGAGGAAGACCTTGTCTCAAAAAAAAAAAAAAAAAAGAAAAAAAAAAGGCCGAGCGTGTTGGCTCATACCTGTAATCACAGCACTTTGGGAGGCCAAGGTGGGCAGATCACAAGGTCAGGAGTTGAGACCATCCTGGCTAACAGGGTGAAACCCCATCTCTACTAAAAATACAAAAAAATTAGCCAGGTGTGGTGTCACACGCCTGTAATTCCAGCTACTTGGGAGACTGAAGCAGGAGAATCTCTTGAATTCTCTTGAGGCAGAGGTTGCAGTGAGCCAAGATCGCACTACTGCACTCCAGCCTAGGTGACAGAGCGAGACTCCATCTCAAAAAAAAAAAAAAAAAAAAAACCCTACATATAGAATACCCAGCACAGTGCCCTTCCCTTACCTATCGTGACTCCCCCACACCCACAGTGTGGCCATCCTGCTCTACCTGACGCGCAAATATAAGGTCCCTGATTACTGGTACCCTCAGGACCTGCAGGCCCGTGCCCGTGTGGATGAGTACCTGGCATGGCAGCACACGACTCTGCGGAGAAGCTGCCTCCGGGCCTTGTGGCATAAGGTGAGGCTGGGAGTGTTGGGGGCAGCGGCGAGAACATTCCCCAGAAGTGCTCAGGCACCATTTTCTTCTTTTCAGTTTTGGATTATTTCTACTGACCTGTCTTTGCCTTCACAGATTCTTTCCTCTGTTGTGCCAAATTGCTATTAAGCCTATCCAATACATTCTTTGTTTGAGATATGTATTTTTCAGCTCTGGAAATTCCATTTGGTTGTTTTTAGAATTTCCACTTCTCCGCTGAAATTCACCATCTGTTTATCCATTTTATCTGTCTTTTCTTCTAAATTCTCTAACATATTTATCACTGTTACCTAAAAATCTTTGTCAACTAATCTCAACACGTAGGTGTTCTGTGGATCTGTTTTGTTTTGTTTTGTTTTGTTTTGTTTTTTTGAGATGGGGGTCTCACTCTGTCACCCAGGCTGAGTGCAGGGGCAAGATCTCAGCTCACTGCAACCTCTACCTCCCAGGTTCAAGTGATTCTCCTGCCTCAGCCTCCTGAGTAGCTGGGATTACAGGTACCCACCAGCACACCTGGCTATTTTTTGTATTGGTAGTATAGACCGGGTTTCACCATGTTGGCCAGGCTGGTTTTGAACTCTTCACCTCAAGTGATTCATCCTCCTTGGCCTCCCAAAGTGTTGGGATTATAGGCATGAGCCACCACACCCAGTCTATTTCTATTGATTGTTTTTTTCTCCCTCTTAATTATGGGTCACATTTGCCTGCTTCTTTGCTTGTCTCATGATGTATTATTATTATTTTTTTATTATTATTATTATTTTATTATTATTATTATTTTTTGTATTATTATTATTATTTTTTATTTTTTTGAGATGGACTCTCACTCCATTGCTCAGGCTGGAGTGCAATGGCGTGATCTTGACTCACTGCAACCTCTGCCTCCCAGGTTCAAACAATTTTCTCACCTCAGCCTCCCAAGGAGCTAGAATTACAGGCACCCGCCATCATACGTGGCTAATTTTTCTATTTTTGTAGACACAGGGTTTCACCATGTTGGCCAGGCTGGTCTTGAGCTCCTGACCTCAGGTGATCCTCCCACCTCGGCCTCCCAAAGTGCTGGGATTACAGGCGTGGGCCACCATGCCTGGCCTCATGATGTATTCTTGTGTGCCAGACATTATGATAAAAGAAGAACAGAGATTAAATTGCATAATAAATACCCCCAAGAAAGGGCTTGCACTTCCCTTTGTCAGGTAACCAGGATGCGAGGCTGTTCTCTTCTAGCTAATCAGGAGGTGGGCTGGGTTGCAGGTTTAATTGGTTTCAGTTTATCTTTGGTTTCAGATTTCTTGAATGTGGGATCAGGTCACTAGCTCAGTCTAGCATGGCTTTAAAATCTAATCACCAACTACTATGTTGCCTATAAGATCTCTCTGCTTTTCAGCCCTGTCCCCAGTTCCCAAACTGCTGCTCAGTCAGAAAAGCCCGTGCCTGTGGCAGTCTTTCTCCCTGCCTGCTTGGGTCCAAGAAAATGAAATTGAAATGAAAGTAGCTCATCTAGGAACGGGTTATGCCTCTCTGGAATTTAGTTCATTTAGTCAAGTGCTGTCTGATAGAAGTATAATGTGAACCACATACGTAATTTTAAACTTTCTAGTAGGCACAATTAAAAAATAAAAAGAGGCCGAGCACAGTGGCTTATGCCTGTAATCCCAGCACTTTGGCATGCCGAGGCAGTGGATCACCTGAGGTCAGGAGTTCGAGACTGGCCTGGTCAACATGGGGAAACCTTGTCTCTACTAAAAACACAAAAATTAGCCAGTCTTGGTGGCCTGCACCTATAATTCCAGCTACTCAGGAGGCTAAGGCAGGAGAATCACTTGAACCCAGGGGGCAAAGTTTGCAGTGCGCCGAGATGGTACTGCTTCACTTCAACCTGGGTGACACAGCTAAACACCGTCTCAAAAGAAAAAATAAAAAGTAAGACTGGGTGTGGTGGCTCACACCTGTAATCCCAGCACTTTGGGAGGCCAAGGCGGGGGATCACGAGGTCAGGAGATTGAGACCATCCTGGCTAACAAGGTGAAAACCCGTCTCTACTAAAAAAAAATACAAAAAATTAGCTGGGCGTGGTGGCGGGCGCCTGTAGTCCCAGCTACTCAGGAGGCTGAGGCAGGAGAATAGCGTGAACCTGGGAGGTGGAGCTTGCAGTGAGCCGAGATCATGCCATTGCACCTCCAGCCTGGGCAGCACAGAAAGACTCCGTCTCAAAAAAAAAGAAAGAGAGAGAGAGAGAGATAGACATAGAGAGAGAGAGACAGAGAGAGAGAGAAAGAGAGAGAGAGAAAAGAAAGAAAAAAGAAGGAAAGAAAGAAAGAAAGGAAAGAAAGAAAGGAAAGAAAGAAAGAGAGAAAGAAAGAAAGAAAGAAAGAAAAGAAAGAAAGAAAGAAAGAAAGAAAGAGAAAGAAAGAATAAAAGGAAATTGATATATTTTACTTAACCCAATGTGTTGAGAATATTCTCATTTTGGCCAACAGGTACAAAAAAAGATGCTCAGCATCACTAATCATTAGGGAAATGCAAATCAAAACTAACTCTCTACCCCACTAACTCCTGACTTTGCCTGCCCAATCCCCAGGTGATGTTCCCTGTTTTCCTGGGCGAGCCAGTATCTCCCCAGACACTGGCAGCCACCCTGGCAGAGCTGGATGTGAACCTGCAGTTGCTCGAGGACAAGTTCCTCCAGAACAAGGCCTTCCTTACTGGGCCTCACATCTCCTTAGCTGACCTGGTAGCCATCACGGAGCTGATGCATGTGAGTGCTGTGGGCAGGTGGGCCCGCTAGGCAGGGGGCCCTGGCTAGTTGCTGAAGTCCTGCTTATGCTGCCACACCTGGCTATAGCACTGTGCTTAAGTGTGTGTGCAAACCCCTCCGGAAGATCTATGGTCCCCAAATCAGATGCTGCCCATCTCTGCCCTCGCAACCATCCATCCCCATTCTGTCCCCTTTTCCCCACAGCCTGTGGGTGCTGGCTGCCAAGTCTTCGAAAGCCGACCCAAGCTGGCCACATGGCGGCAGCGCGTGGAGGCAGCAGTGGGGGAGGACCTCTTCCGGGAGGCCCATGAGGTCATTCTGAAGGCCAAGGACTTCCCACCTGCAGACCCCACCATAAAGCAGAAGCTGATGCCCTGGGTGCTGGCCATGATCCGGTGAGCTGGGAAGCCTTACCCCTGCACTGCCCTCAACAGTCCACAAAGCACTTTCATTTCTAATGACCCATGGGAGCCAGGCCCAGAAAGCAGGAATGGCTTGCCTAAGACTTGCCCAAGTCCCAGAGCGCCTCAGCTCCCGAGGCCACCATCCCTACCCTGTCTTCCACAGCCGCCTGAAAGCCATCATGAGAATGATGCACACTGAGACCCTGTGTCCTTTAATCACTGCATTTCATTTTCATTTTGAATAATAAACCTGGGCTCAGCCTGAGCCTCTGCTTCTAACTCTAATGTGTGATTTATTTGACTTTCCTCTGTCCCAACCCTAGTCTTGGTCTCTATCCGAAAGACAATCCCCCTTCCCAGGCCTTTTGGGTCAGCTTCTCCCTGATGTTTGCCAAGAGTGAAATTAATAAATGTGGCTGAGTGTGGTAGCTCATGCTTATAATCCCAGTACTTTGGGAGGTCCAGGTTGGGGGATTGCTTGAGTCCAGGAGTTCAAAACAAAATTTTTTTTTTGAGACAGAGTCTTGCTTTGTTGCCCAGGCTGGAGGGCAGTGGCACGATCACAGCTTACTGCAACCTCTGCCTCCCAGGTTCAAGTGATTCTCCTGCCTCAGCCTCCTGAACAGCTGGCATTACAGGCATGCACCACCACACCTGGCTAATTTTTGTATTTTTAGAAGAGACGAGGTTTCACCATGTTGGCCAGGCTGGTTTCAAACTCTGTACCTCAACTGATCTGCGCGTCTCCACCTCTGAAAGTGCTGGAATTATAGGAGTGAGCCACTGTGCCTGGCTCCCCAAAAAAATATTTTTTCAGAGATGGGGTCTCACTCTGTTGCCCAGGCTGGAGTGCAGTGGTACAGTCATGGCTCACTGCAGCCTTGAGGCCCCAGGCTCAAGCAATATTCCCACCTCAGCCTCCTAAGAAGCTGGGACAACAGGTGCACCCCACCGCGCCCAGCTAATTTTTTTATCTTTGTAGAGACAGGGTCTTGCCATGTTGCCCAGGCTAGCCCTGTACTCCTGTGCTCAAGAGATGCTCCCGCCTCTACCTCCCAAAGTGCTGGGATTACAGGTGCCAAGACACCACATGCAGCCAAAAAAAATTTTTTGTTTAATTAGCCAGGCATGGTGGTGCATGCCTGTAGTTCTAGCTACTCGGGAGGCTGAGGTGGGAGGATTACTTGAACCCAGGAGTTCGAGGCTGCAGTGAGCTCTGATTGAGCCATAGCATTCCAGCCTGGGGCAACAGAACAAGATCCTGTCTCTAAAAACACGCAAAGAAACCCAGAACAAAACAAAACAAAACAAAACAAAAAACAATACATTTCCTGTAGCCTTCTAATTCTCGGAGAAAGTAATTTATCTGACAGCCCGGGGCCCAGCAGCATCCCACATTTGTTGGCTATAGTCATGGTGACCTAACAGTTGGCTGAGTTAGCCTCCCAGAACATGACCCTTACTGGTTTGTTTGTCTGTTTGTTTTGTTTTGTTTTTTGAGACAGAGTTTTGCTCTTGTTACCCAGGCTGGAGGTCAGTGGTGCAATCTCAGCTCACCACAACCTCCACCTCCCAAGTTAAAGCGATTCTTCTGCCTCAGCCTCCCGAGTAGCTGGGATTACAGGCACCCACCACCACGCCCAGCTACTTTTGTATTTTTAATTGAGACAAGGATTCTCCATGTTGGTCAGGCTGGTCTCGAACTCCCAACCTCAGGTGATCTGCCTGCCTCGGCCTCCCAAAGTGCTGGGATTATAGGCGTGAGCCACTGTGGCTCATGGGAGGGCCCTGTGGCAGGGCAGTGGGGGAGGCCAGCACCCTTGCCCTGAGCTCCAGTGTTTGCTGGTCTGGCTGGCATAGAGAGATGCAGCTGGAGCAGAATTCAGTGGAGGAGGCAGGGCTATAACTGGGCAGTAGGACAGAGAGCAGCGTCAGAGCCCCCTGGGCAAGCCAGAAGGGGGACCCTGCTCAGCTGACTCTTCCCAACTGCTACCCTTGGTACAACCAGCGTGAGCCACCTGCTGCAGAACAGGGGCTGGACACGGGGGCCGTTTGTGGAGGGAGAATGGGCAGAGGTGTGCATGTCCATTCAGCAGAAGGGCAAAGAGGCCCACATGTAGGCCTATGATCAGACTGGAGCCTGGCTCGACTGAGGCCCTCCGATCCAAACACATTAACCAGTCACCTAATGCGGCCTCCAGCACTGGCCTGGAGTGCTAAAGTGAGTCAGACCTGGGAACCCCCAATGGGGAGGCAGCCTTGAGAGTTTGGCATAGGAAAGGAAGAAGAGCTGAGCCACTGGAGGCTGAGTGGCTGAACGGGGCAGGGATTCCCAGCAAGAATGAGGTTGGTCTGAGGGTTGGGAACGTGTCTGGCTGGGGCTCTGGGGTACTGATAAGTCACCCAGCCTGGTCAGAAGGGCCTAAGTCACCAGCTGGGATAGGAAGCTGAATCAGAGGGGGCAAGCCTAGAGCTCAGGAAGGAGGCTGGAGGGGTCTGACCTATGGATGGAACTGACTGGGGGTGGGGTGTGAATTACAGCTCCAGGGAATTGTCCTTGACCCATGTTTCAAGGAGCTGGACACAGGAAAGGTGGACCTCTGATGGGGTCAGGGTCTGTGACCCAGTGACTAGCAGACAGGCCTCCTCTTCCCTGATGCCTCCCAGACAGGGGCCTCAGAAAGCTGGTGCTGGGATTTTTGGGGTGTGGGTGGGCAGGGACCTCAGAGAACTCAGGGTTCTCCCCACTCACCTCTCTGATCTCGCCTGCAGGCCAGCAGCACAGCGTTGCTTTTGCCCAGGTGAACCCTCTGAGGAAGGTGCCGGGCCTTGAAGGATGGGGACTTCACCTTGGCTGAGAGGTTACCGGTCCCTGGGCTGCTGCCAGGCCTTGTGGGGCCAGTCAGTCATCTGTCTGTTCACTGTTGATGGCTTGGATCATGGACTGTGGGCCCTGCACCAGCCCCAGGGTGAAGAATGGGCTGAGGCAGGCAGAGGTGCCCAGTGTTGAGAGGGGCTATAGAAGTCCCCTCCTGCATTGTACAAATGAGGAAACTGAGGCTAGAGGAGGGGAGGGACTTGCAGAAGGCCAAAGGGCCCAGTCTGCTCCAGGCCTCCTCACCGCCAGCCCAGCCCTCTGAAGGAAGGAGAGTGCTAAGTTTCAAGGAGCGGCTCTACCAGGCATCTTAGTGCTACCATTTTGCCCACAAACCCTGTGGGGCAAGTACCTGGAGAGTCGAGGGACCACTCAGCGAGCTTCAGTGGCTATTTCCTAAACACCCACCAGGGCCAGACCCCATTTCAGCCCTGGGGCTTGAGCAGCGAACGTGTCTACGCCCTTCCCCTCATGGGATCACATTCCATTAATACAAGAGGGAGCTGACAGTAACCCATGTAAACATGTAACATATCAGATGTGGATGGATGCCATGGAAAAAATACACAGGGTAAGAGTGGGGGCATGTGTCGTTATGAGTAGGATGTTGAGGGAAGGCTCCCTGGAGGAAGTGGCATCTGAGCAAAGAGCTGTAGGAATGCGCAAGGCATGAGGGGAAGGGTGTTCTGGCTGGAGGGAAGAGTGAGGGCGAAGGCTCCAGGTGGGATAATGCGTGGGGTGCAGAGTGGAGAGCAACAGGCCAGGGCGGGTGCAGTGAGCAGGAAGAGCAGGAGGTCAGGACAGAGGGTAGCATGGGATACGGGGAAGGCTTTGGCTCTTACCACAGGTGGACTGAGTCGCCAGAGGGTTTTGAGCAGGGGAGAACTGTGATCTGACTTATGTCGTAAAGGATCCCCTGGCGGGGGTGAGACAGCTACTGCAGTCATCCAGCCTGCAGCGCTGGAGCCCCAGACCAAGGTGGTGGTGGTGGTGCAGGGTTGGCGGGCGGGGTGGTGGTCGGTTCTGACTTTTCTTGAAACTCTGACTGCAGGGTTTGCTGAAGGGTCGGAGGTGGGCAGGAAAAATGAAAACCAAAAACGGCTTCCAGGTTGGTGGCTGCATGGTGGCGTCCTTTACCGAGGCCATGCAGTGCCTCCGTGGTGGAGCTGGATTCACATTCAGAGCCTGGGATCACTGGAGGGTCCGACACCCACAGAGGCACAATGAGCTCTGGGGGTCAGACTGCACAACGCTTCACCATAGGTGGACAGGGGATGGGACCGGGTGGGAAGCAATGCTGCCATGTCACCTGGAAGGTTCTCTCCTGCTGGCCTTGCTCCTGGCCCTGTCCATGCTTTGGATATGTTGGGGAGATACTCAACTTGCTCTCATTCTTCAGACTCATACTGGGTGCCCCTTCCTCCTGGAAGCCTTCCCTGATCCCCTGCTGAAGTTCATGACATTTTGTTTCTTACTTCCTGCCCTTAGTTCAGATGATAGTCTGGCCCCGTGGAGGGCTGTGTGACCCTGGGCAGTTACCTAACCTCTCTGAGCCTCACGTTTCTCCTCTGCATCATGGGGATAGTGCAAATGCCCCAGAAAATGCCTGAAGAGTGACCAGGGCATGTCTTCTGCCCCTGCCATGTCCCCTCAGTGTGGCTATCTTGCTGCATATGAGCTGCATGCACAAAGTGCCTGACCACTGGTATCCCCAGGACCTGCAGGTCCGCGCCCGCGCGCATGAGTACCTGTCATGGCAGCACATGGCTCTGCAGAGTAGCTGCTGCTGGGCCATGTGGCAGAAGGCGAGCCATGGAGGGCAGGGACACCTCCCAGGATGCCCAAGGGATGGTGCTTTCACTTTACAAAATCCTGTTTAGACCTGAGACGAAATCCTGGAATGCCAGAGACTGCCTAATTCACTCAACTTGTTTCATAGAAGGGAAACCAAGGACCAGAGCCAAAGAATGATTCCCCTAAAGTGCCTTAAATCCTGAGCTACCACCTGCACACTTACACTCACACACTCATCGACACACAGCCACGCATATTCACACATCCACCCACATGCACACACAGTCACACGATGTATCACATTCACACACATATACACCCACATACACAATCATACCATTTACACACATTCACACAGTAACACAGTTAACTCATGTACACACACATATACACCCACACAATGACACAATTCACTCACGTTCAATAAAGTCACACAACTCACACTGACACACATACACACCAACCCCCTCCCAAACAATTCACACATACACACACGTACACCCTCTCACACACACAGGCACACAATTCACACCAACAAAATCACACAATTCACTCATTCACACACATACACCCACATACACAAATTCACACTGCTCACTCACATTTACACACCATTCAAATTCACACACATATACACCAACGTACACACAGTTCACTCCCATCACATGCATATACACCCACACATAACACACACACACACACAATTCACTCAATTCACACAATTCACTCACATTCACACACACACAGTCACTGACATTCACACACATACACACGCACCACACACGGTCAATTCAGTCACATGGCTCAAAGTCAGTCTTCACCTTGCTCTGGTTCCCTTCCCAGCGTCGCCTCAGCCTTTGGCCCTCAGCGTCCCCTTCCCATGCCTGGACTGCTGGAGAGCCCTGAACACACCCCATCTTCATGCCTCCAGTGTTAGCCCAAGCACTTCCCTCTGCCAAGAGCACTAAGTGGAACTCAAGGTCACTTCTCAAGACCCTTCCCTGCCCCTCCTCCTGCCAGGTGACCTGGGGATCCTGCTGGCCCCGTCTAACAATGAAGCACACCATGGTTAGTTCAGCTGATGTCGGTCTCCCAGACTTACTGCCACCTACACAGCACTGGGACTGACTGATTTTATTCTTTATTTCGTGTTTTTTATTGGAGTGTCTGTTGAAAGTAAAGCCATCCAATTAGGAACAATCCAAAGGCAGCCAGCAGGGATCAAGAAGGCACGGGCTGTGGCCACAATCCCCAATGTCTGATGGGGAGAGGGATTGGTAATGGAAAAGGCCCAGGAAAGCAGGCCAGAGTGTCCCCCAAAGTATGAGAAATCGCTCAAGAGAGAGACATTCGGAATGGGACCTAAGACAGAAGCCACCACTAGGCACCCTTAAGGCAGGGCAGTTGCAATGGTTGCTGCTTGGAATACTTCTGGCTAGGAGTGGCACATGGTGGGCACAGGGCAGGCATGGGAAGTGGGGGCACCAAGGCCACAAGACGTGTGGGCAAGTAGCCCAGTGTGTGTGTGAAATAGCGTGTTTATTGGTCAGCAGTGACATCTACTGTCACACTTGAGAACTGCATCCACAGCCAGATGGCCTCCTGTGAAGACCTCAGGGCAAACTGGGGAACCCTGCCCTTCTTGGAAGGTGATGCTAGGGGGATGAGCAACACCTTTCTTAGAGGTTTGAATTCCTCAGGGCCCCTCCAGCATCTTGGTCTTCCTAATTCCAATGTCCTCCCTTGATCACCCAGCCCTAGGGGTAGCATCCTCTTGCAGTGTTTACCTCCATGTTAATCTGGATTCTCTGTCTTTGGAGTTCTCTAATGCCTGGTTACCAATTCTTTATATTAAGTTCTCTCTGTTAAAATGATTGTGATGAGGTCCATCCCATGGATATACATGGAAGTCTGTGTGACAATGTACAATCCTACTATTTGCTGTTATTACAAAACTGTCCTAGAAGATATGAATGCTTGTTAAAAGAAATCTTTAAAGTTTCCTAGACTTCAAAGACGGTTGCTATGCCCTGTGAAACATCCCCTACATCCTTTAATAGTTGGCAATTCGAATTGGTTACTTACTTAATATTTTGTTGCCCTGGTGATACAATTACGTTGACTTGCTATTGTGAAGTTAGTTTGGTTAACCATGATGAGGGTTGCTAGCACCGACTTTTACTCCATATGCATAACACAACAACATAGTAAAACCAGTAACTCTTGGTTCCCTATTCAAAGTGTTTGGGATCTTTATTATATTTAAAACACTGATGACATTTACCAATTACGTTACAGATTTGTAGGAGTTTTTTATGTATTGCAGATTTAGTCTCTTACTGGTTATGTATGCTGTACCTAAGGAGAAGCAGCACTGCCAAGGACACAGTCTTGCCTGTGCAGAGCTTCACATGAAGCTGGAGACAAGGGACTGGGGCAAGATGGAAAGATAAACAGGGGCAAGTAAGTAACAGAATGAATCCTCATGGCGAATCTCCTGGGCCCCATCCCAGACCCTTCAGGGGATCCTGGCAATTCGAAGTAGCATAGTCGGATAGACCTCTGGTGGGGGTGTTGGGAGGGTTTTCTTGGCCGCCTGTTCCAGGATGCTCAAGATGAGGCTGTGGGCCTCCTGGCACAGCTCAGCACCCAGGAAAGCCTCCACTCGTTCACGCCATGCTGCCAGTCGTGGCCGTCCCTTGAATAGTTCGTAGCCGACAGCCACCGGCTGCAGGAACAAGGATGAAAAGGTTGTGGGGATATAACTTTCCCAGTTGTCACTGCCAACCCGAATGCTGGAACCATAGGCAAATGTATCAGAGACATGGTCCATTCCCCAGCCCCGATGAATGGACCATGGAGGCCCAGGCAGTATGTTCAGCCTTAGAGGCCAAGAGCAGCCGGGGTGAGACCCACACCCAGGCAGGAGGCAGAAGCTCAAGGTTCTGGCCCCAGATCATCCAGAAACTTGCTCTATGACTCCGAGCAAAGCCCTGGCTTTCTCCAGGCCTCAGTGTTTCCGTCTGCCTCGTGGGTGTGGCACGAAGAGGGACACTGCCCACAGGCTGAGCTCACACCTGCATCAGCTCCTCCAGCGCCATGAGATCAGCCAGCGTCACCTGCTGGCCAGCAAGGAAGAGCCTGTCCCCCAGGAACTTGTTCTCCAGCCATTGCAGGGCCTGGTCTATGGCAGTCCTGTTGCGTTCCACCTTCTCTTCGGGCACCTGGACCCCAATGAGTGGCCCCAACACCTGATGGGGGCAGAGAGTGGGTCAGTGGATGGCCCCTGCCTACTCCAAACTACTCTCTGAATGCCAACCACTCTCCAGATGGCTCTCCTCACCTGGACCCACATGGGTACACCAAAGGTGCCGCGGATGCAGTCAGCATGCCAACCCAGGTACTCATGAACACGGGCACGAGCCTGCAGGTCAGATGGATACCAGTGGTCCGCCGTCTGGTACTTACAGCTCAGGTAAATCAGGATGGCTGAGCTGGGAATGAATGGGCAGTGGCTGTAAGGACACTGGCACCAGGCCTTTACCCCCAGCTGCTCCCATCCGCCAGTGGGGCCTGGGGGTTTCTCTGCATTTGAAGGACTGCCCTCCAGCCTCACCCTCCATCTCCAGCTCCCCAACACCAACCCCTCCTCCCCCGAGTCTCCTCCTGTCTTTGTTTTCTTAGGCACCGACTCTTGGCTGGACCTTCTGCTTTGCACTTTGAGAACCTCATCTCTGTGATATCCCAGCAGCTGCCCTATGAGGTAGACTCCCGTTAGCCCTTTAGCACAAGAGAAAACTCAAGGTCAGAATGGTCAAGTGACTTGTCTGAGGCAGTGCAGCTCAGAAAAGGCTCCCTGGACCACTGGAACCCAGCATGGGGCCGGCACACAGTGGATGCTCCGTGGAGTCACTTGCGTGCCCATGCGCATGGATCAGGGATCACGAGGGGAGGCAGGTCTTCGTTCGGCCCTCCTCTGACAGGTCCCACAGCCATCACTTCTGCAGCCACCTGACCTCTTGTCCTCTTCCTGCCCAGCAGCTGGACCTCACCACGAGCTGTGCCCTTGGGCCATGGCACTGGCCTCTAGGCCTGGCCTGGGCAGATTGGGGTAGTCTGCCACAAGTCACTAGAGGCTCTTTTCAGCTTGCATTTGTTGAACCCACTCTGTGCAACACTGGAAAAATGTTCCCTTGTCTTCTCTTCCAATATCCTTCAGTCTGGGAGCAGAGAGGCCCTGGGGCTCAGATGACACCAAAGATGAGAGGTGCGGGGACATGCTCTGTCAGCCCCTGCTCAACCCAGGCACACCCCAAGCTGTACCTTCTCCCCAGATCCCTCTCCTTTCCTCTTGCTGCCCCATGGGGTATGGGAGGGCCCACAGTGGGGACAGCCAGGGTCACATGTGCTCCGGATGTGGGAGGGGAGAGGGAAGGAGGGCACCTTTCGGTCAAGATGAAATCACCATCCTTGAGCACAGGCACTTTCTGCAGGCTGTTGATCTGGAAGAACTCCTTGCTTCTGTGCTGCCCTGAAGAGTCAGACAAGGTCTTCAGAGTAAAAAAGCTGCACCTCTCCACCCTCCCTCTCCCTCCCCAAGCAGAGCTCCACACCCCTGAGAAACAGCAAGGTCTGGTTCCAGAGGGCTGGATCAACCCCATTCCCTGGGTGGGCCTCCCTGCCCTGCCACATTCTGGGGCAGCTGGGGGGCTTTGGTGGGTGGGGCCAGGTGCAGCAGGTGGATGCAGAGAAGTTTTCTAGCCAGGACTCTGGTGGGCCAGGGGAAGGGAGGCAAACTGGGGTGGCTCATCTCTTCCCATCTCTTAATTCTTACAACAGCACGTCCTTCCCAACGTTTTCCGGGCTTTGTGAATTTAAATGCGTGCATTCCACGCAAGAATTCTGAAAACTCCATTAAGTATTTTCTTTCCACCCCTACAGAACAGAAGGCAACATTATCCTCCTTTTCAGAAAGCAAGCTAAGGTTCAGAGAAGGCTGTGATCCCTCCAAGGTCACTCAATCGACAGCATTCTCTGGTGGCAGACGCTGCAGGAGGAGGTGAGGGGGCTGTGCGGGCGGCGAGACGCTCAGGGCGGAACAGGGCAAGGGGCCTGGGGGTGCACTGGATTTGTGGACACGCGAGGAAACGGGTTGGGCCCACCTTTGATAATATCCACAGTGCGCAGTTCGAAGGGGATGCCATTCTTCTTGGCGAAGATGTAGACGGCGCGGCTGGGCTGGGACAGCAGGTTCAGGTACAGTTCTAGGCCCATGGCGGGGGCTGCAAGGACAGCGGGGATGGCAGTGAAGGCGCTGATGGCGGTGTGGGCAGCGGCTGTGGCAGGCTCAGGGCGGCCGCGGGAAATACGGGCTCAGGCCCCACTCCCTGGGACAGCACCCAATTGGAGCGCAGCACCCCCGGACCCGCCTCGCCCCTTCGGTTTCTGTCCAATCCTGGCCAGCCTTGTTGGAGACCAAGACTCCACCACCAGGTCCGTGTGCCGCTACAGGGAGGGCGGTCGCTACGAACGCACAGATGGGAGGGTGGAGTTGGAGCTGGGGGCCCTCGACTGGGAGGGAGGACGGCAGATGCAGGGGGCCGACTGCAAGGGAAAGAGGAACGAGCTGGACAAGGAGAAGCAAGTCTGCTTTTCGGGATCCCGGTGCTAGGGACCCCGCCTGGTTCCAGGCGTCATCCCGACCCAGAAACGACGGGGCCCCGCCATCCTGGAAAGGCCCCAGCGTACGGATATCTGATGGTTCTTTCAGAGCTTTGTTTCTCGGCGCTGCAAGGCGGCGGAAGGGAGGGAGCGAATGGGATCCTCTAAAAGGGATCTTAGAGTTTCACCCAGCGGCATGTGACACTTGCAGGTGTCCAGACTGGTGGGAACCTTGACTGGAAAGCTGGGGTTAAGGATGAACTTTCTTTCTTTTTTTTTTTTTTTTTTTTTTTTGAGACGGAGTCTGGCTCTGTCGCCCAGGCTGGAGTGCAGTGGCGCGATCTCGGCTCACTGCAAGCTCCGCCTCCCGGGTTCACGCCATTCTCCTGCCTCAGCCTCCCGAGTAGCTGGGACTACAGGCGCCCACAACCGCGCCCGGCTAATTTTTTGTATTTTTAGTAGAGACGGGGTTTCACCGTGGTCTCGATCTCCTGACCTTGTGATCCGCCCGCCTCGGCCTCCCAAAGTGCTGGGATTACAGGCGTGAGCCACCGCGCCCGGCCAAGGATGAACTTTCTACCATCCCCTGCAGAGCAGCTGCTGCCAGACAGCAGAAGCTCCCGCTTCGTGCACAGGACGGGGCTGGGAGCCCGCAGCCGCAGAAGGCAGGAATGACTGCGCAGGAACCTCCTTTCTTCTCCCTGAATCCCAGCCCTGGCATCTCACCATGGGGCACAGTGCTGGTCCAGGGCTGGGTCCGGCACTCTAGCTGAATCTTTCCGAGTATCCCATCCCTCTGGCCAGTGGCCCAAGCGAGTGAACCAGAACGCTTCCTTGGGGGTTTTGAAATTGGAGCTGGAGAGAGGAGCTCCCTATGGGGAGGTAAATGGGAGCTGGGGCCACCTGTAGTGACATTTCCTGAGTTCATGGAGTAGGCAAGTCTCAGAGAGAAAAGCTGACTCAGAGAAAGGAAGTGATAGCCGGGAGGGGTGGCCCACACATGCAATCCCAGCTACTCTCATGGGATCTGTTTGTCTGATGTCTCGGTATAAAAGGACTTTCTAAGCCTCAGAACAGTGGAATAACTGAACAAAGGAAAAAACTAATACATATACACGGAGATTTTGTGGAAGAAAAAAATGGATCAAACTTAAGCAAAAAACTGGGAAGGATCTTGGTAAAAGATATGTCAGAAGGAAGTAATATTCTTTAAGATATTCTTAGAAATTCATCGGACAGGCGGGGTGTGGTGGTTCACGCCCATAATCCCTGTACTTTGGGAGGCAGAGGTGGGTGGATCACTTGAGGTCAGGAGTTTGAGACCAGCCTGGTTAACATGGTGAAACCCCGTCTCTACTAAAAATACAAAAATTAGCCGGGTGCGGTGGCATACTCGGGAGGCTGAGGCAGGAGAATCACCTGAACCTTGGAGACATAGGTTGCAGTGAGCTGAGATCATACCGCTCCACTCCAGCCGGGCCACTGAGTGAGACTGTCTCAAAACAAACAAATGAACAAACAAAAAGAAGAGGAACTCATCAGACAAAGAGAGGAAAAAAATGAGCAAAGGAAATCAGCAGATGTTTCATTGAAGGACAGAGAGAAATGGTCAATACATGGATGAAAACATGTTTAACTTCAGTAATAATCAAGTAAGCACACATCAACACAACATGCACACTGTTTTTATCAAATGTGTACATGTTTTGGAAATGAGTACTCCCAATTAATATGTACAGAGCACTTCGCAGTGCCCAGCACAGGGGTGGCACCCTGTGTGAGAATGAAATAGGTAGAGTCGCGCCCTGCTGAAAGTAAGGGACTGCCTCTCTGGAGGATCCCTTGGGTAATAAGGAGGTTTTCACACCTTAACTGTGTCTGTCTTGAGGCCTGGGAGCAGAGCCCCCTCCAGCTGGTGGGGAAGGGAGCATGGTGTGTTTGAGGACAGAATGGAGAGAAGTTGAGTAGAGTAAGTGTAGACTCTTCCTACCCGAAGTGTGGTCCATGGACCAGGAGTATCAGCATCACCAGGGAGCTTGTTGGAAATACGGAGGCTCAGGCTCCACTCTGACTTTACTGATTGGGAGCATAAACTTTAACCAGATTCCAGGGGGGATTCATATACACATTCCCATTTGATAAGTGGGGGGTAGTAGGAGGTGAGAAGTGGGGAGGGGATGGCTACTGCACTGGAGAAGGCTGACTTTGTGTTGAGGCCGTTTTCATGAGGGCAGTGGGGAGCCATGGAAGACTTTATGCAAGGGAGGGTATGGGCAGATTGAGATTACAGAAGGATCCCACCAGTTGCCTTGTGTGATGACCCAGGGAGAAGGGGAGGCTGTCCCTGTTTGAGTAGGAGATGAGGGCTACTAGTGGCCATTAGTGGAAAGAAGTGAGCAGAAATCCAAAGGACTGGTGATGATAGGATGAGGGTGGGAACCAGGATGGGCTTTGGGCAGACCCAGAACCCTCTGTCTGCCTGTTGGCCCACCAGATAATAACCCCTGCGTTCCTGGGCGAGTCAGTGCCATCTGAGGTGTTGGCAGCCACTTTGGCTGAGCTGGACGGGTGCCTGCAGCTGCTTGAGGACAAGTTCCTGTGGGACCAGGCCTTCCTTACTGGGTCCCATATCTCTGTGGCTGACTTGGTGGCAATCATGGAGCTGATGCATGTGAGTGCCATGGGGTAGGGTGCCTGCTGGGCAGTGGGGTATCCGGGAAGGGAACTGACATCCCAGCTCAGGTTGTCTTTTCTGGATGTGGGACCCTGTGTGAGTCACTTTTCCTTCTGAGCCTCAGTATCCTCATCTATAAAATGGGGCTTTACAAACCCTTGCCGCAGATATATTAAGAGGCTTCCAAGTGTCCCTAGGGAGGGGGACACCCCAGCCCATCACACACATGGTGGAGGAGGGAAAATCCAATCAGAGAACCCCTAAAGCAGGTCATGCTGCCTTACGCCTGGCTATGCCCAGCCTCTCCGCTGACTCTGTCTTCCCCTAGCCCATCAGCGCTGGCTGCTGAGTCTTTGAAAGCAGACCCACAATGGCAGCATGGCGCCCAATGTGTGGAGACTGCAGGGGGGGAGGACCTCTTCTAGGAGGCCCTCGCAGCTGTCCTGAAGGCCAAAGACCTGCCTCCAGTAGAACCTGCTGTTAAAGAGAATCTGAAGCCCTTAATGCAGCTTTTCTTACTGTGCGTGCGTGTCCCGGACTTGCTGAGCCACTGAGGCGATGCTGTGTTAGTAGAATCAAGACATGGAGCCGTCTGTCTCCTTGGTTGTAAAGAAGACATACCTGCACAGGCTCTGGTCCACAGTTCCTCCAGGTATCATGCCTGCATTCCTTTTGTCTCCTACCCCATTCTTTTCTAGCTTCCATGCGACCTCTGAAAACAGCTTTGGCCAACACTTATTTGACCCTGTCCTTCTGTGTGGAACTTTCTATGGTTCTTCACTGCCCAGAGGCTAAAGTATAAGTCATTGAACTTTGCATTCAAGGCCTTGTTCCCACTCCTCCAGGTGGCCCCTTCTGCCTGCACATTTTTATACCCCTCTCTGGGCTCCCACCTTGGCTTCTGCTCATGCTGTTCCCTCATCTTTGCCTGGTGCCCTTCCTGGTCTTTTGGCATTTGGCACCGTCTCTTCTCCAAGGAGACTTCCCTGACCTCCCCAACCCCAGTTCAGGTCAGATGACCTCTGGGCACCTCAGCCCCAGGGTTTCCTTGCGGGGGATACCCCTGGACTGAGCATGTATCATAGATGAGGGGTGACCTGGTGAAAAGATGTCTGAATCAGGATCAGCCTTGGTCTCCTAGGTCTCTCTCCTCACTGAAGGGCGATGTGTCCCACAAGTGGGGTGCAGGGCTGGTTCGTGGACCTCCTTGCAGGAAGGGAAGTCCCTGGCGATTTCCTGGCCCTCTCTCATGCCTCCTCATCACCTTGACCACAGTCTTCTCTACACCCCACTCCCTGACCACTGGCTTGTCCATGCCCCACACCTGGTCCCAGACTTGCCACCTGTCCCTGCCCTCTCCCCCTTAGGACTGTCATATTTACCTGTCATGTGTCTCAGACCTTCTGATATCTGAGTCATCTAATAAACTGCTAATAGGACAAGATCATGACAGAGACTCTGTCGGCCTTTCAGTGGAGGCTCTTTTGAGTATGCACACTTATAATTTTATACATATAGCTGAAATTGTACATATAAACCTACACATTTTTTCTTTTTTGCGGGGGAGGGGGGAGCCTGGGTCTCACTCTGTCATCGAGGGTGGAGTGCAGTGGCAGTCATAGCTCACTCAGCCACCCAAGTAGCTAGGGCTGCAGGCATACACCACAGCACCCAGATTTTTTTTTGTAGAAAATAAGAGAATCTTGCTATGTTGCCTAGCTTGATCTTGAACTCCTGGGCTCAGGCAATCCTCCCTTCTTAGCCTCCCAAAGTGCGGAGATTACAGGTGTGAGCCACCTTTCTTGGCCACAACTACAATCATATTTGAAATGTACAATCCAAGTGATTTTACCACACTGACTACAGACTCCTGTTTAAGCCACACCAACAGAGTTCCATGTTTTTTTGTTTTTTTTTTTATGGAGTGTTGCTGTTGCCCAGGCTGGAGTGCAACGGCATGATCTTGGCTCACTGCAACCTCTGCCTCCCGGGTTCAAGCGATTCTCCTGCCTCAGCCTCCCGAGTAGTTGGGATTACAGCGCCTGCCACCATGCCTGGCTACTTTTTGTATCTTTAGTAGAGACGGGGTTTCGCCATGTGGGCCAGGCTGGTGTCGAACTCCTGACCTCAGGTGATCTGCCCGCCTCGACCTCGCAAAGTGCTGGGATTACAGGCGTGAGCTACCGCGCCCGGCCTTTCTATGTTTTAAATAACATATTTTGCCACCCCTGGTGGACAGTGGCTCACCACCGGCACAAGAGGCTACACAGGCAGATGTCAATGGGGACATGGAATGGTGGGGACAGGGAATGTCGTGAGCCCAAGGGCCCTGGCCAGCCCTACCCGCACCTGCACGTGTAACCACATCTCCTGACTGCCCAAGCGCAGATTTTCATACTTTAACATGAAATTGCCTAACTTCGAAATGGTGGCAAATCATTCAAAAAAAAAATTTTTTTTTTTTTTAGACGGAGTCTCGCTCTGTCGCCCAGGCTGTGCAGTGGCGCGATCTCGGCTCACTGCAAGCTCCGCCTCCCGGGTTCACCGCCATTCTCCTGCCTCAGCCTCCCAAGTAGCTGGGACTACAGGCGACCGCCACCACGCCCGGCTACTTTTTTGTATTTTTAGTAGAGATGGGGTTTCACCGTGTTAGCTAAGATGGTCTCCATCTCCTGACCTCATGATCCGCCCACCTCGACCTCCCAAAGTGCTGGGATTACAGGCGTGAGCCACCGCGCCCGGCCTCAAAAAATTTTTAAGCTCCCGTTGCATTGGTTATTAGGGTCGAGCCTGGGGAAAACCCCTATAGGTGTGTGTGTCTGTGTTGGGAGTGTTGAGACCTCAGTACTAGGAACCAGGCGACCACAGCGCGGAAAACTTGAGGGAAATCCACCTGGCGCCAGACAAGAGGGTTGGGGGAGAGACAGGGTAGGACCACTACAACGTTAAAGACTTGTAGTGGGTGGGGCTATACCTAGAGCAGGGGCGACGAGACTTCCGGAAATCAGAGCCGGCACAGGTGACTTCTGTTTGCAGAAGCGGGATGTACCCTAGGCAGCCAATCGGGGAGCGCTGTCTCTGTCCAGCCAATGAGAAGTCAGATTGCTGTGGCGCCTCGCCCCTCCTCCCTGGTCCCCGAGCCTTGGGTACCCCCCGCTTTTTTTTCCCTGGAGCAGTTTTCCTTCCTCTGCCCGCCATGCCGTTCGTAGAGCTGGACACGAATTTGCCCGCCAACCGAGTGCCCGCGGGGCTGGAGAAACGACTCTGCGCCGCCGCTGCCTCCATCCTGGGCAAGCCTGCGGACGTGAGCGTGGGCCGGGCAGCACTGGGCGAGGGGAGGTTGGTGGGCCAGGGGTCCGGCCCAGTCCCTGCTCTGCCTCCCCGACAGTGACCCCGAATCTTTCCCCCAGGGACCACTCCCTCCTTTCTCCACACCAAGCTCCGACTTTCCGTGCTCCACGATCCCGCGGCTCCCCCTCCGCACGTCTTGCCCTTATTGCCCTCCCCAGTCATGACCTGGACATGATCCTCAGGTCCATTCCTGTCCCCGCGAACACCGGCGCGTTTCCGCTTTCGCGCGCTCGGGTCGGGTCCCCAGAGGTAGCCCGGCCGGCCTCAGCTTCGGGTAAAACTTTTCATGTCCCCCTCAGCGTGTGAACGTGACGGTGCGGCCAGGCCTGACTATGGCGCTGAGCGGGTCCACCGAGCCCTGCGCGCAGCTGTCCGTCTCCTCCATCGGGGTAGTTGGCACCGCCGAGGACAACCGCAGCCACAGCGCCCACTTCTTTGAGTTTCTCACCAAGGAGCTAGCCCTGGGCCAGGACCGGTTCGTAGGGGTACTCGGGGATCCATTTGGGACTGCGGCAGACTGGAGCCAGTGATCCTGCCTCAAGGGGAAAAACCCATTTCTTGCCCTGCCCAGTAAGGACACATCAGGGTATGGGGCCCTGGGGCCCCCTGACCCCTCAGGTTCCTGGTAGGACCATCTTCAAAGTGTGAGCAGGATTGAATGAATTTCTGGCTCTGCTACTCAGTGCGTAAGTCTGTGAACCGGGAAGGCTCTCTTTCAGCACTCCCAGGGGCAGTGCAAGGGTCATGTGGGATTGTCTGTGTGCTGTACCTGCCTTGGCACCTGGCAGGGTACAGACGCCTTGGCTGAAGTGTGATTTTCTAGAACTTTTCCAGCCTGGTCAGAAGGAATTCTGGGTATGTTCTGAAGCTATCTTTTGGACCTTTGTCCCAACCAGGTTCCAGGTGAGGTTCAGGGGAGGCTCACAGAGTAGTGAAAGAGCATTGGCCTGGATGTTTAGACATCTGCTTTCTGGGTCCTGCATAGCTCGGGGACCCCAAACTTGGAAATGAACCATCTCCACTTGGCAACCTCCTCTTCTGTGAAAACAAGGGAAATGACCTCCCTCCCCCACAAGAAGCCTCTACAACCCAAACCTGGCGTTCTGTGACCGAGTTAAAGTTTCTTGTTGGGTAAAAGATGATCTTGAGCCACATCCATGCCTATGAGGAAATAAGGGCATGAGAAGCTTGAAAGGACACTGTCCAGGCACGGTGGCTCATGCCTGTAGTCCCAGCACTTTGGGAGACCAAGGCGGGAGGTTCACTTGACCCAGGAGTTGGAGACCAGTCTGGGTAACATAGTGAGATGCCATCCCCCAAAACAATTTTAAAAATTAACCAGACATGGTGGTGTGCACCTGTAGTCTCAGTTGGCAAGCTACGGTGGGAGGATGGCTTCAGCCCAGGTGGTTGAGGCCGCAGTGAGCTGATTGTGCTATTGCGCCCCAGCCTGGGTGGCAGTGAGACCGTGTCTCAGAAAAAAAGACCTTCTGAAATGGAGCCTTTGTTAGTCCATGAAGGCCAATGAGGAATGGCTGATCCTGCTGGGTCCTCCCTCAAGCTACAGAGGAATCATACAGTCAGCCCCCTGTATCACTGGGTTCCGCATCTGTTGGTTCCGCAACAGATGCTAATCACTGAATTATCATCTGTTGTTTGATGGATTGAAATATCAGAGGAAAAAATTTGTAATTGCATCTATACTGAAAATATGTATAGACTTTTTTCCTTGTCATTATTCCCTAAATACGATTTACGTAGTATGTACATTATATTAGGTGTTATTAAGTAACCCAGAAATTTAAAGTGAGAGGATGCGTGTGTAGGTTATATGCAAATACACCATTTTGAACAAATGTAGATTTTGGTTTCCTCTGGGGATCCTAGAACAAATCTCCCATAGATACTGAGGGAAAACTGTTATTCTAACAAGTATTATACAAATGCTTACCATGTGCTAGGTACTCTACAGGTACTGTACACTCATGATCCCATTTGATCCTTACAATCCCTGTCCACTCTCCCTTTGCTTGGACAAGGCATGCTATCCCCCCCCATGAGGTATGCCAAGTTTATAAGACTGAGGCTGTTCATACTTCTGCCCCCGAAGCCAGGCTATCCCAAGCTCTGGTGCTCCTCACTGGAAACTTGCTGTTACCTCTGAGAGGAGCATGTTCACTTATGGCACAGACATTAGTGGTGGGGGTTGGCAGGGCTGGGGGTGGGGTGGTCACCCTGTGCTCAGCCTTTGAGAAAACAGGTGGCTGAGGTACTGTGCCCTTAGGGAGCCTGCAATTAGGAGGCAGGGTGCCCCTCAGTCCACAAACTGATGGAGATGATAGAGTATATGGCACAGATGCCGAAGCTACTTTATTGTGTATCTGTCCTAGTTGGGTCATGCTGATGTGCAGCCACCATCCCACACCTGAGTGTCCCACTGCCCTGCTGGGGGTTGGGGAAAGATCATTACTGGGATGAGCAGGTTTGCAAAATGCCTGGTGGACTGCAGCAGGCTGTCCTGAGTACCCACAGTGGGAGTACCTGGCAGGGGTCTTGCAAGATGTGGTGTTAGTCAAGGAGCTGATGATATCTTTTTCTGTCTCCTGAAGGATACTTATCCGCTTTTTCCCCCTGGAGTCCTGGCAGATTGGCAAGATAGGGACGGTCGTGACATTTTTATGATTGGCACGGAGGCATCTGGGGCATCTGTGAGCTGGCTGCTTCTTCCAGAGAGATCTCCTGGCAGAGTGAGGGCCTAGTGATAACCAGCTTTGGATTATGCCACATGCAACATTCCTGTGATCACATAATCCTCTTCATCCTCATATGAAATAAATGAGAGCTTCCTCATTCAAACATGACTTCTTACCTTCTGTTATCCCTCCTGGGCATCTTGGGCCACCATGGGTAGCAGGGCTGGGGGATAAGCCCATAGGGAACCTGGAGGGGGATGATTTCCATCTTCAGGGCTACTGTTCGGTATGTTTAAGACTGCTCAGATCTGGGGGTGGAAGCCTCAGCCTGGAGGCTCTGCTCTCCACACCCATCTGCAGGCCTGTGGGAAGGTGTGAGCAGTTGGTCCAGCTGGGGCCCTTCCTGCAGACTGCTGACCTGAGGCTTCTGTACTCCTGAAGCCTACTCCCTCCACACCTGGCTGGGCAGCCTACCACGCCCCTCTCCCCGCCTCTGTAGAGTGGAGGCAGGGTTTGCCTGTGTCCCTTTGAGGGTTGGTCACTGGTTTTCCAAAAGCAGGGTCCCCAGTCTGCTTCTCCTCCATAGGGTTGCAAGCCTTGTCTCCCTCCCTTTGGCAAGACTCCAACCCTCCTCCCAGCCGCCCCATTGCCCCTTCCTGGCAGTAGCACCAGCTTTCACAACCTTTCCAGCCCAGGGGCCCCCAGGCCAGGAGGATGGCTGGGGGGACACATGGCAGGCCTATAAGGTTTCCTGTGTCTTCTCTCCTGTTGCAACGGTGCCACCTGCACACTTAACTGTTGGACACACAACCACACATTCACACATCCACCCACATCTAGTCACGATTCATCACAGTCACACATACACCCACATATACAATCATACCATTTACACACATATACACCCAAACACAATTCATATCCAACAAAGTCACACAACTCAAATTCACACAGACCAAACCCCCACACACGTGCACCCACATACACAATCAACCATTCACTGACATTCAGTTATCACAGTTCACTTACACCCCCCCTCACACACATGCACACAATTCAACAAAATCACACAATTCACTCATTCACACACATACCCACATACAAATTCACACTGCTCACATTTACACACAATTCACTAAAATTCACACATATATACACCCATGTACACACAGTTCACTCGCATCACACACATATACACCCACACATAAACAGTCACACAATTCACTCACGTTCAGTCACCGACATTCACACATACACACGTACCACACACAGGCAATTCAGTCACATGGCCAAAAGCCAGTCTTCACCTTGCTACAGTTCCCAGTGTCGCCTCAACCTTTGCAACAGCGTCCCCTTCCCATGCCTGGACAGCTGGAGAGCCCTGAACACACCCCATCTTCATGCCTCCAGCGCTAGCCCAAGCCCTTCCCTCTGCCAAGAGCACTAAGTGGAACTCAAGGTCACTTCTCAGGACCCTTCCCTGCCCCTCCTCCTGCCAGGTGACCTGAGGATCCTGCTGGCCCTGCTTAACAATGATGCACAGCATGGTTAGTGCAGCTGATGTCGCTCTCCCGGACTTACTGCTGCCTACACAGCACTGGGACTGACTGTTTAACTTTACTGTTTATTTCATGTATTTTATTGGAGTGTCTCTTGAAAGCAAAACCATGCAATTAGGAAATCCAAAGGCAGCCAGCATGGAGCAAGTGCAGAGTGCAGTGGTGCAAACTCAACTTACTGCAGCCTCAACCTCCTGGGCCTAAACAATCCTGCCTCAGCTTCCCATGTAGTTTGGATCACAGGCGCATGCCACCATGCTGGGCTAATTTTATGACTTTGTAGAGATGGGGTCGCACTTTGTTTCCCAGGGTGGTCTTGAATTCCTAGGCTCAAGTGATCCTCCCACCTCAGCCCATTTTGCAAAGCTGCTCATCCCAGTAATGATCTTCCCCCAACTCCCACCAGGGCAGTGGGACACTCGGGTGTCAGATGGTGGCTGCACATCAGCATGACCCACCTAGGACAGACACTCAACATCAACACAGTAGCCTCAGTGTGTGCGCTGTACACTCCCTCATCTCTATCAGTTTGTGGGCTGAAGGGCAACCTGCTGCCTCCTAATTGCAGGCTCCCTAAGGGCATAGTGCCTCAGCCACCTGTTTTCTCAAAGGCTGGGCACAGGGTGACCCCACCACCACTAATGTCTGTACCATAAGTGAACTTTACCCCTGTACTATAAAGATGTTAAGCCCCAAAAATGAAGTGGAGGGCCATACCCCGAGGGAGGGAATGGATCTCCAGGGTTGGAATAGTGACACCTTTTGTCCTCACTTACATGAATAGGAAGGATACAATTGCTGAGACTCCCCATATCCTAGCTTCAGGAATAGCTTTTGTTAGGCCTGTTACTCTGAGGGACCCTAAAATTCCAGATAGTCCCCCCAAAACAGGGATTTGGGCAAAAATTATGTCTTTTTGATTGGTGAGCCCAGGTGCCTAAAGAAGGTAACAGAGTCCTGGAGTTCACACTAGAAGTCTTTTTTTTTTTTTTTTTTTTTTTTTTTTGAGACGGAGTCTCGCACTGTCGCCCAGGCTGGAGTGCAGTGGCGCAATCTCGGCTCACTGCAAGCTCCGCCTCCCGGGTTCACGCCATTCTCCTGCCTCAGCCTCCTGAGTAGCTGGGACTACAGGCGCCCACCACCGCGCCCGGCTAATTTTTTGTATTTTTAGTAGAGACGGGGTTTCACTGTGGTCTCGATCTCCTGACCTTGTGATCCGCCCGCCTCGGCCTCCCGAAGTGCTGGGATTACAGGCGTGAGCCACCGCGCCCGGCCTAGAAGTCATTCTTATAGGAGAAACTAGAAAAGCACCAGAGACAGCGAGCGGTTTTCAGAAGCAGGACCAACCTCAGAGAAGAGAGGCGAGAAGAGGTTTGTCTGGCAGGCATTAGGACCCAGGGGGGCAAGGATTAGGGTAGATAGAATAGATGGGCGAGTCTCGCTTGGGTGACAGGCCTTTGAGAGTTCCACTCATGGCCACAGGCTCAACCAACTTGTCGGGATCCCGGAGCCGCGTGGCTTTCCTCTCAGTCGACCCTGGGCTCAGCCCAGTAGTACAGGAAAAGCGGAAGCTGCTTCTAGGCAAACCAACCCTTCCAACTCCGAAGACTCGGGGGTTGTTAGAGAGCCCTATTCCCAGAAAGCCTGACAGTCGTATCTTGAGTCCGGTGGCTGCGCTAGTTGCTTTTAACTGGCCGACAGGTGCCCAGTATTTAGCCCCCAGATTCTAAGGAAAAATAGGACAGAATAGCAAGCAAAAGGGTTCCGTTGGTTCTCACCACTTGGCGATAGTTGATGTCCCACTGCTCGGCGATAGCTGATAGTCCCTTTGTGGTCGCCAAAATGTGTCCGGAATGGGTGGGTTCTTGGTCTCACTGACTTCAAGAATGAAGCCCCAAACCGTCGTCATGAGTGTTACAGTTTTTAAAGATGGTAACGTCCAGAGTTTGTTCCTTCAGACGTTCAGATGTGTCTGGAGCTTCTTCCTTCTGGTGGGTTGGTAGTCTCCCCGTCAGGAGTGAAGCTGTAAGCCTATCATGGTGAGTGTTACAGCTCTAAAAGGCAGCGCGTCTGGAGTTGTTGGTTCTTCCCAGTAGGCTTGTGGTCTCGCTGGCGTCAGGAGTGAAGCTGCAGACCTTCGCGGTGAGTGTTACAGCTCATAACCGCAGCGTGGACCCAAAGAGTGATCAGCAACAATATTTATAAAAAAAAACAAAGCTTCCACAGCGTAGAAGGGGTTGTAGCTGGCTGGCTCGGGCAGCCTGCTTTTATTCCCTCATCTGGCCCCACCCACATCCTGCTGATTGGTCCATTTTACAGAGAGCTGATTGGTCCATTTTGACAGAGTGCTGATTGGTGCGTTTACAATCCTTGAGCTAGTCAGAGAGTCACAGAGTGCTAGTCCTCCAAGTCTCCACTAGGTTAGCTAGATACAGAGTACCAATTGGTGTATTCACAAACCCTGAGCTAGACACAGAGTGCTGATTGGTGTATTTACAAACCCTGAGTTAGGCAGAGTGCTGATTGGTGTATTCACAAACCCTGAGCTAGACACAGAGTGCTGATTGGTGTATTTACAATCCTCTGGCTAGATATAAAAGTTCCCCAAGTCCCCATCCAGTTCAGGAGCCCAGCTGGCTTCACCCAGTGGATCCTGCACCAGGGCTCATGTGGAGCCGCCAGCCAGTCCCGAGCGGCGCCTGTATTCCTCAGCCCCTGGGCTGGCCATGGGACCAGCACCACGGAGGAGGGGACGGCGCCCCTCCGGGAAGCTCAGGCAGCGCGGGAGCTTACCGCAGGTGGGGAGCTCAGACATGGCGGGCTGCAGGTCCCCAGCCCTGCCCTGCCCGGAAGCAGGTAAGGACCCCGCGAGAATTTGAGTGCGGCGCCGGCGGGCCGGCACTGCTGGGGGACCCGGTGCAACCTCCGCAGCTGCTGGCCCGGGTGCTAAGCCCCTCACTGCCCTGGGCCGGCGGTGTGCGGGGCCCGCCGATCCCGCGCCCACCGGAATTCACACAGGCCAGCGAGCGCAGCCCCGGTTCCCACCCGCGCCTCTCCCTCCACACCTCCCCACAAGTAAAGGGAGCCAGCTTCGGCCTCAGCTAGCCCAGAGAGGGGCTTCCACAGTGCCGTGGCGGGCTGAAGGGCTCTTCAGGCGCCACCAGAATGGGCGCCGAGGCCGAGGAGGCGCTGAGCACAGTCCTACCATCAGGAACCTGAGGGGTCAGGGGGCCTCAGGGCCCCAGACCCTGATGTTTTCTTACTGGGCAGGGCAATAAATGGGTTTTTCCCCCTGAGGCAGGATCATTGGCTCCAGTCTGCGGCAGTCCCAAATGGATCCTCTACTACCCTACGCACCAGTCCTGGCCCAGGGCTAGCTCCTTGGTGAGAAACTCAAAGAAGTGGGCGCTGTGGCTGCGGTTGTCCTCAGCACTACGCAGATGGAGGAGACGGACGGCTGCGCGCAGGGCTTGGTGGACCCGCTCAGCGCCATAGTCAGGCCTGTACGCACTGTCACTTTCACGCGCTGAAGGGGACATGAAAAGTTTTACCTGAAGCTGGGGCCGGCAGGGCTACCTCTAGGGGACCCGACCCGAGCGCGGGAAAGCCGAAACGCGCAGTGTTCGTGGGGACAGGGATCCCAGTACAGGTCGAGGCCCCTGAAGGTCACGTCCGGCTCATGACTGGGGAGGACGATAAGGGAAAGACCTGCGGAGGGGGAGCCGCGGGATCCTGGAGCACAGAAAGTCAGAACTTGGCGTGCGGAAAGGAGGGGGGAATGGTCCATGGGGAAAAGGGTCGGGGTCGCTGTAGGGGAGGCGGAGCAGGGACAGGGCTGGACCCCTGGCCCACCAACCTCCCCTCGCCCTGTGCTGCCTGGCCCACGCTCACGTCCGCAGGTTTGCCCAGGATAGAGGTAGCGGCGGCGCAGAGTCGTTTCTCCAGCCCTGCGGGCACTCGGTTGTTGGGCAAATTCCTGTCCAGCTCTAGGAAGGGTATAGCAGGCAGAGAAAGAAAAACAGCTCTGGGGGAGAAGCAGCTCTGGGTACCCGAAGCTCGCGGACCAGGGAGGAGGGGCGAGGCGCCACAGCAACCTGGGTTCTCATTGGCTGGACAGAGACTCAGCGCTTCCCGATTGGCTGCCTATAGTACATCCCGCTTCCGCAAACAAAAGTCACGTGTGCCGGCTCTGTTTTCCAAAAGTCCCATCGCCCCAATCCTATGTGTAGCCCCACTGACTACCAGTCTTTAACCGCGTGGTGGCTACACCCTGTCGCTTCCCCGACTCTCTTGCCTGGCACCGGGTGGATTTCCCTTAAGCTTTCCGCGCTGTGGTCGCCTGGTTCCTAGCTCTGTTAAAGGTCTGAACACCCCTAACGCACAGACACGCACACACACTCCTATAGGGGTCTTCCCCAAGTTCGACCCTAATAAACAGTGCAACGGAAGTTTAAATTTTTTTTGAATGATTTGCCACCATTTCGAAGTCAGGCAATTTTATGTTCAGTATGAAAATCTACGCTTCTCTTGGGGCAGTCAGGAGATGTGGTTACATGTGAGGGCGCAAATGGGGCTGGGCAGGGACCCTTGGGTTCACAACATTCCCTGTCCCCGCCTAGTCCCCACTGACAGCTGCCTGTGTAGCCTCTTGTGCCGATGGTGAGCCACTGTTCACCAGGGGGTGGCAAAATATGTTATTTAAAACATGGAAATCTGTTGGTGTGGCTTAAACACAAGTCTGTGATTAGTGTGGCAAAATCACTTGAATTGTACATTTTAGATATGATTGAAATTGTGGTCAGGCAGAGTGGCTGACACCTGTAATCTCAGCACTTGGGAGGCCAAGAAGGGAGGACTGCTTGAGTCCAGGAGTACAAGACCAGGCTAGGCAACATAGCAAGATTCCCTTCTTTATTTTCTACAGAAAAAAAAAAGGAATCCTGGTGTTGTGGTGTGCGCTTGTAGTTCTAGCTACCTGTGCGGCTGAGGCAGGAGGGTTGCTTGAGCCCAGGAGATCTAGGCTACAGTGAACTATGACTCATTTTTTCCCTGTCTCTTTGTCTGATGGGTTTCTCTTATTTTTGTTTGTTTGTTTGTTTGTTTGTTTCTGAGACAGTCTCGCTCTGACTGGAGCTTGAGTGCAGTGGTATGGTCTCAGCTCACTGCAACCTCCACCTTCCAGGTTCAAGTGATTCTCCTGTCTCAGCCTCCTGAGTGTGCTACCATACCTGACTAATTTTTGTATTTTTAATATAGATGGGGTTTCACCGTGTTGCCCGGGACTGGTCTCAAACTCCCAACCTCAAGTGATCTGCACACCTTGGCCTCCCAAAATGCTGGGATTACAAGGGTGAGCCACCACGCCAGGCCTGTCTTACAGGTTTCTAAGAGCATCCTAAAGAACATTACTTCCTTCTGACCTATCTTTTACCAAGATCCCTCCCAGTTTTTTGCTTGTTTTATGTTTAATCAATTTTTTCTTACACAAGATGTCCCTGTATATGTTTTTTTGTTTGTTTGTTTTGTTTTGTTTTTGAGACAGAGTTTTGCTCTTGTTGTCCAGGCTGGAGTACAATAGCGTGATCTCAGCTCACTGTAATCTCCGCCTCCCGGGTTTAAGCAATTCTCCTGACTCAGCCTCCTGAGTAGCTGGGATTACAGGCATACTGGCGCCACCACACCCGACTGATTTTGTAGTTTTAGTAGAGATGGGGTTTCTCCATGTTGGTCAGCTGGTCTTGAACTCCCAACCTCAGGTGATCCACCCCCCCCCTCCGCCTCCCAATGTGCTGGGATTACAGGCATGAGCACCGCAGCTGGCGTGTATTGGTTTTTTCTCTGTTGAGCTCTCCCACTGTTCTGAGGCTTAGAAAGTCCTTTCATACCCAGATATCAGACGAACATTTATTGAAATGTCTCCTCACTTCTTCCTAGTTTGACTTTTTTCACTTAATACTTCTCCATCTAGGAATTATGTGTCTAGCAAAGTGAGGGTTTGTTTGTTTTCTACCCCTAAGGCAAGATTCCCAGGCAACCTAGAGTATGCAAAAGAGCATAGGATTAACTGCTCATAGCTCTGGAATTAAGGCACTTTAGGGGAATCATTCTTTGGCTCTGGTCCTTGGTTTCCCTTCTATGAAACAAGTTGAGTGAATTAGGCAGTCTCTGGCATTCCAGGATTTCGTCTCAGGTCTAAACAGGATTTTGTAAAGTGAAAGCACCATCCCTTGGGCATCCTGGGAGGTGTCCCTGCCCTCCATGGCTCGCCTTCTGCCACATGGCCCAGCAGCAGCTACTCTGCAGAGCCATGTGCTGCCATGACAGGTACTCATGCGCGCGGGCACGGACCTGCAGGTCCTGGGGATACCAGTGGTCAGGCACTTTGTGCATGCAGCTCATATGCAGCAAGATAGCCACACTGAGGGGACATGGCAGGGGCAGAAGACATGCCCTGGTCACTCTTCAGGCATTTTCTGGGGCATTTGCACTATCCCCATGATGCAGAGGAGAAACGTGAGGCTCAGAGAGGTTAGGTAACTGCCCAGGGTCACACAGCCCTCCACGGGGCCAGACTATCATCTGAACTAAGGGCAGGAAGTAAGAAACAAAATGTCATGAACTTCAGCAGGGGATCAGGGAAGGCTTCCAGGAGGAAGGGGCACCCAGTGTGAGTCTGAAGAATGAGAGCAAGTTGGGTATCTCCCCAACATATCCAAAGCATGGACAGGGCCAGGAGCAAGGCCAGCAGGAGAGAGCCTTCCAGGTGACATGGCAGCATTGCTTCCCACCCGGTCCCATCCCCTGTCCACCTATGGTGAAGCGTTGTGCAGTCTGACCCCCAGAGCTCATCGTGCCTCTGTGGGTGTCGGACCCTCCAGTGATCCCAGGCTCTGAATGTGAATCCAGCTGCCCCACGGAGGCACTGCATGGCCTCGGTAAAGGACGCCACCATGCAGCCACCAACCTGGAAGCCATTTTTGGTTTTCATTTTTCCCGCCCACCTCCGACCCTTCAGCAAACCCTGCAGTTAGAGTTTCAAGAAAAATCAGAACCGACCACCACCCCGCCCCCCCAACCCTGCACCACCACCACCACCTTGGTCTGGGGCTCCAGCGCTGCGGGCTGGATGACTGCAGTAGCTGTCTCACCCCTGCCAGGGGATCCTTTACGACATAAGTCAGATCACAGTTCTCCCCTGCTCAAAACACTCTGGCGACTCAGTCCACCTGTGGTAAGAGCCAAAGCCTTCCCTGTATCCCATGCTACCCTCTGTCCTGACCTCCTGCTCTTTGTGCTCACTGCACCCGCATTGGCCCACCTGGAGCCTTCGCCCTCACTCTTCCCTCTAGCCAGAACACCCTTCCCCTCATGCCTTGTGCTTTCCTACAGCTCTCTGCTCAGATGCCACCTCCTCCAGGGAGTCTTCCCTCAACATCCTACTGAACGACACATGCCCCCACTCTTACCCTGTGTATTTTTTCCATGGCATCCATCCACATCTGATATGTTACATGTTTACATGGGTTACTGTCAGCTCCCCCTTGTATTAATGGAATGTGATCCCATGAGGGGAAGGGCGTAGACACGTTCGCTGCTCAAGTCCCAGGGCTGAAATGGGGTCTGGCCCTGGTGGGTGTTTAGGAAATAGCCACTGAAGCTCGCTGAGTGGTCCCTCGACTCTCCAGGGAAACAGTACTTGCCCCACAGGGTTTGTGGGCAAAATGGTAGCACTAAGATGCCTGGTAGAGCCGCTCCTCAAAACTTAGCACTCTCCTTCCTTCAGAGGGCTGGGCTGGCGGTGAGGAGGCCTGGAGCAGACTGGGCCCTTTGGCCTTCTGCAAGTCCCTCCCCTCCTCCAGCCTCAGTTTCCTCATTTGTACAATGCAGGAGGGGACTTCTATAGCCCCTCTCAACACTGGGCACCTCTGCCTGCCTCAGCCCATTCTTCACCCTGGGGCTGGTGCAGGGCCCACAGTCCATGATCCAAGCCATCAACAGTGAACAGACAGATGACTGACTGGCCCCACAAGGCCTGGCAGCAGCCCAGGGACCGGTAACCTCTCAGCCAAGGTGAAGTCCCCATCCTTCAAGGCCCGGCACCTTCCTCAGGGGGTTCACCTGGGCAAAAGCAACGCTGTGCTGCTGGCCTGCAGGCGAGATCAGAGAGGTGAGTGGGGAGAACCCTGAGTTCTCTGAGGTCCCTGCCCACCCATACCCCAAAATCCCAGCACCAGCTTTCTGAGGCCCCTGTCTGGGAGGCATCAGGGAAGAGGAGGCCTGTCTGCTAGTCACTGGATCACAGACCCTGACCCCATCAAAGGTCCGCCTTTCCTGTGTCCAGCTCCTTGAAACATGGGTCAAGGACAATTCCCTGGAGCTGTAATTCACACTCCACCCCCAGTCAGTTCCATCCATAGGTCAGACCCCTCCAGCCTCCTCCCTGAGGTCTAGGCTTGCCCCCTCTGATTCAGCTTCCTATCCCAGCTGGTGACTTAGGCCCTTGTGACCAGGCTGGGTGACTTGTCAATACCCCAGAGCCCTAGCCAGACACGTTCCCAACCCTCAGACCAACCTCATTCTTGCTGGGAATCCCTGCCCCGTTCAGCCACTCAGCCTCCAGTGGCTCAGCTCTTCTTCCTTTCCTATGCCAAACTCTCAAGGCTGCCTCCCCACTGGGGGTTCCCAGGTCTGACTCACTTTAGCACTCCAGGCCAGTGCTGGAGGCCGCATTAGGTGACTGGTTAATGTGTTTGGATCGGAGGGCCTCAGTCGAGCCAGGCTCCAGTCTGATCATAGGCCTACATGTGGGCCTCTTTGCCCTTCTGCTGAATGGACATGCACACCTCTGCCCATTCTCCCTCCACAAACGGCCCCCGTGTCCAGCCCCTGTTCTGCAGCAGGTGGCTCACGCTGGTTGTACCAAGGGTAGCAGTTGGGAAGAGTCAGCTGAGCAGGGTCCCCCTTCTGGCCTGCCCAGGGGGCTCTGACGCTGCTCTCTGTCCTACTGCCCAGTTATAGCCCTGCCTCCTCCACTGAATTCTGCTCCAGCTGCATCTCTCTATGCCAGCCAGACCAGCAAACACTGGAGCTCAGGGTGAGGGTGCTGGCCTCCCCCACTGCCCTGCCACAGGGCCCTTCCGCCTCTAGCCTCTAGGAGTAGCCCCTTCAGCTGGGTGAGAACCCCAATATGATAGAGCAAGTCAGATGCAGGAAAAAGAAAAGGCAGAAGAATGCCAAGAAATGCATAAAAGTGGAAGAGACCCAGGGCCAGACATGGTGGTGCATGTCTGTAATCCCAACACCTTAGAAGGCTGAGGCAAGCAGATCACTTGAGCTCAGGAGTTCAAGACCAGCCTGGTCTACATGGCAAAATCACGTGTCTACACATACCAAAAAAAAAAAAAAAAAGTAGCTGGGCGCGGTGGCGTGCCTGTAGTCCGAACTACTCTACTTGGGAGCAGTAAGTTGGGAGGATGGCTTGAACCTGAGAGGTCAAGGCTGCAGTGAGCCGAGATCATGCCACTGCCCTCTAGCCTGGGCTACAGAGTGAGACACTGTAAAAAAAATAAAATAAATAAATAAATAAATAATAAAAAAGTGGAAGAGACACAGGCAGGGGTAGACAGGGACTATTTTACTTAGGAAACAAAGAGGCAGTTTCATAGTTTTTTTCAAGCACATGCAATGAAGAGATTCTGGCCCCTCTCCATTTCCCTACCCTCCTTCTGCACCTGCTCTGCCCTCTCTTAACCTGTATTTTGAAGAATGTTTTGTATTCACAAAGCAAAGATAAAGCCTCGATTAAAATAGACAACCAGTGGGGCACGGCATCTCATGCCTGTCATCTCAACACTTTGGGAGGCCAAGGCAAGAGGATCGCTTGAGCCCAGGAGTTCTAGGCCAGCCTGGGAAACACAGCAAGGCCTCCTCTCAATAATAATAATAATAATAATGATAAAAAATTGGCCAGGCATATTGGTAGGCAGCTGTAGTCCCAGCTACTTGAGGGTCTGAGGCGGGAGGATCGCTTGAGCCTGGAAGGTCGAGGCTGCAGTGAGCCATGATTGTGACACTGCACTCCAGCCTGAGTGATAGAGTTAGATCCTGTCTCCAAAAAGTAAAAATAATAAAATAGAAAATTATGCAATAGTTTCCACATTGGAGAGTCTGAGTCTTCATATTAGTCTGCATTCCTGGCCCGACTGCAAAGCAGTGTGGACAGGCGGGGATCCGGAGCCAATATCCCCTGGGCCCAGCTGCCCAGACCACCTTTAGTCAGCTCCACTGTGGGAAGCCCGAAGGAGATGCCGTTCTTCTTGGTGAAGATGTAGACTGCATGGCAGGGCTGGGACAGCAGGTCCAGGTACAGCTCCAGACCCATGGCAGGGGCAATGGGGTGGGGCATGGAAGGGCAGACCTAAACCTAGGGAACGGGTCCTGGGGACAAGCCCCGGGGACAGGCCCAGGAACAGGAACTGTGGGCAGGAATGGCTGGTGGGGGGCGGCAGGCAGCAACGGCTGGGGCTAGGTGAGGGTTGGGCAGGAACTGCTGGGTCTCGAGCCTGCAGCGGTGCACCACACCAGGAGCCCTGAGTCCGGCCACGCCCTCTTCACTCATCCGTTGGTTCCGGAGAACTTTGGGTCAATCAGTGGCGTGTCTGCACCCTCACCACCCCTTTCTGGGAATCTAGGCTGCAGGTATATTTCCCAGAAAAAGGGAAGAGGAGAAAGGTGGAGCAGCAGCCTCCTTGCCCAGTGACTGGCCCAGTGCCCAGGATGGAGGCCAGAGAGGAAGGGTAGATGGCTGCCTGCGGGGCTGCCAGCCCCACACCTCATGAAAGAATGAACTGTCCCTCCCCAGTCGCATTTATTACAGTCCAGCTAATGCCTCCCCCAGATGGCTGAGGCCCTGTGAGGCCTACCCGGAGGTTTCCAACAATGCCTGGCATCTCATAGTAAATTAATCAACATGATACGAGTTTTGCAAAAGAGAAAAGATTTATTCACAGGGCACCAAGCAAGGAGGTGGGATAATAGCTCTCAAACCCACTTCCCTGAAAATGAGGCTTAGGGATAAGCCTTGCTTCCAAGCAATAGAGCACAGACCCCAGCCACACTCAAGGGGAGGGGGCTATACAAGGATGTGAATACCAGTCTGCCTGCCTCGTGGGCCTACAACGCAGAAGGGCCATGCACTTGGTTTAAAGCTTTGCTGTTGCCATCTTGACATTCTTAACAATTTAAAAATAAGGGTCCCCACATTTTCATGTGTAGCCAGTCCTGTCCAAGGAGTCCGAAGAGCTCATGAGGGTGGACAGGGCACTGTCTGCTCTGGGCAGTGATGTGGCCACTAACAGCTGTTCTCCCGTCTCCCAGCCCCTACCCCAGGGCCACACCTTCCCCGTGGTCTCTCACATTCTTTTTTTTTTTTTTCCTGAGACAGGGTCCTGCTGTTACCCAGGCTGGAGTGAGTGCAGTGGTGCAAACTTAGCTTACTGCAGCCTCGACCTGGGCTCAAACAATCCTTCTGCCTCAGCCTCCCATGTAACTCAGACCACCAGAGCATGCCACCATGCTTGGCTGATTTTTTGACTTTGTAGAAACGAGTTTGCACTTTGTTTCCCAGGGTGGCCTCAAATTCCTGGGCTCAAGTGATCCTCCCACCTCAGCCTCCCAAAGTGCTGGGATTACAAAGACGTGATCCACCGCCCCTGGCCTCCCTCACATTCTTGACATTTAAAGTTACTGTCATTAACAAGGAACATGGTTACACTCAAATTTACTCAAGAAAAAAACTCTTTTCTCCGTTAAAGAGATATGTGGCCTAGCTGCTTCCTACTCTAGTTGAGGTCTTCTTTTTCCTTTTTCTTCTTCTTCTCTCTTGTTTTTTAGAGACGAGGTCCTGCTATGTTGCCCAGGCTGGTCTCAAAGTTCTAGCCTCAAGAGACCCTCCTGCCTTGTCCTCCCAAAGTGTTGGGATTACAGGTGTGAGCCACTCTGTCCAGCCTCAAACTGTGCTCATTAGATCAGCAGCAGCAGCCTTGCCTGGGAGCTTGTTAGAAATATACTACCAGGCTCCCACCCCTAAACCCAGACCTACTGAATCAGACAGAGTCTGTATTTTCATAAGACCCTCAGGTGATCCAAATGTGCCTTAAACTTGGAGGAGCTTTGATCCAGAACCTGGGCTAGAGGCCACCAGGGGCCACCCTGTTCCTCACAGACTGCAAGGCACGTTTTTTTTCTTGGCTCTTCTCTCTGTCCCAATGTCTCCTTCTCTCTGTGTCTGATCCTGAGGACCCTATGACATCTTCTTAGGGGAGTTTCCACTGCCAAAGACCTGGTTCTCTAGAATCTGATGGGCTCTTCTAGACACCAATCTCTACCTGGGCTCTTGTTGAAGAAGCCAATCAGCTCATTGGTTGGAAATCACATGATACAATACATGGCCATCTTCCAAGCCGTATATGTGGACAAGGAGATAGGGACAAGAATGCATATCACATTCTGATACCTGGGTCAAAGTCTCTCATCAGGCTCCCAGGATATACTTTTATGGGGAGTTTTCCTCCCTTCCCCCAATATGGTCACTCATAACTTTACACCCAACACTCAAACAGGAGTGGAAGCTTCAGGGTTTCATCCAAAGAATAGGCTAGGCTGTGGGGCTGAGTAAAAGGCGCTGGACTGCGGTAGGTCTTACTCCAAGATGGCCAAATGGAAGGGCTTTTAGCTTTCTTCGTTTTTGTTTTATATCTCGAGATAAATGTTCAATTTCTACACTTTTATATAAAGAGTCACAATTTATGTTTCATATTTTTGTAGCTGCTTCCATATGCTTTTGAACAATGTAATCTTATTTTCATTATGATATATAATTCCTATACCATAATATCCACCCTTTCAAAGTATACTTTCAAATTCAATTGGTTTAAAACCAATTCAGTGGTTTTTAGTATATTAACAAGTTTTGTCACCATCACAGTTATCTAATTCTAGATCATTTTCATCACCCCAAAAAGAAACTCTGTACCCAATAAAGAGTGACTCCCCATTTTCCCTCTTCCCCTAGCCCCTGGTTACCATTCATCTACTTTCTACCTCTGTGGACAGGAAGTATCTGCCTATTCTGGAGATTTCATTCAAATGGAATAATGAAATATGTGGCCTTTTATGACTGGCTTCTTTCATTTAGCATAATGTTGTCAAGGTTCATTCCATGTTGTAGCATATCAAAGTACTTCATCCCTTCCTATGGCTGGATAATAATTGTATGGACTTTGTAGCAAAACATTCTAATTTTTACTTCTCTACTGTGCTTATTGTTTGTCTTTCTCCACAACAATGTGAGCACTAAAGGTAGAGATTTTTGTCTATTTTGTTCACTACTGCTTCCTCTGCACCAAAAACATTGCCTGGTTGTGGGTACTTCTCTAGTTTTAGGGAGGAAAAGACAAGATATAGGTCCTGACTCCGGTTCTGCCTCTCATTCATATGCTACTCTGAGGATTCCCTCCCCTTGAAGAATTTTTTTCTTCATCTACAAAATGGGGATAATAATGCTACTCACCAGGGTGGTTGTGAGGATTAAACAAGGTAAGAGATGTAAAATTGCATCTTAGTTATCAGATAGTTTTGTGTTCCCATCTAGCTCCAATGAGGGTGAGGATTTGCTCTAGGCTCTGGGCTTCTAATGGGCAGACAGCTTCCTCCATGATGTTTGTGGCTGTAGAGCCTAGCACAGTCCCTCAAGAAAAGCTTTTTTTTTTTTTTTTTACCCAGGCTGGTCTCAATCTCCTGGCCTCAAGTGATCCTTCTGCCTCTGCTTTCTGAAGTGCTGGGATTACAGGTGTGAGCAATTGCACTCAGCCTGCACTTTCTTTCTTGGTGAATAATTTGAGCCTTATTTTTTTCACTTGGCTATTCTAAGTAAAGGTTTGCCAATTTTGTTGATCTTTGCAAAGATCCAATTTTTGGTTTTATTGATTTTCTCTATTGTTTTTCTATTTTCTGTTTCATTTATCTCCATTCTAATCTTTATTGTTTCCTGTTTTCTACTGGTGTTGGGTTTAGTTTGCTCTTATTTTTCTAGTTCCTTAAGGTATAAAGTTAGGTTATTGATTCAAGATTGTTCTTCTTTAACTTATGTGTTTACAGCTATAAATTTTCCTCTTAGCACTGCTTCTGCTGGATCCTATAAATTTGGGCATGTTGTGTTTTCATTTTTATTCATTCAAGATACTTTTTAACTTCCCTTGTGGATTTCTTCTTTGACCCATTGGTTAAGAGTGTGTTGTTTAATTTCTATGTGCTTCTTAATTTTCCACTTTTCCCTCTGATCTTGATTTCTAACTTTATTCCATTGTGTCCAGAGAACATACTTTGTATGATTTCAATCTTCTTAAATTTGAGACTTAGGACCAATTATATGTTCTATACTGGAGAATATTCCATGTGCTTTTTAGAAGAATGCTTATTCTGCTCTTGTCAGGTAGAACGTTTTGTTCATGTCTAGTGTGTGCGATTGGTTTATAGGGCTTTTCAAGTCCTCTATTTCCTTGATGATCTTCTGTAGTTTTTCTATCTATTACTGAAAGTGAGATATTGAAGTCACCAACTATTATTACTGACAATGTAACCATATTAACCCTTTACTTTTAAAATTCTTTTTGGACACTGGAAGGATCTGGAACCACCAACCACTCCCACATCAGACCCTATGCATGCGCCGACTGTCTGTTGCTCAGCAGCTGTGATGGTTGTTCCAGTTCTTTATTAGGCAAAGAACAGTTTTTTTGTTTGTGTTTGTGTTTTTTTTAGCATTTCCTTTGAGGAAGGTGGCTCAGATTGCTAAGCCAGCCAGGCCCTGCAGGATGGGCTGGGCCTAGGGTCACTTGCTCTTATTCAGCAACTCAGAAATATTCTCCTTGACCATCGGATCCAATGTTGAAACATCCCAGTTGGCCAACTGCATTAGTCGATCGTGGGCCTCCTTAAAGAGGCCAGCGCCGATATTCAGCTCCACCCGCATGCGCCACTCGGCTAGCTTGGAGCTGTTGAGGAAGACATTGTAGTTGGCTGCCATGGGCTGTGGATAGACAAAGAGGAAGATGTGGTCAGCCTGGGGACCAGCCCCACCTCGGTCCTCTCCCATAGCCTCAGGCCCCCATTCCCCCAGCAACATCCGCCTCTGCAAAGAATTAGGCTGCTGACCCCCAAGGCCTGAGCTTTGGGTTACAGACTATGTACTAGATGTAGTTGGGGATGGAGGATGCAGAATCCCTCAGGGTCCTTAGTCACTGATCTTCTTGCTCTAAGCCTTCTGGACCATGCTGAGAGGGCTCCTGGCCCAGGCAGCTCCCACTTCTCCAGATGGTGACTTTGCATGAATCCTACCTTCTTCCAAGGAAACCCCTTATCCCAGGGGTGTATGTGTGGATGAGGGAGAGAACTCAGGTTTTTTTCCCCATGTTTAACCTCCCACTGTGATCAGGCTCAGGGGCTAGAATGGGAGACCTGGCAAGCAGTCTACCCTGCAGTTTGGCTGGCTCACTAAGACAGTCTACCCTGCAGTTTGGCTGGTTCACTAAGACAGTCTACCCTGGACTTTGGCTTTGCACCCAAGGTCTTTGGGAAGCCCAAGAAGGGGTGGGTGGTGGGTGAAATGTAAGGGGTGGGGGCGAAGCATATGTCTGAGCCCTCGGGGCAGGCCAGAATGATTTTTCCTGGTGCTGGTCTGCACTGCAAACAGACCAAAGAGACTAATTTTCATATGAGCCAGAGATCTCTGGGATGAGGAAAGGAACACTGCATTTCCTGGCCAAGCCACCAGGATCCCAGGTGCCTCCTCCTGGGCATAGCTCTGGCTGATATGAAAATTAGTCTCTTCGGTCAGTGTGCAGTGCCCTAGCTGGTGTGCAGGATGGCCAGTTTAGACCCTGGCCAGTGTCTTGAGAGGCAGAACTGGTCACCCTCCCCTGCATGGAGAGGCCACATAAATGCCCCATACTCAGGTGTGCCTCCAAATGCACAGTGGATGCCCCTCAGACCCAGCCAGGAGAGCTGTCCTCCATAGCTGTCTGTCTGGAGCTCTGGGAACGAGGCAGGGCCAGAAGGAACCCCACGGCACCAATGAACATTTCCTGGAGAGTCCAGCAAGAGGAGGCGGTATCTGGGATGCTGGTGGATTGACCAGGAAATGCAGTGTTCTTCTCTATCCCAGGCTCACCCTCCAGCTCCTCCCACACCGAAGAATCTTTGTCAAATGTGGAGAACTGTGATCCTCCCTGATTGATAACATTCTGTGCTTCCTGTTGCCCCCAGATTGAGTCCAGGCCCCCTGACCTGGCTCCCACAGCCCCCATGGCAGCTCTACCTGCCTTTCCTGCCTCTCCAGCCTATCCTCAAGTGATGGCCCCACTGGTCACAGAGGAGTCCCACCTCTGCCCAAGGTCTAACCCTCCTCCACCCCAACCCACACCTGCATCATCTCCACCACGGCCACCAAGTCAGCCAGTGAGATTTGGTCCCCGGTGAGGAACATCTTATCCTGCAGAAAATACTCCTCGAAGAGCCGCAGGCTGTTCTTCACCTCTTCCACTGCATGCTCCATCTTCTCAGCTGAAACTTCCTCCCCTGTTATCTTTGGGATCAGCAACTGGCCAGGGTTGGGAAGAGGAGGGAAGAGGAGGCTGCACTCCAGGGCCACCTGCCCTGCCTGGTCTCTGTACTCTTGTCTGCTGGATAGATACTGGACAGTTCCCAGGACATAAAGTAGTTTCACCTCTTGTAGCAGTTCTGATTGGTGGAAGTTGCTGGGAACCATGTGTTCACAAGGATTTGGGGAGCTCAGCAGGTGTAAATCCTGTGATTGTTTAGTGATGCCTATCACAGGCATAGAATTCGAAGTAGGAACACATGTACTGGTTATTTGTCATCTTCCAATTTTCTATAGGCCTTTTCTCTTTTTTCTTTCTCTCTTTCTTTTTTTTTAGAGATGGAGTCTCACTCTGTTGCCCAGGCTGGAGTGCAATGGCACAATCTTGGCTCACTGCCAACTTCACCTCCTGGGTTCAAACTGTTCTCCTGCCTCAGCCTCCTGAGTAGCTGGGATTACAGGTGCCCATCACCACACACAGTGAATAATTTTGTATTTTTAGTAGAGACAGTGTTTCACAATGTTGGCCAGGTAGGTCTTGAACTCCTGACCTCCAGTGATCCGCCTGCCTCAGCCTCCCAAAGTACTGGGATTATAGTTGTGAGCCACCGCGCCCGGCCTTCTGTGGGCCTTTTGACGCTGAGATTCTCTAGTTCGGAATGAAATGCCTCGAATGCTGTCCTGGGTGAGTCATATCAGCCGCTCCTGTATGCCCTTCCCCTCACCCTAATAAGACTCTTTCATGCCCGTTGTTTCAGTTCACACCCCTGACAGCTCTGTAAGGCAGGCAGGAGAAGGAGCTGAGGAAATGAGGCCCAGAGAGGGAGGGAGACTTACTTACTAGAGTTCACTGGCAATCAACAGGGCCAGAACTGGCCACCAGCCTCCCTGACTCCCTTGTGCCCTTGTCCCCAGGCCCCGGAAGTGATCCTGCTCACCTTGAGCCAGACTATCTTCTTCATGGGCAGCTGAAAGGCTGTGTGTTGCCAAGCCATGAACTCCTCCACACGGGCACGTGTGTGCAGGTCTGGCGGGTACCAGTGTAATGGAGCGCTGTACTTGCGGCACAGGTAGTAGAGGATGGCCACACTGCAGAAAGGGCCGGTCAGGGGCACTGCCCTTGCCTTCCTGAGTGCACTGCGTCAACTACCCTGGTGTGGACTGGGCCCAACTGCTGGGGCTTCCAGAGCAAGGAGAAGCCCAAATGGCCCCGGGAAAGGCCTTCACCAGGGCTGTCTGTCTGACAGTCAGTAAGGGCAGGGAAGGAGCCCTGCAGGGTGAGTAGGAGTTGGGGGCTGGTAGTAGGCCAGCAAGGGGAACAACACATGTCAAATCAGGATGCTGAGGCGGGTGGATCGCTTGAGTCCAAGAATCTGAGGCTGCAGTGAGCCAAGATCACACCACTGCACTCCAGCTTGGGTGAAGGAGCAAGTCCTTTTTGAAAAACAGAAACAGTCCGGGCACGATGGCTCACACATGTAATCTTGGCACTTTGGGAAGCCAAGGTGGGCAGATCCCTTGAGGCCAGGAGTTGGAGACCATGGCCAACATGGTGAAACCCTGTCTCTACTAAAATGAAATACAAAAATTAGCTGGGTGTGGTGACACACACCTGTAATCCCAGCTACTTGGAAGGCTGAGGCACAGAAGTTGCTTGAACCTGAGAGGCAGAGGTTGTAGTGAGCCAAGATTGTGCCACTGCACTCCAGCCTGGGCCACAAAGCAAGACTCCGTCTCAAAAAACCAACAAAGAAAAACACATGCTGAAATACCAGGGTAAGGGCAGCAAGGTGAATCTGAAGAACGGAGAGTAGGTGGGTGCAACTGGAAGGAGGGTGGGGGTGGTTGGGGAGTGGCGAGGCAGCAAGAGACACTGTGGAGGCCACAGAGGGTAGCCCCAGGAGATGCAGGGAGGTTATGGACTTAATCCATAAGATTAAGTGTTATATAAGCCAGGGCATGAAAGGATCCATCTCTCTGGTGCTGGATGGAGGGTGAGCCCGAGGGGGCAGAATGGACAACAGTGGGGCCAGCAACTATCAGGAAGGTTGTGGTGTCCGGGAATGGTGGAGGTCATGGGGACAGAGGGAAGGGGACGGAGGGGAGACATGCTTCGGAGGGGTGTCCTAGGCCTTGCTGATTGATGGCTGGTGTGGGAACCTCCACAGGACAAGTGCTCCTTTGTTATCATCAACAGCAACCTTGCCAAGGTAAAAAAGTTAGGGCATGGAGAGAGCTACCGACTAGAGAGTGGCGGGAGAGACAGCAACTGGCTGCAAGATTCAGAACTTGTTTGGATCCTGATCCAAACAAACTGCCAAGAAAATATTTAGGAGATAATCAGGGAGTTTTGAACAGGAACCAGACATTAGATGAAATCCAGGACTTACTGTTAATTTTATGAGGTATCTTAATGGTAATGTAGTGTTCCTACCCTCTATCCTAGCCCAGGCTGGAGTGCAGTGGTACAATCAGAGTTCACTGCAGTCATGAACTCCTGGCCTCAAGCAATCCTCCCGTGTCAGCCTCTCAAAGTGCTGGGATTATAGACATGAGCCACCTTGCCCAGCCTGTTGCTTTTTTTTTTTTTTTTTAAAGAACTCTTATCTCTGAGAGGTATGTTCCTAAACATTTGATTGATTTATTTACTTACTTATTTTTATTTTTGAGATGGGGTCTCGCCCTGTTGCCCAGGCTGAAGTACAATGGCTCAATCTTGGCTCACTGCAACCTCTGCCTCCCGGGCTCAAGCAGTCTTTTCACCTCAGCCTCCTGAGCAGCTGGGACTACAGGTGTGGGCCACCATGCTGGCGAATTTTTATATTTGTTGTAGAGATGGGGGTTTCGGCATGTTGTCCAGGCTAGGCTGGTCTTGAACTCCTGAGCTCCGGCCATCCACCCGCTTCAGTCTCCCAAAGTGCTGGGATTGCAGGTGTGTGCTGGCCCCTAAACATTTATGACTGGAATGATGGGGTATCTGGAAAGCAGGGGAACAGAAATGATGTAAAATGGACCCCAAGTTGGCAACAGTCGGAGCTGGACAATGGGTTTGTGGGGTTCCTCATGCTCCTCATTAGTTAGTATTCACTCTCCTTTAGTGTATGTGTGAGGTTTTCCATGGTGAAATAGACAAATGCGCGCACTGTGTCTCCCAGGAGGAGCAGAGACAGATGGTGCAAGGGCCCTGGCTGGGGAAGACTTACCTTTCACTTAAGATAAATTTCCCATCTTTGAGGCTGGGCAGCTTCCTGAGGGGGTTGATGTCAATGTATTCTTTGCTGTGGTGGTGACCTGGGAGGGGCAGGGAAGGTCTGAGGCTGTGGGACTCCAGGGGAGAGAGAACTGAGACTCCCAGAGACACAAATGCCTCCTGCTGAGGCAGGAGAATGGCATGAACCTGGGAGGTGGAGCTTGCGGTGAGCTGAGATTGTGCCACTGCACTACAGCCTGGGTGACAGAGCCAGACTCTGTCTCAAAAAAAAAAAAAAAAGAAAAAGAAAAAGAAAAAAACAAGCCCCAATGTGTGTGCCCTGCCTCCCCCAGGACCAGGCCTGCCGGGTAGCACTGGGAGCTAACCTTTCAGCAGATCCACAAACTGAAAGTTGAACCGGATGTCATGCTTCTTTGAGAAGATGTAGACGGCACGGCAGGGTGCTGACAGCAGGTCCATGTAGAGCTCCAGGGCCATGTTGAGACACATGCAGGGCCCCACAGCCGCAGCTGGCCAGCCACAGACCTGGGCCTATGTCTGGCCAGAGTCCCTGGCCCTGTGCCCTCTCCAATATGGGCCCAGAACCCTGTGTTTCCCAGGGAAACTTCTTGTTCCCCTTTGTGTTGTCATAAGGCCAGGAAGCCTCCAATTCTTACGGCAGCAAGGATTCTAAGGAGGCCCAGGAGTACACTGGGGAGAGACCTGTGGCAAAGGTGTGGCAGCTGTGACCCTACTCTCCCTCTTCCACGTGTGCCTGTGCCCCGTGGCACCACCTCACAGACACCCTGTCTGAGAAGGGATTATGTCTGGGAATTCCCATGGCTGGACTTGCATTGCAGAACCTGATGAAAGGGGCTTTGCAGGGTCCAGAATGAGGAAGAGGCAACGAGAATGATCCCTGGAAGATTCTAGAAGTAGAGACTGGGAGTATCCACAGGTGAATGGAGCCAGAACTAGACTGAAAAGGAATTGGGAGAAAGAGACACAGGAGCCCAGGAGCTTCGGGAGTAGTGGGGACACCACCACCAGGAAGTCAGGGGGCACGCGGCAATAAAAGTCACAGATGCAATAAAACTTTTAACATATTGTTGTATAATGTACAATAATGTATAAAAATACACCCCCATACATTATTGTTCCAACTCTAGCCCTATGTATTGCCCTCCTCACATGAATCCCTCTGCCCATACCCCACTCTCTAGTTAATGTTAATATAGGTCTCCTGTTTATATTAGCCACATCAAGCCTAGCTGTCTACTCTATCCTGTGATCCGGATGAGCATCTAATTGGAAATATGCATTAATAGGTGCACTACGCACAGTGGCCCAAGCAATCTCATATGAAGTCACTCTAGCTATTATCCTCCTAGCAGTCCTATTAATAAGTGGTTCATTTAATTTGTATATACTCATTGTAACACAAGAATTTCTCTGGCTGCTCCTACCATCATGAGCTCCGGCCGTAATATGATTTATTTCCATACTAGCAGAAACCAACTGAGCCTCTTTCGACCTAACAGAGGGGGAATCAGAATTAGTCTCGAGCTTTAATGTCAAATATGCTGCAGGCCCATTTGCCTACAGCACAGTATATAAATATCATTATAATAAATGCCCCGAGGGCCGCGAGAGGTTTCTGGGTGCAGTGCACAGGAGACCATGTCTGCGGCAAGCAGCTGCAGCCAGACCCCAAGCCGGGCCACCCCCGCCACTTGCCAGGTGGTGCTCGGAAAAGGCATGCAGCTCCGGCCCGTCCGGGGAATACAGCATGACTGGCCCCCAGCGGCATGCTCTTCAGCACCACTCCAGGAGGTACCAGGGTCATCTAACACCGGAAATTCCTGATGGAGTGTCGAAACTGACCCGTGACCAAAACACCCCCGAGGGATCAGCCCGCCGTTCCCGGGGTCATCAGCTCTGCCAGTGATGATCCCCCTCCACGGAAGCCAACCAGGGCCACCTGCGCAGTAGTCCAGAAGATAAGAGGGGTGGGCGGTGAAGAAGCACAGTTTCAGATGGACATTTAAAGCACCAGCCGGCCGGGCGCGGTGGCTCAAGCCCGTAATCCCAGCACTTTGGGGAGCCGAGACGGGCGGATCACGAGGTCAGGAGGTCGAGACCATCCTGGCTAACCCGGTGAAACCCCGTCTCTACTAAAAAATACAAAAAACTAGTCTGGCGAGGTGGCGGGCGCCTGTAGTCCCAGCTACTCAGGAGGCTGAGGCAGGAGAATGGCGTAAACCCGGGAGGCGGAGCTTGCAGTGAGCTGAGATCCAGCCACTGCACTCCAGCCTGGGCGACAGAGCGAGACTCCGTCTCAAAAAAAAAAAAAAAAAAAAAAGCACCAGCCATTGTGTGGAGCACTGCCAAGGGACCCCTCAGGCCCTTCCCGGAGGAGTCCCACCAGCCAGACCTTATGAAAGTGATCATACTGGGCAGGCGTTGGCCTGGGGTTGGCCACCCCAGCCCTCTTTCCCTCACTCAGGGCACCTGCCCCCTCCTCTTTGTGAACACCAGCAGGTAGCTCCTTGCCTCCGCTGATGCAGGAGCTGCTGCCCCAAGGGGAGTGACCCCTGCCAGCACACCCTGCAGCTGAAGGCCAGGAAATGGACAAGAGCAAACCCTTTCTTCCAAATGATCAGCTCTTCCAGCCCCTCGCTGCTGGGGGCCCAACCACCCCTTCCTTAGGTTGATGTGCCTGGGAAAGCTCCCCTCCCCTCCTTCCCTAAGAGAGGAAATAAAAGCCACGTTCGCCCTAGGGCAAAAAATAAATAAACAATAAATAATAAACACCCTAACCACTATTGTCTTCCTAGGAGCACTGCATAATATATATATGCCAGAACTCTATACCACAAATTTCGTCACTCGAACTCTCATTTTAACAAGCCTTTTTTAATGAATTGGAACATCATACTCCCGATCCCATTATGATCAGCTCATACATCTCCTATGAAAAAATTTTCTACCACTCACACTAGTACTTTCATATGACATTTCTCCATGCCAGTCCTAACCTCCAGCATCCCACCCCAAACATAAGAAATATGTCCCACAAAAGAGTTACTTTGAAGGCCGGGCGCGGTGGCTCACCCCTGTAATCCCAGCACTTTGGGAGGCCAAGGCGGGTGGATCACGAGGTCAGGAGATCGAGACCATCCTGGCTAACATGGTGAAATCCCGTCTCTACTAAAAACACAAAAAACTAGCCGGGCGTGGTGGCGGGCACCTGTAGTCCCAGCTACTCGGAGGCTGAGGCAGGAGAATGGCATGAACCCGGGAGGCGGAGCTTGCAGTGAGCCGAGATCTCGCCACTGCACTCCAGCCTGGGCGACACAGCGAGACTCCATCTCAAAAAAAAAAAAAAAAAAGAGTTACTTTGATAGAATAAATTGTAGAGATTTAAACCCTCTTATTTCTCGAATTACAGGAATTGAACTTACCCGTGAGAATCCAAAATTCTCCGTGCTACCTAATATACCATATCCTATCACCCCACAGTAATGTCAGCTAAGTAAGTTATCGGGCCCATACCCCAAAAATGGTGGTTATACCCTTCCTGTACTAATTAATCCTCCAGTGTGTGCCATGCAGAGGAGCCCGGAAACTTTCTGGCCTGGGTTGGGGCTGCAGTGGCCAGACTGTGCATCTGGTGGCCCAGGAAAGTAACTAGAGCCCCACGTGGGGGACTCAGTGCCACTCACTCTATGCTGTGTGATCTAATATGTCTAGGCTCAGAAATGGGACTGACCCCACTTCCAGTGACAGAGTAAGCCTGGAGACAAGCGAAGAGCACGCAGTGTGTTTATTGCAGACAGCAGGGTGCAGTGGAGTGGGCTGCACCCAATCAGCAGAGCTGCTCCTGCAGCAACTGCACCTGCTTCTGGGCCAGCTGGGGGTCCTGCCGAGCCTCACTGTGGTTCTGAGGCTAGAGAATGAGCTTGTGGGCCTCCAGGAAGAGCTCAGTATCCAGGGCGGCCTCCATACGGGTCCGCCACACTGCCAGCCAGGGCCAGTCTTGGCAGAGGTCACAGCCAACAGCAGTGGGCAGGGAAGACAGGACAGCTGGGGTTGGGGCTCAGCCCCATGCCCAGAGTCTCCCCAGAGGGCAGGTGGGTAGGAGAGCTTCACCTCCTTCACCTCCATCAGCACCAATCTTCCAGGGAGAGCTGCTCCATTGCCACAAAGGCCGGGACTATAGGCACCCGCCACCACGCCCGGCCAATTTTTTGTATTTTTAGTAGAGACGGGGTTTCACCGTGTTACGTAGGATGGTCTCCAACTCCTGACCTCGTGATCTGCCCGCCTCGGCCTCCCAAAGTGCTGGGACCACAGGCATGAGCCACCGCGCCCGGCCTCTATCTCTTTCTTGACCTGGGATCTTGCTGTGTCACCCAGCCTGGAGTGCAGTGGCATGATCATGGCTTACTGCAATCTCCAAGTCCTGTGCTCCAGTAGTCATTCCCCTACAGCCTCTGGAGTACCTGGGACTACAGGTGCACACCACCATACCCCACTAATAAAAAAAAACAAAAACAAAAACAAAAAAAACCTTGAGTCCGCCACGGCGGCTCATGCCTACAATCCCAGCCCTTTGGGAGGCCAAGGTGGGCTGATCACATGACCCTAGGACGTCAAGACCAGCCTGGGCAACATGGCGAAACCCCGTCTCTACAAAAAATACAAAAATTAGCCAGGCATGGTGGTGCATGCCTGTATTCCCAGCTACTCAAGAGACTGAGGTGGCAGGATCACTTGAACCCAGGAGGCAGAGGTTGCAGTGAGCCAAGATCATGCCACTGCGCTCCAGCCCAGGCAACCGAGCCAGACTCTGTCTCGGAAAAAAAAAAAAAAAAAAAAAAAGAGAGAGAGAGAAACAGGGTCTCCCTATTTTGTCCATGGTGATCTCAAACTCCTGACCTAAAGTGATCCTTGGGTCTCAGCCTCCCGAGCTGAGTAGCTGGGATTGCAGGTGTGGGCCACAACGCCTGGCTACCACTCCCTTTCTCTGAGTCAGCTTTTCTCTCTGAGACTCACCTACTCCATGAACTCAGGAAATGTCACTACAGGTGGCCCCAGCTCCCATTTACCTCCCCATAGGGAGCTCCTCTCTCCAGTTCCAATTTCAAAACTCCCAAGGAAGCGTTCTGGTTCAGTCACTTGGGCCACTGGCCAGAGGGATGGGATACTCTGAAAGATTCAGCTAGAGTCCCGGGCCCAGCCCTGGACCATCACTGTGCCCCGTGGTGAGATGCCAGGGCTGGGATTCAGGGAGAAGAAAGGAGGTTCCCGCGCAGTCATTCCTGCCCCCTGTGGCTGCTGCGGGCTCCCAGCCCCGTCCTGTGCACGAAGCGGGAGCTCCTGCTGTCTGGCAGCGCTGCTCTGCAGGGGACAGTCTGGACAGTAGAAAGTTCATCCTTAACCCCAGCCTTCCAGTCAAGGTTCCCACCAGTCTGGGACACCTGCAAGTGTCACATCCAACTGGGTGAAACTCTAAGATCCCTTTTAGAGGATCCCATTCGCTCCCTCCCTTCCGCCGCCTTGCAGCGCCGAGAAACAAAACTCTGAACGAACCTCAGATGACCGTGCGCTGGGGCCTTTCCGGGACGGCGGGGCCCGGTCGTTTCTGGGTCAGGGTGACGCCTGGAAACGGGTAAGGTCCCTGGCACCGGGACCCCTCCCAGTTTCAATTGATTCTCCTGCCTCAGTCTCCAGAGTAGCTGGGATTACAGGCACCCGCCACTGCACTTGGCTAGTTTTTTGTATTTTTAGTAGAGACAGGGTTTCGCCGTGTTAGCCAGGATGGTCTGGATCACCTGACCTCATGATCTGCCTGCCTCGGCCTCCCAAAGTGCTGGGATTACAGGCGTGAGCCACCATGCTGGGCCAATTTTTGTATTTTTAGTAGAGACGGGGTTTTACCATATTGGCCAGGTTGGTCTGGAACTCCTGACCTCAGGTCATTTGCCTGCATCGGCCTCCCAAAGTGCTGGAATTACAGGCATGAGCCACCACGCCCAGTGATAATTTATAAGGAGTGGACATTTGTTGGCTCATGGTTTTGAAGGCTGGAAAGTCCAAGATCGAGGGGCCAGCATCTGGTCAGAGCTTTCTTGCTGTATCATCCCATGGTGAAAGGAAAAAGAGAGGGTAAGAGAGAGCAAGAGGCTGAACTCACAGCCTCAAAGTCCTTTTAGAATCCACATCAATCTATTCATAAGGGTGGAGGCCTCATGAGATAAACAGCTCTCATTAGGCCCCACCTCCCAACACTGTTGCATTGGGGATTACATTTCCAACACATGTTTTGTGGGGGACCCACTCAAACCATAGCACAGGGACACCTTCTCTTTCCTTCCTGTGGTAGGCTGAATAATGACCCCTAAGGATATCCAAGTCCTTATCTCTGGAACTTGTGAATATTACGTTCTGTGGCAAAAGGGACTTTGCCGAATGGATGAAGAATGTTGAGATGGAGGCGTTGTCCTGGATTATCTGAGTGAGCCCTAAATGCAATCACAAGTGTCTGTATAAGAGGAGACAGAGGGAGATTTGACACAGAAGGCCAAAGAAGATGGTAGTATAGAGAGATTTGAAGACGCTACACTGTGGGCTTCGAAGATGGAAGAAGGGACTATACGACCCAAGACAGGCAGCTCCAAAAGCTGGAAAAATCGAGGAAACCATTTCCCCGCTCAGAGCCTCTGGAGAATGTGCAACCCTATTGGCACCTGGGTTTTGGTCCAGAGAAATCCATTTTAAATTTCTGGTCTCCACCCAGGCGTGGTGGCTCACACCTGTAATCCCAGCACTTTGGGAGACCGAGGCAGGCAGATCACTTGAGGTCAGGAGTTCAAGACCAGCCTGGCCAACATGGCGAAACCCCATCTCTACCAAAACTACACAAATTAGTTGGGCGTGGTGATGGGTGCCTGTAATCCCAGCTACTCAGGAGGCGGAGGCAGGAGAATTGCTAGAACCTGGGAGACGGAGGTTGCAGTGAGGCAAGATTGCGCCACTATGCTCTACCTGGGCGACAAAGCGAGACTCTGCCTCAAAAAAAAAAAAAAAAAAAAGGAAATGCTGCTGCTGAGGACTGAAGAAATGAGAAATATGTTTCTGGAAAGAGGAGGAAAGAGGATCATTTCCTATAAAGGGAGCCCATAGGGAGGTAGAAAGCTTAGCTGAATTGTGTTAGACAGTTATGTGGTGGCTGAACTTGAAGCAACGAAGTTGGATATTTAGCTAAGGAGACTTCCAAGCAAAGTGTTGAAGGTGAAGCCTGGTTTCTTCTTGCTGTTTATGGTAAAAAGCAAGAGGAAAGTGGTAAAGTGAGGAAAAAGCTCTTAAGCAAAAAGAAACCAAGGTTTTATGATTTGGGAAATTATCAGCCTGTGCAGATTGCAAAAGATGCTAAAATTAGAAGATTCACGGTTTGGAAAACACAATTCTATCCCTGTCCTGGGGATCACTCAAGACTTTTATCCATGGACAACCAGATTTACAGGGGCTTGAACTCCGTGTGTGTGTGTGTGTGTGTGTGTGTGTGTGTGTGTGTGTGTGTAGCGTGGTGGGGGGAGCACAGTGGAAAGATCTTGAATTTATTTGTTTATTTTTTAGACAGAGTCTCGCTTTGTCACCCAGGCTGGAGTGCAATGGCACGATCTCACTGCAACCTCCACCTCCGGGGTGGTTCAAGTGATTCTCCTGCGTCAGCCTCCTGAGTAGCTGGGACTACAGGCATGTGCCACCGTGCCCAGCTAATTTTTGTATTGTTAGTATAGACGGGGTTTCACCATGTTGGTCAGGCTGTCCTCAAATTCCTGACCTCAGGTGATCAGGCTGGTCTCGAACTCCTGACATCAGGTGATCCACCAGCCTCGGCCTTCCAAAGCACTGGGATTACAGGCATGAGCCACCATGCCCAGTCTTATTATTTATTTCTTTATTTTTGAGACAAAAATCTCCCTCTGTCACCCAGCCTGGAGTGCAGTGGTGCAATCTCTGCTCACTGCAACCTCTGCCTCCTAGGTTCAAGTGATTCTCCCGGCTCAACCTCTCAAGGAGCTGGGAATACAGGTGCTCACCACAATGACAGGCTAATTTTTGTATTTTTATTTTATTTATTTATTATTTTATTTTATTTTTCCATAAGTTATTGGGGTACAGGTGGTATTTGGTTACATGAGTAAGTTATTTTGTAGCAGTTTGTGAGATTTTGGTGCACCTGTTACCTGAGCAGTATACACTGCACCATATTTGTAGTCTTTTATCCCTCACCCCCCTCCCACTCTTCCCCTCAAGTCCCCAAAGTCTATTCTTCTGCCTTTGCGTCCTCATAGCTTAGCTCCCACATATTGGTGAAAACATACGATGTTTGGTTTCCCATTCCTCAGTTACTTCACTTAAAATAGTAGTCTCCAATGTCATCCTGGTCACTGCAAATGCTGTTAATTCATTCCTTTTCATGACTGAGTAGTATTACACACACACACACACACACACACACACACACATACCACAGTTTTCTTTATCCACTTGTTGATTGATTTGGGTTGGTTCCACAATTTTGCAATTGTGAACTGTGCTGCTATAAACATGCGTGTGCAAGTTTTTTTTTCAAACAATGACTTATTTTCCTCTGGGTAGATGACAACCTGCATGACTCAGCAGAGGCAGCCGTAATTCTCCTAGTATAGTGCTGTCAGTGGAGTACTGAAGTCCCACAAAGGACTAATCCCCTGGTAGTGGGATTGCTGGATCAAATAGTAGTTCTACTTTTAGTTCTTTAAGGAATCTCCACACTGTTTTCCATAGCAGCTGTACTAGTTTACATTCCCACCAGCAGTGTAGAAGTGTTGCCTGATCACCGCATTCATGCCAACATCTACTTTTTAAAAACTTTTTAATTATGGCCATTCTTGCAGGTGGTAAGGTGGTATCGCATTGTGGTTTTGACTTGCATTTCCCTGATCATTAGTGATGCTGAGCATTTTTTTCATATGTTTGTTGGCCGTTTGTGTATCTTCTTTTGAGAATTGTCTATTCATGTCCCTAGCCTGCTTTTTGATGGAATTTTTTCTCACTGATTTTTGTTTGAGTTTGTTGGAGATTCTGTATATTAGTCCTTTGTGGGACTTCAATACTCCACTGACAGCACTATACTAGGAGAATCACAGCTGCCTCTGCTGAGTCATGCAGGTTGTCAAGGAAGTGGGGGAAAGCCAGCCGTCCCAGACCTCCTTCAGCTCCCATGTAAAATGAAGGGCTGGTCTCACTCCCACCAAGCCCCACAAACAGCCCCCAGACTGTTTCCAGGTGGAGGGCACGACTAGATGAACTTGAAAGCTTGCCTGAGGCTTTCCACCTCCCAGCTGTGAAAGAAAAGGGCTTTAGTTCTTCCCCGGCCTGTGAAGTCTGCAAGCCAGATTCACGTCCTTCCCTGGGTTCTGGCCAGGAGGCCTCTCACCCCATTCAAATTGTTACAAAGTTCAGCTAGCGAGTTCCTTCTCCCTGTGGAGCTGTGGAGTTTTACCCCTTGCTTTCTGGCCACCCTCCTGATGGACCCCTGTGGTGCCAGGCAGGAATGGGCTGCTTGGGGACCCAGTGAGCTCCCAGGGCCTCTCTGCTGCCTCCTCTGACCCCTGTATTTTGCTCAGCTCAGTTTTCTAACTTGACTCAGCTCCAGGAAAAGTCAGAAACTTCTCCCACGAACAGACCTTCAGCTTCTCCAGTGGGTGCGTGTGTTCAGAAGAGGAGGGTCTCCCTTTCCCACTTCCATAGTTGGGGCACTCACAGTATTTGGAGTGTCTCCCAGGCCCCGCAGGAGCAGGTCTGTTTCCTTCAGAGGGTCTGTGGATCCTCTCAGGATTGCTGGTTTGTTCTTTCAGTCGATCTGGAGCTAAAATTTACAGTGCAAGCCTCCACATGCTGCTTCGTCCAGAACTGCAGTCTAGTTCTGCCTCCTGTCTGCTATGATCCCAAAACCCTTCTCCAATTTTTGTATTTTCAGTAGAGACGGCGTTTTGCCATGTTAGCCAGGCTTGTCTTGAACTCCTGACCTCAAGTTATCCGCCCATCTTGGCCTCCCAAAGTATTGGTGTAGCAGGACAAGCCACAGACAAAACCCCTCAGACACCAAGTTAAAGAAGGAAAGGCTTTATTCGACCGGGAGCTTCGGCAAGACTCACATCTCCAACAAATAAGCTCCCCAAGTGAGCAATTCCTGTCCCTTTTAAGGGCTTACAAATCTAAGGGGGTCTGTGTGAGAGGGTCGTGATTGATTGAGCAAGCAGGGGGTACACGACTGGGGGCTGCGTGTACCGGTAATCAGAACAGAACAGAACACAACAGGACAGGGATTTTCACAGTGCTTTTCCATGCAACGTCTGGAGTCTATAGATAACATAACTGGTTAGGTCAGGGGTCGATCTTTAACCAGACCCAGGGTGTGGCGCTGGGCTGTCTGCCTGTGGATTTCATTTCTGCCTTTTAGTTTTTACTGCTTTCTTTGGAGGCAGAAATTGGGCATAAGACAATATGAGGGGTGGTCTCCTCCCTTATTGGGATTACAGGCATGAGCCACCACGCCCAGCCAAGACCCTGAATTTAAATCCTGACTTTGGCTGGCATAATGAATGACTCTGTCATTCATTAGCTCAAGTATGCCATTAACTACTTTGAGTCCTGGTATCCTTGCTGTCAAATGAAATGAGAGTTCTGACACTTATAGGTCTGCTGTAAGACATAATTTTAAAAATATCTGTAAAAATTGGGCCGGGCATGGTGGCTCATACCTGTGATCCCAACACTTTGGGAGGTCAAGGCGGGCCGATTGCTTGAGCCCAGGAGTCTGAGACCAGCCTGGGCAACATGATCAAACCTCGTCTTTACCAAAAATTCGAAAAAAATTAGCTGGGCATTGGTACGTGTCTGTTAGCCCCAACTGCTCAGGAGGCTGAAGTGGGAGGATCACTGGAGCCCAGGAGGCAAAGGTTGCAGTGAGCCAAGATTTTGCCACTGCACTCCAGCCTGGGTGACAGAGCCAGACCCTGTCTCAAAAATAATAATAATAATAATAATAGATTATCATCGTACCAAAATTAGGAAATACAGAGAAGCAGAAAAAATGGAAGTCGAAGTCCCTGAAATCCTGTCTTCTGAGACACAACAGAGCACAGGTCTAGACAGATCAGAGCAAAGAGATTGGCCCCTGCATCACCTGGGAACAGGAGAAACCTGGACGAGTGGAGGGCCCAGGAGTGGCAGGGGACAGAAGTCTGGGGGATTATAGAGCAGGGACACTGCTGGCAGCACCCAGGCTAAAGAGAGTGTCCTGTTCTCTGAGGAAGAGGAGCCCAGCCCCCAGTTCTGGGCAGATGCCTGGCTGCAAAGAACAACATGGAGAAATAAAGCCTTGAGGTCTGAAGACAATTGTGTATTTGTGTGTGTATGTGTGTGTGTGCGTGTGTATGAAAGTATAGATCTATGTGTATTTGTGTGTGTGTGCATGTATCCGTGCATACGTATTTGTACATTGTGAGAGTGCATATGTACACGTGCATGTGTATGTAAGAGTATATGTGTATGTATATATTGAGCATCTCTCTGCATATATGTGAGTGTGTGTGTGTGTGTAAAAACGTGTATGTGTGCATTTGCCATGTACATGGGTAGGTGAATATGACTCTTTTTACTCTAATTTGTCTGACTACAGGTATCTGAAATTTCCCATAGGGTCACTCTTTACAGCAAATATTTACTGAGACCTCCTGGATACCCAACAGTCCTCTGGGCTGGGGGAAGTGCCAATGAAGAAGGCAGCTTAATGAGCAACCCACAGATCCTGATTGGTAATGCATGCATTGCCCTTTCCAGGGTCCTCTCTGAAAATTGTAATTTGTGCCCAGGGAAGTATGTCCATCTTGCACCAATAAGAGATGTGTTGGAAGCAGTCCAGAGCGCTGACTGGAAAACAGGCACTGGGGAACGGGAGCATTGAAAAGTCATTTTGACCACAAATCATAGAATCTTAGAGCTGGTGATGGAAAATCAGAGAAAATCTAGCATGACCCTCTAAGGCAGTCTTTAAAAAATACACAGTAACCAGGCGTGGTGGCTCATGCCAGTAATCCTAACACTTGGGAGGCCAAGGCAAGTGGATCATTTGAGCCCAGGAGTTCAAGACCAACTTGGGCAACATGGGATAACCTCGTCGCTACCAAAAAAAGAAATATGTATATATATATACATTAGCTGGGCCTGGTGGCACGTCTGTTTCAGATGGGAGGATGGCTTGAGCCCAGAAGACGGAGGTTGCAGTGAGCTCTAATTGTGCCACTGCAATCCCAGCCTGGGCAACAGACCTGTCTCAAAAAATAAAAAATAAAAATAAAATATACGTGGCCAGGTGCGGTGGCTCACGCCTGTAATCCCAGCACAGCACTTTGGGAGGCTGAGGCGGGCGGATCACAAGATCAGGAGTTTGAGACCAGCCTGGCCAACATGGTGAAACCCCACCTCTACTAAAAATACAAAAATTAACTGGGTGCAGTGACGGGTGCCTGTAGTCCCAGCTACTCGGGAGGCTGAGTCAGGAGAATTGCTTGAACCTGGGAGGTGGAAGTTGCAGTGAGCTGAGATCACACCACCTAGCCTGGGTGACAGAGCAAGACTCCGTCTCAAAAAATAATAATAATAAAATGGAATAAAATTAAAATAAAATAAAATAAAATATACGCAGCAGTAATGAGAGGGATGGGTAACCTAAAATGTCCTACTGCTATAAATTACCTCAACATGCTGGATGTGATTGAACTAACATCCCTTTAAATCCCAGCTACTCAGGAGGCTGAGGCAGGAGGATCAGTTGAACCTGGGAGGCAGAATTTGCAGTGAGCCAAGATCACGCCATTGCGCACCAGCCTGGGTGACACAGTGATACTCCGTCTCAAAAAAAAAAAAACAAAAAAAAAAGAAAGAGAAAGAAAAAGAAAAAAAAAGAAGAGAAGCCTAGAGAGTTGATAATTAAGAAGGGGCTGAAAAGCAGTACGATCTAGGTGGGGAGAGAAACTGAAGCTGCTACTGCCTGGGGAACCTGTCTTTCTTGACCTAGAATCCCAGGGTCTGTGCTACCCCGTGGGGATATGGAACTGAGACTCCACCCAGAGCCTGGGGCTCAGGAACATGCCCATTGGCAGAGACCAAAGACAAGGATCTTGTCAGATCTCGGCAGAGACCAAAGACAAGCCCATCTTGACCTGGGCTTCTTGGTGGAAGCAAACACGAAATCACCCCCTGAGAACCTGTCACCACAGGCTGAACTCATGGGTTTGGGGTGCAGTGCTACACTACTTGAATGATTCCGTAAATCCCAAGCTGACACGTTAATTTTCTGTGGCCTCCGGTTGGTAGCACTTTCAAGGCACTTTTCAGAAGCCAACATAAATCTGTTTTAGAGGGGCACCACCCCACCCCCTTAACCAGGCCTCACAGGACTCTGACCTGTAAATTCCAAATGCTTATATACAACCTTAGAACTGTTACGAAGCAAATAGGCTGTCTGCCCGAGGTGCACAAAAGCCAATAACCTGTGGCACTGGGTTCTGACAAGAGCAAGGCTTTCTTGCAAAACTAGTCAGCAAAGAGACCACAGTGGATTCAAATCTGTCTCCTCGATTTGGGGTCTGCAGCAAATTTACGGGCTCAGAGGGCCAGGGAAAGGATTTAGGAATGTGGGCTGAGCAGGGTTTGATTCGAGGGCTCTAAATTTGACCACTGACAGAAAGAAATTTCGAGGTGGTTCTGGTCACATTCTGTCTTCTTGGTTCTGAGGGGAGGATCACTGGTTCTGGGTGTTGTTAAAGGTCAAAACTTTTTCTTTTTCTTTTTCTTTTTCTTTCTTTTTTTTTTTTTTTTTTGAGACGGAATCTCGCTCTGTCGCCCAGGCTGGAGTGCAGTGGCCAGATCTCGCTCACTGCAAGCTCCGCCTCCCGGGTTCACGCCATTCTCCTGCCTCAGCCTCCCGAGCAGCTAGGACTACAGGCGCCCGCCACCTCACCCGGCTAGTTTTTTTGTATTTTTTTAGTAGAGACGGGGTTTCACGGGGTTAGCCAGGATGGTCTCGATCTCCTGACCTCGTGATCCGCCCGTCTCGGCCCCCCAAAGTGCTGGGATTACAGGCTTGAGCCACCGCGCCCGGCCGGTCAAAGCTTTTTCTATTGTGCATGCTTGGACTATAGGACTTGCAGCTTTTGGCCCTGTTATACCTACAAGGTCACTGTGTTATCAACAAAGTAGGACCAGTTTGGGCTGTCTCAAGGTTACATAACCAAGTCATAAACCACAGAAGAAACAAACAGTGTGAGTAAAGAGCAATGGTAAGACCAGAGGCAGAAATAGAACACGAAAAGGTGTCAGATATTAGAATTATAAAATGTAGAGTACATAGTAAGTATACTGAAAAAAATTTTTTGAGACAGTGTCTTGCTTTGTCACCCAGACTGGAGTACAGTGGCACAAGCATGGCTCACTGTAGCCTCGGACCGCACCCCCTGACAAGCCCCAGATCTGGCCTCAGCCCCCCAGGTAGCTGGACCATGCCTGGCTAATGTTTGTATTTTTTTGCTGAGATGGGGTTTTGCCATGTTTCCAAGCTGGTCTCAACTTCCTAAACTTAGGCTATCTGCCTGCCTTGGCCTCCCAAAGTGCTGGGATTACAGGCATGAGCCACTGCACCCAGTGAAAATATTTAAAGAAACAAAAGACAGAGTTTAAAACTTGAGCAATGAATCAAAAAAGACATGGTAGATGTGAAAAAGAACAGATGTGACTTCTAGAAATCAAAAACAATCATTAAATGTAAAAAGAGCTAAAGAGAGAATTCATGAAGATCTGAAGAAGTTACCCAGAACGTAGCACACAGAGAGAAAAAGTAAAAAGTATGAAAGAGAAGAGATGGGAACATAGAGTGAAGTCTAACATATGCCTAACTCAAGTTCCAGTAGGAGAGAGGAGAAATGACAGGGAGAGGCAATACTGAAGATATGGAGTCTGAGAATGGTGAAAATTAATGAAGGACATGAACCTTCAAATTCAAGAAACACAATGTATTAGGTTCCTAGGGCTACTGTAACAAAGTACCACAAACTGCGTGACTTTAAACAACAGGAATTTATTCTCATGGTTCTGGAGACCAGAAGTCCAAAATTAAGGTATCAAGAAGGCCATTCTCTTTCTGAAAGTTCTAAAAAAGAATCTGTTCCATGCCTATCTCTTAGCTCTGGTGTTGCTGGAAATCCTTGGCATTCCTTGACTTGTAGACTTGTTTTAAAATGTACCTGGGATTTTGGCTTTATTCAGGTATGGTGAGGCCACAGATCAGAGGTGATAGCCATTTAAAAGACAGTTTGTTACTCACAGTTCCCAAGACGATGGGGGGACATGCCACACCATGCAGGGCCATGGGGAAGCACCAGGGTAAGTCAGGAGGCAGAATGAGTGAGGGCAAAAGGTGGACAAAAGGCTTTACTGTGTTTTTTGTAAGAAGGCCAGACAGGATAAACAGACTTAGGACTGGCTAGTTTGAATAATTTTGATGGGCTCTGGGCTATAGGAGTGGTCCCTTGTTACCTGGTACCTGTCCCTGGAGTGATTTGGGGCAGGGAAATAGTTGCAGGTTGCAGGAACCTGTTGAAAGGTGGCTGGTAAAGTTACGTTGAAGATATGAATTGGTTGGTTGGCACATCAAAGGCACATAATAAGTAAATCACTTATTCTCTGTAGGAATTAGCTGACCCAGGGAGGGGCAGTCTCTCTTGGATCAGTAAGGCCTCGAGATGTAAAAGCAATATAGGCATGGTGGCTCAGACCTCTAATCCCAGCACTTTGGAAGGCTGAGGAGGGAGGATCATTTGAGCCCAGAAGTTTGAGGCCAGCTTGGGCAACATAGTGAGACTGTCTCTACAAAAAATGTTAAAATTAGCAGGGCATAGTAGTAGTTCCAGCTACTCTGGGGGCTGAGATGGGAGGATCACTTGAGCCCAGGAGGCCGGGGATGCAGTGAGCCATGATCTCACTACTGCACTCCAGCCTGCACTCAACAAAGCGAAATTCTGTCTCAAAACAACAGCAACAGCAACAACAACAAAAGAAGTTAATAGCTTAGCTTCTGATGTATTCCAAAATTGTTGCACCCTCGACACACTAACAGCCTCAAAAGGAGGAGTTTGCATGATCATTGGTGGATACGGCTATTCTTTGTAAATCCATTGGGACAAATAGCGCCTAAGCTGCACCTATTAAAGAACAAGCTAAACACTCTCCATCAAATAAAAGAGGTGCATTAATTCTGTTTCACTGACCTAGTCCCAGCAATGGGATACTGGTTTAACAGGTTATGGGGAAATGTGCTTAGATCTGTTCCTTTCAGCTTATTCATTCCTATTCTAATCTATGCTCTTCTCCCCCTTTGGAGATCCCTGGTTATTAATCTGGCTCTTATCTCCATGGCCACCAACTCAGCTTTTAATATGTGAAACTTCTAGGAAAGTCTGCAGCAGGGGAAATGAAGGAATTCAGGGCATGTCACCCCAAATATGCTGCTTTGGAGTATCAGTTATTTTGAGTTGAAGGCACTTGAGAAATAGCACATGCAGGAAAGCCTCTCTGGACTGCCATTTTCTACCTAAGAATAGGCCGCACAATTGCCCACAAGAAAGGCACCCTCCCTTTACTAGGAAGAGAAGAACATTGTCATCACAAGTGACTGTGAATCAAGGTTCCAATGGATCTGTATAAACACACAACCAAAATAATCCTTATCTTTTAATTTTGCCCCCATATATGTCCTAGTCCCTTCTCCACAATTTACTGCCTATAATCCAAACCCCTTTGTCTTGTCTTTTTTTTTGAGACAGAGTATCGCTCTGTTGCCCAGGCTGGAAGGCAGTGGCGCAATCTCAGCTCACTGCAAGCTCTGCCTCCCGGGTTCACGCCATTCTTCTGCCTCAGCCTCGCGAGTAGCTGGGACTACAGGCGCCCACCACCACGCCCAGCTAATTTTTTTTTTTAATTTTTAGTAGAGACGGGATTTCACTGTGTTAGCCAGGATGGTCTCGATCTCCTGACCTTGTGATCTGCCTGCCTCGGCCTCCTAAAGTGCTGGCATTACAGGCATGAGCCACCGCACCCGGCCTTGTCAAAAAAAAAAGAAAAAAAAAAGAAAAAAAAGAAAAGAAAGAGAAAGAAAGAACCATTGTTTTTCTATCTAAAAGATGGAAAATTTTTCTACTTTAGTCACTTCTTTAGGCCTTCATTCTCTTGTGAAAGTACCCATGTACACTGAAAATTTAATAAAACTTGAATGATTTTCTTCTGTTAATCTATCTTATTTCAGTTTAATTCTTAGGCCCAGATCTCCAGAGACCCTAAGAATGTAGAGGAGAATTTTTTCCTCCCCAATAATAGCATGGCATACAGCACAGATCCCCACTTGTTTAGGTCAACTTTAATGGCTTTCAAAAAACTTTCTATGACATTATTCGTAAAGGTCATGCAGGCCAGGCGAGGTAGCTCATGCCTGTAGTCCCACCTACTTGGAAGCCTGAGGTGGGAGGATCACTTGAGCCCAGGAGGTCGAGGCTGCAGTGAGCCACAATCGTGCCACTGTATTTCAGCCTGGATGACAGAGCAAGATCCTGTCTATAAGCTTTTTCTTTTTTAAGTAATGCATATTTCAGCTCAAACTTATTCCATGGTGATATATATATATATACACACACACACACACACACGCATATATATGTGTGTATGTATATATGTATGATTGCAAATGATATCTGTTTTATTTTACATATTGAAGGAAGTATCTTATTGAAAATATTATAAATTTGTGTCAATGTTGCTACTGCTCAAAACCCATTTCAGAACTGGTAATCTACTTACATTCAAAATGAGTGGGGTAGCTGGGCACGGTGGCTCACGCCTGTAGTCCCAACACTTTAGGAAGCTGAAGTGCGCAGATCACTTGAGCCAGGAGTCTGAGACCAGCCCGGCCAACATGGCAAAACTCCGTCTCTACTAAAAATACAAAAATTAGCAGGGCATGGTGGCGCATGCCTGTAATCCCAACTACTCGGGAGGCTGAGGCACGAGAATCGCTTGAACCTGGGAGGCAGAGGTTGCAGTGAGTCAAGATCACACTACTACACTCCAGCCTGGGCAACAGAGCAAGAATCTATCTCAAAACAAACAAACAAAACAAACAAAACACGCCACAATGGAGTCACCCAGAAGGAGGGTGATGGGAAGACACATAGGGGAACGCCAGAACAGAGGCAAAGATTGGAGTGATGGGTCTTAGATTAATCATGGTCTTTATCGCCTGTACTTTATCATGCTTTGACATTTTTTTCTTTTTTTTTTTTTTTTTGAGACGGAGTCTCGCTCTGTCACCCAGGCTGGAGTGCAATGGCCGGATCTCCACTCACTGCAAGTTCCGCCTCCCGGGTTCACGCCATTCTCCTGCCTCAGCCTCCCGAGTAGCTGGGACTACAGGCGCCCACCACCTCGCCTGGCTAGTTTTTTGTATTTTTTAGTAGAGTCGGGGTTTCACCGTGTTAGCCAGGATGGTCTCGATTTCCTGACCTCGTGATCCACCCGTCTCGGCCTCCCAAAGTGCTGGGATTACAGGCTTGAGCCACCGAGCCCGGCCAACATTTTTTAATGTTTATTTTACGTTTGTGTAGAGACAGGGTCTCACTCTGCCAGGCTGGAGTGCAGTGGTGCAATTATATTAGGTTGATCCAAAAGTAATCGTGGTTTTTGCCATTATTTTTATTGTATTTATTTATCTGAGACAGGGTCTTACTCTGTTGCCCAGGCTGGAGTGCAGTGGCATAGTCTCACCTCACTGCAACCTCCACCTCCTGGGTTCAAGTGATTCTCCTGACTCAGCCTCCCAAGTAGCTGGGAGTACAGGTGCGTGCCACCATGCCCAGTTAAGTTTTGTATTTTTAATAAAGATGGGGTTTTACCATGTTGGTCAGGCTGGTCTCGAACTCCTGGCCTCAAGTGATCTACCTGCCTTGGCCTCCCAAAGTGCTGAGATTACAGGCGTGAGCCACCGTGCCTGGCATGCCATTACTTTTAATTAAAATTTGTATTATGGTTTTGATTGATTTTCTAGGTTCATTCATACGTTTTGTTTTGTTTTTTGAGACAGGATCTCACTCTGTTACCAAGGCTGGAGTGCAGTGGTGCAGTTATAGCTCACTGCAGCCTTGACCTTCTGGGCTCGAGTGATCCTCCTGCCTCAGCCTCCTGAGTAGCTGGGACTACAGGCATGCACCACCACACTCAGCTAATTTTTAATTTTTGTTGTTGTTGTTGTAGTACTGGTGTCTTGCCATGTTGCCCAGTGCTGGCCTCAAGTGGGTCTCCTGCCTCAGCCTCCCAAGGTGCTGGGATTACAGGTGTGGGTCACCGCGCCCGGACTGCTTTGACATCCTGAGGCCTTGCTGATCCGAGAGAGACTGCCCCTCCCTGGGCCACAAATTCCTAAACTATTAACTTCTAATTGGAGTGCTTTCAATTTTTGCAGAGTAATATTGAATTCTTATTCTATTACTATGGAAAGATTTAGAACTGCCCTTTCCATCACATAATTTCCAACACCTGGAAAAAAGGATCTCAATACTGAAAATAACTTAGAATTGTAATGCACAAGTGGGTTTTCCATGATGTCATATCTAGTATGTTTATTGTAGTATTACTTTGTGTATAAACGAGCCCAAGTGTGTGATTTGGCTGGCATTTAAGGTGATACCTGGTGACAGAAGGTGTTGGGTATTCAAGTCTACATTGACCTGACCATTTAGGTGAGAACCTTTATATAATCTGTTGCCACATAAGATAAAAAGATCAGTGTTGTTGACAGATAAGGTCAGAGCGGAACTCATGACCCACCAGGTTGGGGGCTGGTGTCTTGTCACCTATCATGTAGGCATCTGCACACGTCCATCTTCCATGTGTCTTTGTCAGTCTGTAGGAGAAGAATGGGATGTAAAATATCTGATATAGGAGGCCTGCAGTTTGGCCTTTGCATGTATGTGGCTTGGTTTTGTCATGTGATCAAGTTCATCCAGATTTTGAGTCTACCCATATTTAATGTCTGGTGTTTGGCAGTCTAACGAAGAGAGCAGATGAGCTACGCCATGTTACACACAGGAGGATTGTGAGCTTACTGTAACATCTGGTGATACGACAAGTATTTGTATCATAAGAGTCAGTGCCAGAACCTTCTATAACCTTCATGGGAGGCTTGAGGATACTGTGGAACCAAATCACAGGATTCAACTGTAATATCATCTTGCTATGTCACCTATAAATCATTCAGCACCATACCTGTTTTTTTTTTTTTTTTTTTTTTTTTTGAGGCGGAGTCTCACTCTGTCGCCCAGGCTGGAGTGCAGTGGCGCGATCTCGGCTCACTGCAAGCTCCGCCTCCCGGGTTCCCGCCATTCTCCTGCCTCAGCCTCCCGAGTAGCTGGGACTACAGGCGCCGCCACCACGCCCGGCTAATTTTTTTGTATTTTTAGTGGAGACGGGGTTTCATTGTGTTAGCCAGGATGGTCTCGATCTCCTGACCTCGTGATCTGCCCGTCTCAGCCTCCCAAAGTGCTGGGATTACAGGCTTGAGCCACCGCGCCCGGCCCATACCTGTTTTTAAAACAAAAGGAACATGTCCTTTTCTGTGTGTGTGTGTGTGGTTTTTTTTGTTTGTTTTTTTTTTTTCAGACAGGGTCTTGCTCTGTTGCCCAGGCTGAAGTGCAGTGGTGTGATGACAGCCCACTGCGTTCTTCACCTCCCAGGCTGAAGCGATTCTTCCACCTCAGCCTCTTGAGTAGCTGGGACCACAGTCACCCACCACCACACCCTACTAATTTCTTGTGTATTTTGTGTAGAGACAGGTTTTCACCATGTTGCCCAGGCTGGTCTCAAACTCCTGAGCTTAAGCGATCCGCCCACCTCCGCCTGCCACAGTGCTGAGATTACAGGCTTGAGCCACCGTACCTGGCAAATTTCCTTCTAATGACTACCTGAGCACAGGACAGACCTTGAGCTTCCATAGAGGTTTGTCCATGTCCAATTAATCCATCAAAAGAAGTAAAGCGATGTTGTATTCTCAGTTGTGGATGCCACACCTTGTCACATACCCAGTTTTCATAGTTGGCCCACTGAGTCCTGGCGTTGGCAGGAATGAAAATTGGTTCAAGTTCTTCTGCATGATCTAGATGTTGACATAACCAGCAATCAGATTAATTAAAGTGGACAGGATTTGGAGAGTTGGTGTAAAGGGGTGTCAGTTCTGTTTTTGACCTGTTGAGAAAACAGTAAGGGTTCCTAAGAATAAGACACAATCTGAAAGAGAACCCAGAGTGGAGGATCAGAGGGAGAATCAGAGGACAGGATTGACATAAGCAATTTCCAGTCAGCTTTTTAATAAATGGCCAGAGAAAAAAGAGGCTTCATTAAAAGGAAGAGGTTCTTTTGGCTTTTGTTTTTTGGACAAGGAGTCCCAATGTGAGAAAATAGGTAGAAGTGAAGTTTCTTGATCCATGATCTTGAGAAAAGCTATCTACTTTAAAATGTCATCTGCTTCTGAGGCCTGGGAACCAGTCTGGGAAATGATTACTTCAAGGTCACCTGTAGGGAGGGTCTGTCTTCCAGTTGTCCTCAGAGTGCTAATCTGGGTCTAGCTTGGTGTGATTCACAGGAATCCAGGAGGACTTTTCCCTAACTTGATGGCAGTGTAGGTGGTTAGCAGTATAGCCAGGCATTGCTTCATGACAGGGATGCATTCTGAGAAATGCATCATTAGGTACTTTTGTCGTGTAGACGTCACAGAATGTACTTACACAGACCTAGATGATATAGCCTACTACACACCTAGGCTATATTGTGTGGTCCACCTGCTCCCCGGCTACAAACCCATACAGCGTGTTAGTGTACTGAATACCATACACAGAGTAACACAGTGATAAGTATTTTCTTTTACTTATATCTTGTAGTGTAGGATTTATCACAAAATGTTACTGCCCAGTGCATTTTTGCAAACTAACAATTCACTGAGAGTATTAACATTCACATATGTAATTAGAGTTTACAAATGTACCAAACTTTGGGTAACAAACACTTTAAACTTATAGACATTCAGTAAGCCCCTTCTCCCCCTCCCCAAAGCCCCTTCTCCCCCCTCCCCAAACTGTTTGATTGCAAAGAAGCACAATGGGTTAACTGTGGCAAAACAAAAGAAATAAGGCAGGGGAGGCAGATGCTGACTTGAGAACATAAGAATATCCAAACGATTTTGTCAATATCAAAAGACAAAATCTAAACATCTTTTATAATATAAAAGAAATCCATATAGTTAAGTACTAATTAGGTGAAATAACATTATAGGGTATATAACATTTATTTTCTCTACATACATTTGCATATCTTAAATTTATTTATTTTTTATTTTTATTTTTTCCTGAGACGGAGTCTCGCTCTGTCACTCAGGCTGGAGTGCAGTGGCACGATCTCAGCTCATGGCAACCTCCGCCTCCCGGGTTCAAGCAATTCTCCGGCCTCAGCCTCCTGAATAGCTAGGATTACAGGTGTGCGCCACCATGCCCGGCAAATTTTTGTATTTTTAGTAGAGACAGGGTTTCACCACGTTGGCCAGGCTGGTCTCCAACTCCTGACCTCATCATGATCCACCCACCTCGGCCTCTCAAAGTGCTGGGATTACAGGTGTGAGTCACTACGCCTGGCTGCACATCTTAAATTTAATGTGAAACATCATGTTTCAACTTCTTGACGTATAGTTTTTGGTGAGTCTAGATGGAAAGAATATTTAAATTGACTTCAAAGATCTTATCAAGTTTGTATTTGGTTATCATCACTTTAAGTCTTTAATGCTTTTCTTTATTTATTGGACTAAGCCAATTTTAGAAACAAAATCCACAACCAACACACACACAATGCCAATATTTCTGAAAACACTAAATAATATTATCTTTTGTATATCATTCAAATAGTGGTTATGGTTAAACAAACAAGCAAACAAACACATTACTACAACTCATATATGATAAACTTACAGAAAGCAACATTTTAGAAGTTCCATCTGGTGTGTTTGCACTGTAAGAAAATAAATCCAGGCCGGGCGCGGTGGCTCAAGCCTGTAATCCCAGCACTTTGGGAGGCCGAGACGGGCGGATCACGAGGTCAGGAGATCGAGACCATCCTGGCTAACACAGTGAAACCCCGTCTCTACTAAAAAAATACAAAAAACTAGCCGGGTGAGGTGGCGGGCGCCTGTAGTCCCAGCTACTTGGGAGGCTGAGGCAGGAGAATGGCGTGAACCTGGGAGGCGGAGCTTGCAGTGAGCTGAGATCCGGCCACTGCACTCCAGCTTGGGCGGCAGAGCGAGACTCCGTCTCAAAAAAAAAAAAGAAAAAAAAAAGAAAAGAAATCTGGATGTGAGTAAGATGTGTTTGACTGAATAAATGAATCCCCTGCTAGCACTGGGCTATGTGCCAGAGCAGTGCATTTGTTGTAATATATTATGTCAGGAATGTATGTTCACAATCCACCAGCTGCAGTTTTCATTTACTAAGAAATGAAAGCAATTAATCCTGGTCCATCCACTCCTTCCTCCCTGATTTTACCATCTTCGCTTTGAGATCAGGCACTTTGTGCCCAGGATTGTGGCAATGCATGTTTACTAAAAATGTATCCATTGATAGTAGAATAACTGTACTAAATTAATAAAGGAAGAGTATCTTCATGTAGAAAACAGAGCACTAAATTATAATTTTACAGTCGCAACACAAGCTTCAGCTCTTCCTAGGCACAGTGGAGCAACCTGGGTCCACTCATTGGTCTGGGGACCATAAGCCTCCACCGTATTCAGGTATGCTTGTCCATCATACCTCCCAATGGCATATAACTTATCACCAAGTAAACAGACCCCCACTGCATCTCTGCTGATGCTTACTGATTCTACTGTAGTCCACATATCTGTTTTGGGATCAGATGTCTCCACATGGTCAGAGAGTCTGGAAGTCAAGTTGGATGCGAGAGCATTGTGTTCCCCTATAGCATACAGCAGTCCGCTCCAGGTCGTTACTCCTATGCCACCTCTCCTTTTTGACATCTGTACACACAGTGTACATGTTGGGGTGATCAGGCCCAACACCAGGCCATGGGGGCTACAAAGTCCGGTGTGGTCAAAGGAATAAGAAAAGACAAGTTAGAAGTGCATAAAATGGGTCCAGGGGGCCAGCGCTAGATTGGAGGCTGCAAAGGCCCGGAGCTCTGGGAGCCCACACTATTTATTGGTGATCAAACAAAGAAGCAGGTGGTGAGGACGTGAGGGTAAACAGGTGAGGGCATGAGGACGTGGGGGTAGAAAGCTAGTGGTGCATGAGACCAGCCTGGCTAACATGGTGAAACCCCGTCTCTACTAAAAATACAAAAAATTACCTGGTCGTGGTGGCAGGTGCCTATAATCCCAGCTACTCGCGAGGCTGAGGCAGGAGAATTGCTTGAACCTGGGAGGCGGAGGTTGCAGTGAGCTGAGATCTGCACCACTGCATTCCAGCCTGGGTGGCAGAGCGAGACTCTGTCTCAAAACAAACAAACAAAAAAAACTTACAACATGCTTTTAGAACCTGCAAAAGCCGAAGAAGGCAAGTTGTAGATAGCAGGCACTCAGTATTATCTTCTTTTAATTCAAGGTGGCTTGTATAAGCATACTGGATCAAGGACCATGATGAATTTGGTTCTATACCTTCCATTTTTATGTCCTCTTGTCTTGCTTCTGTGACATCATTAGTAAACATGGCAGCAAAATAGTCTGAGCCAGAGGAGAGCACCAGTCTGTGAGCTGGAATTCGCAATCACCAGTAACAAAAATTACATGGCACAACTGTTTATGTCTCAAATAGTTTTCCATTTTTTAAAATGCTTGTTCGGCATAATAAAGGGCTTGGAAAAATTTAATGATGAACACGGTTCCATTGTATTACAGGATGATAACGTCTGGCTACCACAAGAAGTCCGCGTCGGGCTCCGGAGACTGCCGGGAGTCATGGTGGGCTGGGGTGGAGAAGTGGAGGAGGCGAGGGCAGAGAGGGATGCTCACGTGCCCCCAACCCCTTCCTGGCAGCCTCACCTCCGGCGCTGGTGGCCCCAAGCTAGCCAATCCTGATCCATCAGGCGGCTCCAGGCGGTGGGAGCGGGGTCAGAGTCCTCAGGTGGCCCACAGGTGGCGGGTGAGTGGATGGGGGTCCAGACTGGCTCACCCATCAGTCCCGACACTGCGCAATTGGCTGCCCACTCAGCCCACACAATGATTGTTTTTGTGTCTAAACATAGAAAAACTACAGTAAAAATATGGTATTATAGTTTTTTTGTTTTTGTTTTTGTTTTTTGTTTTTACAGGATCTCACTCTGTTGCCCTGGTTGGAGTGCAATAGCTCCATCACAGCTCACTGCAGCCTCGACTTTCCTGGGCTCAGGTGAGTCTCTCACCTCAGCCTTCCAAGTAGCTGGGACTACAGGTGTGCATCACCATGACTGGTTTATTTTGTATTTTTTGTAGAGACAGAGTTTCACCATGTTGCCCAGACTGGTCTCAAACTCCTGGGCTCAAATGATCCACCCATCTCTGCCTACCAAAGTGCTGGGATTACAGGTGTGGTGGCTCACTGACATTGTAATCTTATGGGGACACCATTGTATATTTGGTCCATTGTTGACTGAAACATTGGTGACAGTGCATGCTTTCTTCTAAAAACCTTGATTTACACCTAATCTCCTGGTCAAAAAGGATGGCAAGACTTGTTAGTTGGCAGAAGCTATGCCCTTTTTACCTGTTGATTTATATGCTCCAAGATTACTAGTTAGTTCCTTTATGTAGCTGTCATAGCATTGCACTGTTCACTTAAGAAGTCCCCACAATCCAGGGATCACTCGATCCAGGAATGAAAGGATTAGAGATGCCAATAGGCAAAGGACAACCAAGTACTATTGAAAAGAAATTAATCCATGCCTCCCATTGGCAGCATTCTAAACTTTATAAGAGGTAAAGGCAAGAGGTAATGCTTTTCCTCCCTTCAATTCAGTTTCCTAACAGATTTTTCCTTAAGTCTTTTTTCTGAGACAGAGTCTCACTCTGTCACCCAGGCTGGAGTGCAGTGGCACAATCCCAGCTCACTGCAACTTCTGCCTCCCAGGTTCAAGTGATTCTCCTGCCTCAGCCTCCCAAGTAGCTGGGATTACAGGGGTGTGCCACCACGCCCAGCTAATTTGTGTATTTTTAGTAGAGACAGGCTTCCCCATGTTGGCCAGGCTGGTCTCGAATTCCTGACCTCAGGTGATCTGCCCACCTGGGCCTCCTACAGTGCTGGGATTACAGGTGTGAGCCCCAGCACCCAGCCTGTTGAATATAAAAATGCTCTAGGAATAAATGCTTGGTGCCACAAAGTGAAACCAGCACTCAGGCAAAAGTTTTCTCAGCAAGGCAATTTACTTCTGCAGAAGGGTGCCAGTCAAGTCAATCAAGATTGCAAGAGCACACTGAACAAAGGAGAGCAGGAGGTTTTTATCTCTGATGCATAGTCCTTACCTCTGTGTCACTCCAATAGGCTGGGGTTGGACTGCACAATCTGAGCTGATCCGATTGGCGATTTGCAAATATTTTTCTAAATATGGAAGGGAAGGGGGATGTGAGGCACAGTGGTGAACCATGTAAGACATGCAGTTTTGGGGGAACAACAGGTGCAGGTAACCAAGGGAACAGATGTGAATTATTGATTAGAGCTGATGGGAAGGGGGTAGGCTGTTTTACAGTAACCAGGGGCAAGAAAGAACACGAAAGTTGAGTTTGAGAACAAAGGACAAGGAAGTTAGCAGACTAAATCTTTGAAGAGAAACTCAGAGAAATTCATTGTATCTTACAAGTCCTCCCTTTTAATTTTCTTACGATTCTTTCTCTTCAAACTTTTTTAACACGTCTTGGCTTTGCTGTTCAATTTGATCTTCTAAAAGGAAAAGCTTACTTGAATAAAGTGGAGGAGAACTAAGGGAGGCTTTAGTAAGTGCTGTTTGTACAATCCTTTGTATTAGCCCACGGATGCATGGTATGACACAACACCTAACAAGAATGAGTACACCTATTGCGATTGCAAGAGACATAAGAATTGAGGCTATGATTCCTTTCCATTTACTGAACCAATTTCCTAGTCATCCTGAAATAGGGTCATTGACTCCAGAATTTTTAGCTAATTCATTGGGTAAAGCAGTAAGTCCTTGTAAGTGCTTTGTTATGCTCCCATCGGGGGCAGTGTTGTTTGGGATGAAGGTACAACATTGGGTCTTAATCATAACACAGACTCCACCTTTTTCAGCTAATAACATGTCTAGAGCTATTCTGTTTTCCCAAGCCATTTGGCTATTAGGCCCTAATTGGTCGGCTATTCCTTTGATAGCATCCCTCGTGTAATTAATAAACCGCTGCTGATTATTATAGATGTAATTTATCCAAGCTATATTTTATTAATAGTTGCCTGTGGAAATATGGATTCAAATCTGGCAGCTATTTGGTCATGGGCTTTGAATCTGTCAGGCACTCCTTGGGGGACCCTAATGACATCCATGTAAACTTGAGAGTCAAAGGACCCATAAGGGGCTTCTCTTATTTTTTGGTGTTGTAGTTTTTCTTTCTCAGGTTGATGAAATACCAGGGTGAAAGGGATAGCCAATTGGACAAGAGCACAAGTGCTTCTCCAGTTACTTGCACCACAATACTACTGTACATCCGCTTGAAGATGACTAAGGGCAGACTGATGAGTAAACTCTTGGAAGGGCTTGAACTCACTACATCCTGTTAAGCTTCCAAGGAACACCAAATTCTCCCCCTGTCATGTGAGACACGAGGTGAAATTGATGTTGGGAGACGGAAGCTGGATGGCCCTTGAGGGCTGAACCACAGGGTGTTAAACTTCAGGATATGATAGAGAGAGAGGCAACACAACTTGTTGCCTCTGGCTGTGGAATCCTGGAAAAGAGTTGTCTGGTCGACTGAAGGACCATCCTAGTGGAAAGTGGACAATCTGGGCCTCTGGTCTGCTGTGTGCAGAAGCATAACAATTGCTTTTGTTCAATGTGCGGGCGGAATATTGAATCCATTCCAACCAGGTATTTACATCTTGATACCCTGTTGCAGCTGCTGGAGTTTGTCTTAGAGCCTTCACTTCTACAATATTTACCTTGGCATTGTTTTGGGGCAGGATAGAAGGTTTAGAAGGAGAAGGAGAAGGGAGGTCAATAGTGTTATTTTAAAGAAGCCTATAGGGTTGTATCCATTGACCTCTGTTCCTAAGCCATAAAAACGTTCTAAAGGGGGCGCAGGGTTGGTGGAGGTAGGGGCGTTAATAGGGATAATTACTGGGTTACAATGGTAAGGCTGACAGTCAGAGGTGGTGGTTCCTTTGGTAAGGTGGAGGTAAGATTTTAGGTCAGTATAGCCTTCTGGGGAGGTCCCACCGTGTTCACTGGTAGTCAGGATGACATTTGCCCATTGAAAACATATCTCCTAACTTTGGGTGCCTTGGTACCCCCTCCATGAACAAGGTGCAGGGTCAGTGGCTTCTCTGAAGCGGTAGAGGTATTTTTCTAAAGTAGAGACATACCTTTGCCATTGTTCATCCTCCTCACAAGGTATAACAAGTATAACAAGGCAAGCATCAAAGGTAATGATTTGGGGTGAGTCTGGCTTAGTTACATTGATAACAAGGTCAGCAATAGAATGAGGAAAGAAGAAAGGGTAATAGTATAGATAAAAGAGAGTTAAATTTTTCCTAACCTTAGTTTGAGGGGGTTTTTCCCTTGAATAATGGCCCGCGACTTCAGGGTTGGCAGTGCTTTCTTGACTCAGGTGTGACGGCTCCATCTTTCCTTGCTGTTTGGACGGCAGTTTCAGTGGTTAGAAGAACTAGGCCGGCTCCTCAGGCTGGTGTTGATGTACTGGGAACTCTAGGGGCAGCGCCTGTACTGGAAAATTTTAAGCTGTGAAGGAAGAGAAAGTGGAAAATAAGCCAAGTATGTAGGAATGTTGTCAGTGGATTGTTTTGAGAGGTAGTTTGCATTCTTACTAGGGGAATAGGAGGATAGAAGACATTTGATCTATGGCAAACTTGGCTAAGGGTATAAATTAAACTTTGTGCTATACATAGCTTGGGGTCTTTAATGAGTCCCCCAATATAGGTGGGATAGGACTTCCTTCATAAAAGGTTTGAATAACACTTCTCTGAGTTCTCTTTAGTGCCTATAGGAGAAACGGCAGCCTGTTCCACTTATCTTATTTGCTAGGTTATTTTGAAAGACAGGCTTTTCTGGTGCCTGGGGACATGGACAATAGCTATTTCTTCTTTTCCAGTAACCGGTTATTTAACACTTGGGTGATTAACGCCTCATGAACAAGGCTTTAACCTTTACTATTAATTCAGTTTGAAATTTTCTAAATGTAGGAGCTACTGTAAAGGCGTATTTAGAATCAGTATAGATCACTATAGATGGTTCCTTTTTCTGGTCCTGCAGGTACTTTAAAGCTTGACTAAGTGCAAACAGCTTACAAATTTGGGTGGACTAATTATTAAACAATTTTTTTCACTTTATTTCTCTAGGAACTTCTCTATTCATTACTGAACACCTGTTGTGTCCTTTATCCCTTAATCACTCTCGAAGCAGGTTTCTCTTAAGTTTGACCAGATGTTTGTATGGTAATTAGTTAAATCTAAACATGTGTGCTTTCTTTTTAGATTTGGATCTCTTGTTAAGAAACCTGCTAGGTTAAGTGAATTATCAGGAGCTAATGTTAGATCATCCTTTTTAACAGAAGAGCCTCATACTTATACACATTTAATACTTTTCTGGTGGTATATTTTAATACAAGTGACTTTAGAGAATCAAATTTCTTTTCTAGTGGCTATTTTTACCTTTAACACTGGCCTGACCACAATAAATGCTAGTGGATATATCAGCTGAAAGATTATCTATTACTTGCTTAGGAAACTTAGCTGCAGGGATGCCTAGTTGCTTGGAGCTATGGCTGAAGCCCTGTACTACTTGGCCCTGGCAAAAGTAAGGCAGGTGTCTGCTTGGGGCATAGGCTGTGGCCTGGCCCGCGTGTCCCACAGAGCCACTGTCGATACGGTGCCGGGACTCTGGGCCAGCCGGGGGGTAGGAGCATGGGCTTTGCCTCTCATGGCGGGGGCACTATGAGCCGGATAATGCCAACAACATGTTGTGGCGGATCTTTGATGTTGCTAGCCCAGCAAAAGCCATCTGGCGAATCAGGAGCTTGGTGTCCTTTCAGGGAAGGGGACTTATGCAGGGCCTGAGGGGAAGGGTAGGGGATACTAGGTGGGGGACTAGGGGAAGGTTTGGGGATATTAGGTGGAGGATGGTCTAGGGGATCCTGTGTGCTGTTCTCTTTGCCAGGATCCCCTGAGCCCCTTTCTTCACTGTCTTTACAGTAGGGGCAGGTGCATAAGGGAAAAGACCCCTGATGGTCTTTGCCTCCAACAAAGAGGTCTTATGCTCCAACAAAGAGCATAGTCCAGTTCTTCTTTAGAAACTGGGCTTTTATTATTCGCATGTTGAATTAAAAGTTGACATAGTATATCCTCAGTCAACTCAAACTTTGGCCAGAAGATTGAGGCATTAAGGATAGGTCTTTGAGTCCAAATAGAACAGCAGTATTTTATCATTTGTCGCTTTTTCTTATGTTTAGTTCTTATCTTTCCAACATTTTAGCATGAGACCTAAGGGGCTATCAGGTGGTATATCTTTGTTACTATTCTTATCTTTTTCTCATGAGATCTAGGGACTATCAGGTGGTATATCTTTGTTAAGATTCTTATCCTTTTTGCTTGTAATATTTCCCATATTGGGTCTTGGCTAGGTGCAATCCCTTGTATTAGGAATTTCTTGCCTAGCAGAGGCTTGCTGTGGCTCAACCCTTCATATTAAGGATTTCTTGCCAATTTTGGGGGTTCCCTATGGCTCAGCTCCTCATATTAGGGGGTATCTTGCTTATCCTTCACTGGAAGCTTTACTAAGGCTCAATTCTCACATATTAGAGATGTCTTGCCTATCCTTTAACCCCACCTGATGAAAGCTCCTTGCATCCTTCTTTCACTTTGTCCACTCTGGCCACTTCCCTTGCAGGAATATTTCAGGTCCCTCTTAGCATTAAGGCAGGTCAGTATAAACCCCTGAGGGGACCCTTGGAGGGCCACCCTAAGCCATATGAGGTGACCACAGAACCGCAGATTAGACTCACTCACTCCACACAGCAGTAGTGCTTGTTCACACTTTCAACCTCCAGAATGCCCTGACCTCCCCCGACCACCAAGGAAGTACTTTGTCACCCCTGTGACATTTCCTACCTTGGTCTATGCACAGAGTTTACCTGGTCACCGCAGTATTGCAAGCCTTTCCTCCCCACATTGCTGGGAGTCCGGGTTTATTCGTCCAAACGGGTGGGTCTCGACCTTCCATCCCTGAGGCCACCACAACGGGGCAGTGGGACACATCTCCCCTGGGTGGGGTGACCAAAGACCCCTTCCCAAAGGAGAAAGGGGATCCCAGAGGAACCCCCAGAAATGTTGGATACAAAAATGCTCTAGGAATAAATGCTTGGTGCCGCAAAGTGAAACCAGCACTCAGACAAAAGTTTTCTCAGCAAGGCAATTTTCTTCTGCAGAAGTGTGCCAGTCACATCAATCAAGATCGTAAGAGCACATCAAACAAAGGAGAGCAAGGGTTTTTTTTATCTCTGACACATAGTCCTTACCTCTATGTCACTCCCCCATGGGCTGGGGTCAGACTACACAATCTGAGCTGACCTGATTGGCTATTTGTAAATATTGTTCTAAATATGGAAGGGAAGGTGGGCATGAGGTACAGTGGTGAAGAGTGTGAGACATGCAGTTTTAGGGGAACAATGGTTGCAGGTAACCAAGGGAACAGATGTGAGTTATTGATTAGAGCTGATGGAAGGGGGTAGGCTGTTTTTTTTTTTTTTTTTGGTTTTGGTTTTGGTTTTTGAGATGGAGTATCACTCTTGTTGCCCAGGCTGGAGTGCAATGGCATGATCTCAACTCACCACAATCTCCGCCTCTCAGATTCAAGCGATTCTCCTGCCTCAGCCTCCCTAGTAGCTGGGATTACAGGCATGTGCCACCATGCCTGGCTAATTTTGTATTTTTAGTAGAGACAAGGTTTCTCCATGTTGGTCAGGCTGGTCTCAAACTCCCGACCTCAGGTAATCCACCCACCTCAGCCTCCCAAAGTGCTGAGATTATAGGTGTGAACCACCACGCCAGGCAGGGGTAGGCTGTTTTACAGCAACTAGTTGTGAGCTGCATACCTGGTTCATCTGGACATAGTCAGGTTAAATGACCTTCAAATTCAACCTGAGGACCGCGGCAACTGAAAAACAACTCACAACTTTGTTACATAAAAGTTGAGCCAGGATGGGCACCATGGCTCACACCTATAATCCCAGCACTTTGGGAGGCTGAGGTGGGAGGATTGCTTGAGCCCAGGAGTTCAAGACCAGCCTGGGCAATGTGGCAAAACCCTATTTGTACAAAAAAAAATTTAAAAAATTAGCTCGTCATGCTGACACACACATGTAATCCCAGCTACTTGGGAGGTTAAGGTGGGAGGATCACTTCAGCCTAGAAGGTCAAGGCTGCAGTGAGCTGTGATCATACCATTGTACTCCAGCCTGGTTGACAGAGCAAGACTCTTTCACATACATACACACACACACACACACAGACACACATGCACACACACAAAAGCTAAGCCAGATTGGGTTGGATGCAGTTACAAACCCCCCCGAAACATCCCACCCCTCATTCTTGAGGGGTTAGGGATGAAGGTCATTCTTCTCTATTTACTTCATGCTGACAGGGAGCAGTGAGGCTACTAAAGTTAGAGGAGTGAAACTCTCACGGTCCTGAGTTCAAATAAGTTTTTGGGTCACCTGAAGTTGCTCAAAGGAGCTGGTATTGCTGCTGTTATACAAAATGAGGACACAAAGTTTACTATCAGTTTAAATATACAGGGACTGAAAAGGAACAGAACAGAGGCCACTAGAGGCCACAGTACCAATGAGGTGAAGTGAGGTATAGCAGACTTCACTGCATTCTAAGGGTAGCTCGTTGGTTGAGCTACCCTTCTGGTTGAAGGAATGCAGCTGTTCTGCTTGTTTAAATATTTCCTTTTTTTTTTTTTTTTTGAGATGAGTCTCGCTCTGTCGCCCAGGCTGGAGTGCAGTGGTGCGATCTCAGCTCACTGCAAGCTCCGCCTCCTGGGTTCACGTCATTCTCCTGCCTCAGCCTCCTGAATAGCTGGGACTACAGGCGCCCACCACCTTGCCTGGCTAATTTTTTGTATTTTTAGTAGAGCCAGGTTTCACTGTGTTAGCCAGGATGGTCTCGATCTCCTGACCTCATGATCTGCCCGCCTCAGCCTCCCAAAGTGCTGGGATTACAGGTGTGAGCTACGATTTCTGGCCTCTTTTTTTTTTTTTTTTGAGACAGAGTCTTACTCTGTCACCCAGGCTAGAGTGTAGTGGCACAGTCTCGGCTCACCACAACCCCTGTCTCTTGGGTTCAATCGATCTCCTGTCTCAGCCTCCTGAGTAGCTGGGACTACAGGCGTGCACCACCATGCCCAGCTAATTTTTTGTGTTTTTAGTAGAGACCGGGTTTCACTGTTGGCCAGGCTGGTCTTGAACTCCTGACCTCAAGTGATCCACCCACCTTGGCCTCCCAAAGTGTTGAATATTTCTTTTACATTAGCCTCTATTTCCTCTGGAGGTATTTACCCAAGTGCACCAGGAGGTATTGGTGCCACACACAACCCTCCTGTTCTGCTAGTAAATAGTCTTAAGACCAATTGCTTTTCCAACACTACATTGGCTAGTGAATTTAGAGAAATATGCATATTTTGGAGAACCTCTCCAGTTTAAGCTGCCAGAGCCTTGGGTATTCAGATTAAATTTCTTAGAGTGACCTCATAACAGGCAACCCCCCTGCAAGAAAGGGCGGCCACCCCACAGCAAGTCTGGCAGCTTCCACGGTTTGTCCAATAGCGCCCCCTGCCTTTTTTTTTTTTTTTGGTTTCTTATGATGGCTGGTTGCATTATGGGCTGCTACCCCGAGGGGCCCCAGAAAGCCCACAGTATACTGTCCTAGGCATATTACATTGCCTAAACAAGGGTGAGACACTGTAAATACTCTTTTGTAGTATGTTTGCCTCTTTTCTCCTTTTCCTGAACAATGTAAATAAACTTGGCCTATTCTCCTAGTGACATTGCCCTAGCAAGTGAGGTCCACACAACCCTGTGATGTTTTGTTTTTTTTGTTTTTTTGTTTTTTGTTTTTTGTTTTTGAGATGGAGTCTTGCTCTGTTGCCCAGGCTGGAGCCCAGTGGTGCAATCTCTGCTCACCACAAGCTCCGCCTCCCAGGTTCATGCCATTCTCCTGCCTCAGCCTCCCAAGTAGCTGGGACTACAGGCGCCCGCCACCATGCCCGGCTAATTTTTTTGTATTTTTAGTAGAGACGGGGTTTCACCGTCTTAGCCAGGATAGTCTCGATCTCCTGACCTTGTGATCCGCCCACCTCGGCCTCCCAAAGTGCTAAGATTACAGGCATGAGCCACCGCGCCTGGCCAACCCTGTGATGTTAACAACTCCTCTCAAAGGATAAGCAACAGGTCATCCCATCGAAGTGTGGGGATGCCTATGGCACATCCAACATTCGAACAGATTGTTCCCACCAGCTGTGATACGGGAGACCTTGACTATTACATTGGCCTCCCAGAGACCACTGGCCGTGGCAACCAAAAGGGCCAAAAAGCATAAGGGAAGGAGAGGGGCCATTTTAAGATGTTTTATGAAGGGATTTGCCACCACCTAAGCATCTCCACAGTGTAAAAGGGCAACACCATGAGGGTTCCTGCAGGGATAAGGAAGATGCCTACTATGGCAAGAGAAGCGTAAGGGGCACGCTTGACTTGTCTGAGCCTTTTCTTCTAAAAATCAATTTGAGGTCTGAGATGGGTTCACAAATGTATGCTGGGGAGGCATCTTCTGGGGGCTTCTGGGTTTTCTTCACTCGTTTTTTTAGAGACAGAGTCTCGCTATATCACTCAGGCTGGAGTTCAGGGGTTCACTCACAGCTCACTGCAGCCTTGAACGCCTGAGCTCATGGGATCTTCCCGCCTCAGCCTCCGTGCACCACCAATCAGCCGTGCCTGGCTCATTCTTTTATTTTTTGCAGAGACAAGGTCTCACCATGTTGCCCAGGCTGGTCTTGAACTCCTGGCCTCAAGTGATCCTCCCCACTCTGTGTGAGCCACCATGCCCAGCCTCTTCACTCTTGAGTGATGGATCCAAGGGGTTACTTCATGGAGTTTAAGAGAAGAATGAGTGGTTAGAAGTGTTAGGTAGGGCCCCATCCATACCAGGCTGAGCTGGTCCTGGGGGTACTCAGCCTTCCGGGTCCTGAGGCATACCCAGTCTCCTGGGTTGTACAGATGAAGTTTTACCCTAGAGGGGACCAGGAGGCTGGGGTTGCAGAGGTGGTTGACAACAGTAACCAATGACTCCAGATGAATAATATGAAATGCTTCATCACCCTTTCTATCTCCCCATCTGGGCAAGAGAAGGGGCTGGCCATGCCTGGATAAGGCCTTACGTATGACATTTCTTTTTGTTTGAGACTGGGTCTGTCGTCCAGGCTGGAGTGCAGTGGTGTCATCATAGCTCACTGCAAACTTGACCTCCCTGGGTTCAAGCAGTGTTCCTCCTTCAGTTTCTCAAGTAGGTGAGATTACAAGTGCGCACCACCATGCCTGGTTATTATTATTATTTTTTAAATAGGGATGAAGTTTCACTATGTTGCTCAGGCTGGTCTCGAACTCCTGGGCTTAAGTGATCCTCTTCACGGGTGGGCCTCTCAAAGTTCTGGGAATACGGGTGTGAGTCACCACGCCCGGCCCCATATAATGCTTCCTTTTTTTTTTTCTTTTTTTTTTGAGACCGAGTCTTGTTCTCTTGCCCAGGCTGGTCTCGAACTCCTGGGCTTAAGTGATCCTCTTCACGGGTACGCCTCCCAAAGTTCTGGGAATACAGGTGTGAGTCACTACACCCAACCCCATATAATATTTCTTTCTTTCTATTTTTTTTTTTTTGAGATGGAGGCTTGCTCTGTCGCCCAGGCTGGAGTGCAGTGGCATGATCTCGACTCACTGCAACCCCTGCCTCCCAGGTTCAAGCAATTATCATGCCTTAACCTGCTGAGTAGCTGGGATTACAGGCACATACCGTCACATCCAGCTAATTTTTTTGTATTTTTAGTAGAGATGGGGTTTTACCATGTTGGCCAGGCTGGTCTTGAACTCCTGACCTCAAGTGATCCACCTGCCTCAGCCTGCCAAAGTGCTGGGATTACAGGCATGAGCCACAGCGCCCAGCCCCATATAACATTTCAAAGGAGCTAAGACCCATTCTTCCTCTGAGAGCTACCCATACTTGGGCCAAGGCTATGGGTAACAGCTTTAACCAATTATCTTGGGCCTCCTGGCATAACTTGGCTGGGATACCTTTGAGAGTTCTATGAGGGCCGGGCACGGTGGCTCAAGCCTGTAATCCCAGCACTTTGGGAGGCCGAGACGGGTGGATCATGAGGTCAGGAGATCGAGACCATCCTGGCCACCATGGTGAAAACCCGTCTCTACTAAAAATACAAAAAAATTAGCCAGGCATGGTGGCGAGTGCCTGTAGTCCCAGCTACTCGGGAGGTTGAGACAGGAGAATGGTGTAAACCCAGGAGGCGGAACTTGCAGTGAGCTGAGATCTGGCCACCAGCCACTGCACTCCAGCCTGGGTGACAGAGTGAGACTCCGTCTCAAAAAAAAAAAAAAAAAAAAAAAAGAGAGAGTTCTATGAGACCTTTCAGTCTTTCCCAAGGAGTCTGGTCTCCAGGCTACATGCCACTTCCACTGTATGACCAAGGCCTGGGTAGTTTTTACCACTATGTTAGAAGTGAATGCAGGTCCATTAGCACTCTGGACTGACTCAGGGAGACTGAATCGAGGGATAAATTCCTTTAGTAAAGCCTTCATGGCTTCTGCTTTTCAGTCCAGCATGGAAAAGCCTCTATCCAACCAGTAAAGGCATCAAGAAAGCACCAAGAGATATTTAAATCCTCTACAAGACATAGGCGTAACAGTGGAGTCAATTTGCTAGTCCCTCCCCTCACATGGCTCCCCTGAATTGTACCACCTTGGCCAAGGGAGATATGGGAGGTCTGGTTTAAGCATTGTTTCTCTGACAATAGACACATTGGTCAGCCACTTTACCTATCATTTTCTTTGCTTTTTAGGGTCCTTATTATCCTGAGGAGCTAGGTGTGCATAGCCTCCTTGCCATAGTTTGAGAGATCATGAACAGGCTTTATAATAGCCCAACTCAGATTTCTGGGCACCCAAATCCTGCTTCTCTTATTTAGGGCCCATCCCTCTGAGAGGGAACTCTGATGATCTCCCTCTCGCATGGCTTCCTGTAATTCCCCAGGGGAGTGTCTTGGTTTATTGGTTTATATTCATAAAGAGGTTCTGAATGAAGCAGGGACTTTCCCTCCCTGTGCGTGCCAGGTTGCTTCCCTTCATTATTTCAAAGTCCCCCGTTAGATGACCACCGCGATCTGTCTAGTCATTTCCACTGTGCAGTAGTGCTAATATTTATATTGCATATTTGATTTATTTGTTATTGGCATTTAGAAGTCCCCTTTCTTACCCGATTGCACCATGGGCATGGATCACAGCGAACACATATCTCAAGTCTGTACAAACAGTCAAAGCCTTGTCCTTTCTTAGTGCCAGGGCTCTGGTTAAGGCTATTATCTCAGTCTTTGGGGTTGAAGTTTGGGCAGGGAGGCTTTTGGCCTCTGTGGTTTTCCATAGGGAGAGAACCACATATCCTGCCCTTCTTCCGTCTCTTTCCATGAAGCTACGGCCATCTACAAACCCCATGTCTTCATTTCCTTCTTCAACCACATCTCTGCTACAGAGAACCTTGAAGGTCATTTCTACTAAATGCAAGGGGTTAATATTAGGAACTGAGACTTGCATTTTTCCCGGGCATAACCTCAAGCTTTGGCTAAATTAACCTTTATTGCTTGAGACACCTGTCTCAGTTATTTTTTGGTTAACACAATACAGATAAAGTAGGATCCCTATCTCATATCACACATAAAAATTAATACAGATGGACCAAAGACCTAAATATGGGGGGTGAATCAGTAGAAAATACAAGAGAATATCTCTATGACCTTGGGACAAGGGCTGAGTTTCTAAGCAAAACACAAAATGCTCAAATCATAGAGGAAAAGATTGATAGTCGCCTGTGTTACAATTTTAAATTTGAGATTCAAAAACACACCCTAGGAATTAGGGGTGGAAAAGAAGCAAGCCAGAGAGTAGGAGCAAATATTTGCAATTAATGCACTGAACTGGTATCCATAAAATTATAAAGAACTACCAGTCAATAAAAACCACAACCCAATAGAAAAATGGGCAAAAAATATAAACAGGCATCCTCAGAATATGAAAACAGAGTAGCCAATAATTACATAAAAAGAAGTCCAGCCGGGTGTGGTGGCTTACACCTGTAATCCCAGCACTTTGGGAGGCCAAGGTGGGCGGATCACAAGGTCAGGAGATCGAGACCATTCTGCTAACAGGGTGAAACCCCTTCTCTACTGAAAGTACAAAAAAATTAGCTAGGTGTGGTGGCGGGCGCCTGTAGTCCCAGCTACTCGGGAGGCTGAGGCAGGAGAATAGCGTGAACCTGACAGGCAGAGCTTGCAGTGAGCCGAGATTGAGCCACTGCACGACAGCCTGGGCGACAGAGCGAGACTCTGTCTCAAAAAAAAAATAAGAAAAAAAAGTTCAAACTTACTCAAAGTAGGGAAATGAAAATCAAAGTTATGATGAATATTACATTCCACACCCATCAGGTTGGCACGCTCAAATTGTATGTTTAAGATGCTATATTTAATGTTATTACAATCAAATTATGTTCAAGTTATTTAATACGCTATTACAATCATTATAAGAGCAAATAATTGGCAACTCTCCAAACGCACATTACAAGAGGATGGAACAGGATATAGAGTGGAAATTAGCGAATTAGGCCCATACATCTGCGTGGGAGCATCTCAGAGAATGGACGGGTGAAACGCCGGAAGGGCACACAAACCGAGCCCCGCCCCCGGGAACCCCGCCCCCCCAAGGAGCATGCTGGAGGCTGATAGGTTGGTTTGACCACGCCAGTCCCGCCCTCCCTGGCCCCTTGGAGCCCCGGCCCCGCGTGGAGCATGCTGGGGAAGTACGGACTCACTTTCCTCGCCAGCCCCGCCCCACGGGGCTACCGGTTACCGGCAACCGGCAGCGGGCAACGGGCGCGCGCTGCTCCGTTAGGAGGCGGTGACCGTCTGCCAGTGTGCCCAGGGCTTCTGAGGGCGCTGGATGGTTCCGTTGTGTCCGAGTGCCTCGGGAGCTGCAGGGAAGGGGCGGGAAAACTACCCCGGACCCCATGGAGAGTGCAGAGGCGGAAAGGGAAGGGCCTAGGGACCTCAGATTGTTTTGAATCAAGGGCCGAAAGCTCGGGTCTGAGGGAGGGAAGGAAATACTTTCGTGCCTTCAGAGAGAGTCTAGAAGGAACTGTGCAGCGTCCCAAAGGGAAGGAAGGAGAAGGGAAAAGGGGTGGACTCAGAAAAGGTGGAGGGGAAAGAAGGGAGATGGGAGATGGGAGAAATGGCGGGCAGAAGAGGCAACGTTACTTAGCCCTGTAAACCATAATGAGCCCATATGAGAAAGCAGAAAGGTGGGTGGGGAGTCGGGGGCTAGAAAGGAAAAGAAACAAAAGCTGTCTTGGTCTGAGTCAGGAGCCCAGCTCTTGGACAGGAAGGGACCTCAGAGACGGCTTTCACAGGTGGCTGTGACTGCAGCTCTTTCTGGTGCCTCAAGCTCCCTTTTAACCCCTGGGAGACTTTTACCTTCGGGAGAGATTTCCCTTCGGGTCAAGGAAGGGAAAGAGGGACAGTGACAAGGAATGCTAGGAGAAGGTGAGGGAGAGGACACATGAGTTAGGTTTTTGAAAAAAGACGAGGGTTAAAGTTAAAGACAGAGTTGACGACTCTACAACACAGGTTTATTAACACATCCTAGAGAGGTGGGGACTAACTTAATGCCAAAGCCCCACTAGCACTTACAGCCTGGAATCATTATAGGCCTGGATGAGGGATCTGGAATGGTACAACTTACCGCCCAAGAGGATGTTAATAAAAATATTTCTTAAACCTTTGTCGCAACGAGATGTGATAAAGAAGTCAGACAGTTGGGGAGGATGTTACAGCCCAAACCCCTGCAGAATGTTTCACTCTGATCAGGGTCTATGAAATGTTGGTAAGATTTACAAAATAATACAGCTTGGACTAACAGTGAGGGCCCAGCCTGGGGAGAGCTAGGCACTGATTTTAAGAGAAATCTATGTCTTTGGCTATGCTGGAAGCACTGCAATCGTATTTCAAGAGCTTCTGGTTGTGGTGGACTAAGTCTAAGACCGGGGGTCCAGAGAAGACCCCATCCTTAGTAACCCTTGTCAATAGGGAAACTTCTCATGGAATTTGCTCTTTGGGTTTGACCTCTGTCTTGATGATCATGCCTCATTCATCCTTGTTAGGTTTTAAAGGAAAGGTGAGGGTTGAAGAAAGAGTTGGCAGCTTAACAGCAACACAGGTTTATTGCCAGCAGAAACCTGTGGAGTGGGGACCAGCTTAGTCTCAGATCATGAGTCCTGCTTACAGACTGGGACAGTTACTGTAAGAAAGAAGAAAGCAACACAAAGGGTGGTTGGGCAGTCAACAAGGACAGGTTTATTTTAGAAAACAAACTTGAGAGGGGCTTCTGGACAAGTTAGCTCAGACTAACTTCTGTTATAGACTAAGAATATTTAAAGGTTTTGGAAGGGGGCTTATCGTAGGTTCCGAATGTTTCTGTGTGAGGGAAAGTTTATTGCGGGGTTGGAATGTCTCTGGTTGGAGGGGAGGCTGTCTTGGGGTTGGCATATTTCTGGTCAGAGAGGGGTTTATCTCAGGGTTGGAATGTTTCTGGTTATGCTGACATTAGCCATTAGGCTGATGTTTTGTGGCTGGATATAGGCAGCTTTTAATTAAGGGGGAACTTAGAATGGTGGTGTTTGTTCAAGATGGCAGTGCTCCTGCTCTGTCAGTTATAGGTCTGGAAGCGGGGAGAATAGGCAGTATGGCTTGCTGCCCAGCAGGATGTTGAAGATGTTCCTTGGGCCCTTCGTCCAGGAGGATTTGATAGAGGTTTTCCTATAGTTAGGTAGTTAGGCAATATTTTTTTTACGGCCTGAACCCCCATGGAATGTTTTACTCCAACCAGGGTCTATGAAATGTTGGGAAATGTCTATGGCCATACTGTAAGGCTCTTGCATTGGTTCAAACCCCGAGAGCGCGCCAACAAACAGCACAAGGCAGTGTGGAGCAACACACTGTTTTAATGAGCGCCTGGGTGGAGACGGGCTGAGGCCTAAAATGGCATCAGCCCCAAGTGAGGATGGGGCAGGGGTTTTATAGTCTCCTGTAAACAGGAAGTGTCCCAGTCCGACGTAATGGCTATGTGGTACCCAGTTGACCTCTCTCTCGATCTTCAGGGGTACCTGTCCTCTGGCCAGCTCTCTTCCTGCTTCTGCTATCTTGCTGACACATGCTGCTAGCTAGCGCAAGTGGCCTTGAGCCTTGGGACTGGGCCTGAGAAGGGAGGAGTTATTCATCCCCCTAAGCTTTCAGGTGCTGGGGAGAATCTTTCACATACCACCCTGAACACACCCAATCTCTTCTGATCTCAGAAGCTAAGCAGGGTCTGGCCTGGTTAGTACTTGGATGGGAAATGTTGGGAGGCTTACAAAATGGTGTAGGTTATCTTTGGATTTAAGCCCATGTCCCACAGGGAAGACCTTGTTGGTTTTCTCCCTACAGAACCTGCTGTGACATTAAGTGAACAGCTCCTGGGGGTGCATCGCGATAGGGAAGTTATTGAGCTTCCAATGTTTTTGTGAAGCTGCTTTGTCAACTGTGAAATAACTATTGCTCTGCCCACTCCTGGGGTTGTTAGAGACCCAGTGAGATACTAAAAGCGTGTTTAAAGTGTGTAGGGTCTGCAAATGCAATAAAGTGTTGTCAGAAAACCCAGCTCACGTGGCTTTGGGAGCCACTGGTGAGAGAAGAGACTGGAGGCAGCCTGCTGTGGCCAGAGCCTCCTGCTATTGTCAATTTCTCCTCACTGTCCCCTTTACCAGGAAGGCTGTGTCAGTTTGATCAGCTGCCAGTCTGTTTGCCCTCATTCTCCCTGGCCCTGCCCTGAGTCCAGGGACCTGGATTTGAAACCTTCATCTATCACTTACTATCTGAGTGATGTTGGGCAAGTCATTTCAGTCCTTTCCTGCTTAAATAGAGCTAAGACAGCCTATGAATGAAACTGTATAAACCAAGGCATTTCTGGCTCCAGTAGGAGGCAGCTGCTCTGAGGGAGAAGCCCTGGTCAGGAATCTGTTACAGTTATTTTGTCACCAACTGGAATGGCCTTGGGACAAAGCACAGCAGCTGTCTTGACCTCATCAATAGCCTTGACCTCATCCCTCGTGTCATGCTGTGTCATCTTCAACATCTGTCACTTCCATCAGCCTTAGCATTGGCTTTGGCCTCAGTTTCCTCATGTGCAACTTGAGGATGATGATTCTTATAGGAATCAATAAGCTTAGGATAAAGAAGCGATTGGGTCACATTTGCATTAAGTGGGGTCTTCAGTTCCTAGAGATTAGCAGATTGCATGGCATGAGAACAGAGCCATAGAGAATGTTTGAGGTCCCATTAATAACTGATAAGAGGCTGATCAGTAAGCACTGGGAGGGGAGGATTGAGTCTTGGGTGAAGAGTTGATTGGAAAACAAAGCTGAACAGAAAACCAGGGCATCATCAACACTGATGAGTAATTTTTTTTCTCTATAAAGTGATTATTTAGATTAAGAAAAGGAACGACAAATTTTGAAAAGCCGACAAACACCACAAACTCCGGGAAAAAAACATCCTGACATTTTTACTAAGTGACAGACCCATCTGCGCCTTTAAAATACTCTGTCCCCCCCATATTTTTTGGCTGCAGACTCTGATCACATTTTTGTGTGACAGTGATTTTGTAATATTTTTGATGGAGGGAATAGAGAGAGAATTCTGTCTCTCCTTTGGCAGTAGGCATGTCCCTGTCAGGTAGGAGCTCAGCAGGACTTTTCAAGCACCTGTCAAAACTCTGCTAATCAAAACAGAACATAACAATAACAAATAACGGCCAAAACCAGTTCGGATTAGGAATTATAATGCATTTGCATAAAATACTCCCACCAGGGCCATGACAGTTTACAAATGATCCCATGGCAATAACCCAGGAATTACCTTATATGGTTCCAGCAACTTCCTGTTACTTTTCCAGAAAGTTTATGAATAAGCTGCCCCTTAATTAGCATATAATTAACAGTGGGAATAAATATAGCTAGCCAGCGATCCTGGAGTGCTACTGTCTATGGAGCAGCCATTTTGCTGTACAGTGTTGATTTAATAAACTTACTTTGCTTTCAGTTTTGTCTGTTAGCTCACTCTTGAATTCTTTCCTGAGCAAAGCCAAAAACCCTCCGGGCTGAGTCCCTATATGGGGGTTCACCTGCGTCAGCCGGAAGTAATTTATGCACAAAGATAACTATAGCAATTTTTAGTAGATACAGAAGTGACTTCAAAGCCCAGAAATCCATCCCACTTAAACACACACAAAACGATCCCCAATTTTACCTTCTCCCTTAGCCATATCCAAAATAGCCACAGTCATTCCAACAGGACAGATGCATGAGGGAGAATATGAACTGAAAAGAGAGAGTGGGCCTCAACCAACTTGTAAAAATGTCTTCTACATATTTTCCAAAAGCACATGACAAAAGCATTGATAGGGCTCCTCCCAAGGCAAAGAGGACCCCTGAGGGGTAAGCTTCATGTTGTCTGTGAAGCCACCTCTGCTCTGAATAATTGCAGCTGCACCCGTTGCAGCTTGCTCTTCCCCCCAACATGTCCCACCTCACCCCACTCTCAACACATACAGTGGGGAGGTTCTGAGATTTGTACCCACCCCCTAAAAGAACCCTCCTCTGGGCGGGATGAGATTCTCTGGCCCTTAGCAGGGCTGTAGCCTGCCCTGTCCTATGCCGCACATGCCTGGGCAGTCAAAGCTGAACTTTGAACCACAGGTGCACTTCTTGAAAGGGGGCAGAGTGGGAGGCAGAAAAAACACGTTGGATCCTATACATGCCTTTGGGAACCCTGAATGAACTCTCGGGGTTCCGCGTCTGGTCACCTTTACACTGCCTTCTAAGACTGTTGGGAGGAGCTATTGAACACTCTTACATAAGACGTCCACAAGCATAAAAAACGTGGCAGTAGGGGAGGGGAAACGAGAGAAAAAGAGTAGAAGAATTGGAATAAAAGACTGTAGCTTGGAAGGGAGGGCAGTGTGGAGGGGCACCCAGATCAGGCCATCCTTACTGTCCCCCTGTTGCCGTGCCGGAGGCTGGCCCTGCCAGGAAAGCCTGATACCTTATCTCAGTTTCCCCTTTAAAGCAGGGTTGCTAATTCCTACCTCACAGGGTGGTCCTCATGAGGATAACATGAGGTAACATCGGGGGAAATTGCTTGGGAAAGTGTAAAAGGCCACTTACACAGAAACTGCTCATGACCCATTTGGCCAAAGTGGGGATGTGGACTCAGAGGCCCTGGACCCAGGCCTGGGCCCTGCCTTGCCTGTTTGGGGAAATGGCCCTGGCCTTTACTCAACACTGACCCTACCTTAGGAGGAAGAGTCCTGCCCGAGCCAACCTCCCACGCCCTGACCGAAGCAGTGCCGTCAGAGAGTCCTGGCTTGGGAGTCAGAGGGACTGAGCTCAACGTATGGGTACCCTAGAACCTGCACCTGGAAAACTGAGTTGCTGATGCAGCCAGATCCCCGCTGCTGGGGTAGCCCAGCCTACCCCTCCAAGCGCCTTCAGGGAAGAGAACCAGCTGAGGCTGGGGGTACCAGGAGAAGGGTACCCCAAGGTTGGAACTTGCATGCAGGAGGTGCTCAGCAGGGGCTGCAACGGGGGGCTTTGGGAGCCCACCAGGCAGGGATCAACAAGGGGTCTGACTCAGCAAGGGACTGCAAAGCCAAAGTCTTAGTTCAGTCTCTAGGCCCAGGGATCAGGCTCACCAACTCCCTGCAGAGGCCCCAGCAGCAGGGGACCGCACGCTCACAGCATGGACAGTGGGTGATATCTGTTGTAAGCTCTCTTCTTCCCTCTCCCGCTCCCCATGGCCTCTACTATCAGAACATATTCTGCCTGTTGCAATATGGACAGAGTGGGTCTTTAAAAAAAATTACTTAAAATGATAGTTCAGGGCTCATTTCCAGAAGAAAAAATAGGTGTAAGGGGTTCTGGGACAGGCCTGTGGAAATCGGGAGTGATACCGAGGCTGACTGTAGCATTGGGGATTAAAAGGAGGAGTCCCAGAGTGGGGTGGGGACCACACAGGACACCACTTCTTTAGGGCCCAGAAGGAGGCAGGAAGTCTGATATCAGCAGCCAGTTGGGAGTTCCTAGGGGTCTGGGTTGGTGGAGAGAGACCTTCACAAGTTGGGCAGGCTGCTCTGCTTCACTCCAGGTTAGAGGGCACCACAGGATACCCACATGGCAAAGTGGCCAAATCCCAAGGGAAGGCCCGGGGAGCTGAGTTGAAACTGCCCCCTGCTCCTGAACCTCAGGGGTCAGCGATATTGCTGCTACTTGCTAAGCCCAGTTGCCCCTGTGTTATCCACTCCCCGCTGGAGACCTGGGGCAGCATAGATTCCCCCCACCTAGGACTTGGAATGAGTCATCATTCAATGCTATTTGATTCCAAGGGTAGCTTGGACCCCAGACTACAAATTATTTTACTACTCTTCCTACTTTCCCATCCTAAATTAGGTCCAACCTCAAAGTTCAAATTGGAGTCAGAGGTTCTGCAAATATATAAAATGCCAGATACCTAGATAAAAAGTCAACCTTAGAAATGTCTTTCATAAATTTCCTAGGGTCAAATTCAAGTCAAAAAATTAAGTTCCCTTGTCCTTTTAGGTTAAAGTCCAAAGGGGAAAAAAAAAAAAGTCTTAAGGTCAAAGGATTCAAGCCCAAAGCATTCAAAGAGAGCCCAGGGGCCCATTAGAGCCCAGTGGTGTTAACCTCCTCTCCAAGGCTCTGTGCTTACCCAGTGAGCAAAGTGGCCCGTGGGCACGGGAGGGCTGGGTGTCTCCTGGAAAGTGAGATCCTTCTCTCCACATCTCAGCATTTTCACTGGCCTGCCATGTGCTCCAGTTTTAAAAGACTTAGGGTTACTAGGAATGAGCGGATGGTGATAGCCTCAGCTTCCTGCTCGCCAACCACAGGGAAGTCCTTAGAGCAGCGTGCAGGCCATGAAATGTCTCCAGGATCCCGGACCCAGCCCCACGTAGCCCTATCTTCCTGCTACCTTAGTACTCCAGCAGGAATGCCCTGGCAGCTGATGGAAAGAGAGTAGACAGGGAAGACAAACCCTAGACCCCATGGCATAGCTGACCAGGTGGAGGGTTAGCATTAGCCCTGGCGACCCCGCTGTGGTGCAGCAGGAAGCAACTTCTGCTGTCCTCCTCCCTGAGCGTCTGTGTACAAGCAGTCATCACCTGCCTGGGTCTTATTTATAACACCACCTTCCTTTTCATATGTGTGAAATCTCATCATTTCCATTTCTCTCTGTGTGCCCATTGCATGGGTGTCTTCGGCCCTAAGAGATCCCGCCCCAGTCAGTGGAGCGCAGCCCGGCAGGTTGCTGAGCTGAGCACCAGGGAGCAGTGGTTATGTCCCACTGGCTCTCAGGACACTAGCTGTCCTCCACTGGGGATGTTCCCAGCCCTAACTAAGCAGCACAGTTTCTGCAGCACAGTCGTCAGCAGCTAGGGACAGATGTCCACAGCTGTGCTTCCTCACGCGACTGCTGGCTCGTATCCCCAGCACGGCTCAGCTGGGCTCCTGGTAGTTGTGCTGGCTGCTGGCCGTCTTCACACAGAGGGCTAGTCATTTGTGTTCAACCCCAGTGCCTTCCCTCCTTTTACTTTCTCTTTGCTTTCCGGACCATATATTTACTTTTTCTGACATATTCCTCTAGATTTTGTCACTTGGGGGTCTCCCCTGGCAACAGAAAGCAAAACCAGGCAATCCCAGGTTTGCCACAAGAATTGCCGTTGAAACAGTCCCACGGCTGCACCCAAGAGATGGCGGCCGTGGCCATCAGCCTCCCTGCCGTCAGCCCCTCTCTCCTGACTGGCTGTGCTCTCCTCAGGGAGGACTCCACTGAACCCTCCTTGCCACCTAATCCCTACATTTAAAAAATGCATTCCCTTAGGACCTGAGCAACCCCAGGCACCCACCCACAGTAACTGCACTTTCCCCAAGTGTACCCAAAATATTCTCAATGTTTGATGCTGATCTTCTGTCCTTTAATTTGTCCAAATTTCCTACAGCCTCTGAGGGCTGCCCTGGCTCATGGAATGGCTTCTGGTTCTTACAGAGTCACTGTCTGCAGCATTGAATGGCCACCCCTCAAGAGTGTTCTGGGTCACCTGGTTCCCTGGTGGTGACCCTGTCTGTTCCCAACGTCTGCCCTCCCCTCACATCAGGGAGCTTTCCTGTCCCCTACGTTGGTCTGGCCCACTCCAGGGTCCCATGATCCCTCATCTCTGCCCAACCTGCCTCCTGACACCACTGCTCCCCTTCTAAGGGTAAGACTGTGGTGTGTGTTTCAAACTATTCCAGTTCCTTCTGGATCTCCTAAGTAAACCCAATTCCCTGGGACAGGCGGTTCTCAACAAAAGCCATTTGGATGGCCCTTGCTAACTTTAGATGTGTATTGATTTCATTGTTTCTCTATCTCAACGCAAGAAAACAGCATATTCTCTGAAGGGCTCTGATTCCCTTTAATGCTGTTGTCCATTAACAAACTCTTGCCTTTCTATGGGCAAAGCCATGACTCTCCCAACTCCTGGGTCAAAATGTATGTAATAGCTGGGCACGGTGGCTCATACCTGTGATCCCTGTAATATTCTGGGGTGCCAAGGCGGGAGGATCACTTGAGGCCAGCCTGGGGAACCTAGTGAGATCCCGTCTCTACAAAAATAAAAATATAATTAGCTGGGCATGGTGGTACAAAACTGTAGTCTCAGTCACTCAAGAAGCTGAGGCGGGAAGATGACTTAAGCCCAGGAGTTCAAGGTTACTGTGAGCTTGATTGCACCACTGCATTGTAGCATGGGCAACAGAGTGAGACCCTGTCTCCAAAAAGAAAAAACAAATAAAAACAAAATGTACATAAGGCACAAATCCACAGTAAAGCTGAGCCGCACAAGGGGACGAACTCAGCAGGCCTAGGGATGTGCTTTGTGGGTTCAGGAGGGACCCTCCCCAGTCCCTGTTCTGGCAGGAGGCTTCGGGGGCAGCTCATCTGGCACAACTCCACTGTGGGTGGTACAAGAGTCATACCAGGGTGCACCGGCCCCTTGCTGCCTTCGCAGTTGGAAGTGGTGACCTCAGACCTGGCTGAGAGCACAGGAAAGGCAGCAAGCCTGGGCCTGCCCTCCTCCATTCATGCCTCAGAGGTTCTGTAGCCTCCTCTGCACCATCTCTGTTTGGATTAATAGGAGGCCTGTGCGGTAGGCAGAGAACATGGCTCTGAGCCGTGACCGTCCCCAGAGCACTGTCCTGAGTTGCCAAGGTCATACCCCCACATGGACCTTATTTATATCAGCAAGGTGGGACCTCCGGCCTGGGCCACTAGTTAAAAGCCAACCCTAAGACCATAAGGATCAGCTCATGGCTCCAAAGCACTGTGGGGAACTGCCAAGGCCAGAAGCCAGCGTGGTCCCCGTGAAGCCCCGGTGCACACACCAGGCATCCCAAAGCCTCAGACTTTTATGTGGTTACTTGAGGACTCAAAGCTCAAAGCCTCTGCTGGATTTAAGGGGGCTTAAATAGAACACGCCTTTCTTCCCATTCCAATCCTGGGGCCTCCACCACAGTTGTGAGGGTCACAGCACTTGCCAGAAGGCAGGGAGCACACGGCAAAGCAGGGCCCCGAAAGGCTGAGCTAGACAGGGGGCGCTAAGGGGGTGCTTGTTTAGGGACATAAGCACCTCATGGGGAAACAAGGAGGTGAGGAGGATGAGGCCCCCAATCCCAGGAGAAACAGTGGTGGGAAGCTCAGGGAGGCTGGAGGTGGGCTGGGGAAGAGGCCAACAAAGTGGGAACAGCCCTCCATATGGGCCAGTGACTGGCAAGGTCTTAGAAGGATGGGGCAGTTGGGCAGTGCCTCTGCATGGCACAGTACCCAACCGTCGACCTGGTGGTGGTGCTCTTCACTTCCTGTTCACTCCCTTCTACTGTGCATGTTAACTTTTGTATCAGGGAATATGAGATATGGAAAAATGCATAAGGTTTAATAAATATACACAGACACTTGTAAGAACAGAAAAATACTGCAGCACCCCGTCACCTCCCAAATGCCCCTGGTCGATGGGACTGCTGTCCTGACCGTGATAGAAACCATTTTCCTGGCTTTCTTCACAATTTTCCGACCTACACATCATCCTCTGAACAATACAATTTGGGGCTTCTTGTTTTCAAACTTCATATAAATGGAACTGCATTATATGCATCTTGTGGCTTTTGTTCAATGTGTTTGAGATTTGTCTGTGGTGATATTCGTACCTATAGCTTGTTCATTTCACTGCTGTTGAATAATTCCGTGAATGAACAAGCATAATTTATCTATTCAATGCTTGATGGACATTGGGTTGCTTCCAGATACAAGTTTCTCCAGGATAGATATACCGAGGAGTGGGATTGTGGGCATGTTAGTTACAGCCGATGGGGTTGGTAGTGGTGTGTCATAGTGGTTCTTATTTCCCTGATTTCTACTGAGGATGAACAAGTTTTCCATTGGATATTCTGTTTTGTGAAGTGGCTTCTAAAGTCCTTTGCTCATACTGTTTAATAGGGTTTCCTAATAATGTAATGTTGAGGTAGGAGATCAGCAGAACTTGTTTTCCAAGCACTGGTCAAGACCTTGGTCATGACCCCGCTGATCAAAACAGAATCTGGTCAGAACAGGATGCAATGAAGAAATCAGCTGAAACCAAGATGGCGACAAAAGTGACCTCTGGTTGCCCTCACTGCTCATTATATGCTAGTGATAATGCATGCTAAAAGACATTCCCACCAGCAGCATGACAGTTTACACATGCCATGGCAATACCCAAAAGTTATCTTATGTGGTTTAAAAGGGGGAGGAACCCTCAGGTCCAGGAACTCCGGATCCCTTTTCTAGAAAATTCATGAAAAACCTGCCCCTTATTTAACATATAATTAAGAAGTAGCTATACATATAGAGAGCTGGTAGTCCAGGAATGCTGCTCTGCCTGTGGGGTAGCCCTCTAAACCCCATCCATCTGTATGGATGCTCTGTGAAACCCACTTTTCTGTACTCTGGTGCTCTAATAAACCTGCTTTGCTTTCACTTTTTTCTGTTGGGTCACAAATTATTTCCTGTGCAAAGCCAAGAACGCTCTCAGGCTGAGCCCCAGTTGGGGGGCTCACTTGCATTAAGACCAGTTGCAGAAACTGTACCATGTCTTTTATTCTTACGGTGTCTTACTAACATCAGTGTGTCAATCTTTCCTTATTGTATGTACTCATTTTATCTTACTTAAATCATAAAGATGATATTCTTCTACATCATCTTTTAAGATCTTTGTGGCCTTTTCTTTATGGCTCTAATCTATGTAGAATTGACTTTTGTGTGGGAGTTAAATAGGAGTCCAGTTTGATCTTTCTTCTTACATGGTAGCCAGCTGCCCAGCACCCCTAGCTGAATGAGTTCTTCTTTTCACGTGAATTTCAATGCTCCCCCAGTATGATATTGTGTCCATGTGTGTGGAGAGGTCTGTTTCTGGATTACTCTTTTTTCCATTGGTCTGTTGTCTGCTATGTTCTGATTCCACTTTGCCTTAATTGTGTAACTTGATAATGTGTCTTGATATTGAGAAAGCAAGTCCTCACATCTTGCCTCCTTCAAGAAAATGTTTTGACTCTTCTTGGTCATTTAGAGTCTCATATAAATGTTAGAATTAGGTTGTCAATTTCCACAGAAAAACCTGTTGGAATTTCGATTGGGACTGTGCTGAATCATCAACCAGACAGAACTGTTACCAGCACAATATTGCCTCCAGTACAGAGATGCCAAGACCACCTCAGTCGGTAGGGGAGACCCTAATCCAGTGGCCGCTACAGGAATTAAAGACACACACACAGAGAAACAGAGGTGTGAAGTGGGAAATCAGGGGTCTCACAGCCTTCAGAGCTGAGAGCCCCGAACAGAGATTTACCCACATATTTATTAACAGCAAGCCAGTCATTAATTAGCATTGTTTCTATAGATATTGGATTAACTAAAAGTATCCCTTATGGGAAATGAAGGGATGGGCCGAAATAAAGGGATGGGTTGGGCCAGTTATCTGCAGCAGGAGCATGTCCTTAAGGCACAGATCGCGCATGCTATTGTTTGTGGTTTAAGAACGCCTTTAAGCAGTTTTCTGCCCTGGGTGGGCCAGGTGTTCCTTGCCCTCATTCCGGTAAACCCATAACCTTCCAGCATGGGCATTATGACCATCATGAACATGTCACAGTGTGCTGCAGAGATTTTGTTTATGGCCAGTTTTGGGGCCAGTTTATGGCCGATTTTGGGGGGCCTGTTCCCAATGCAGAGACATGGTCAGTCTCATTTATTTAGTTCCCCAATAACCTTTAGGGTGTTACTTTTCTCTGTAGAGGTTCTCTGTAGAGTACATCTTGGATTTGTTTCTAGGTACAGGAAACTTTTTAAAAAATATTTTATATAGACCAGGGTCTCACTATGTTGCTCAGGCTGGTCTTTGAACTCCTGGCCTTGGCGTCCCAAAGTGCTGGGATTACAGACGTGAGCTACTGCACCCAGCTAGGAAATTTATTTTCTATTGCTCCCCTACAACTCCCACATCTTCTCCATCTGCATGAAATCATATTCTCTGTATGGTAATCTGTAAAGTCATATCTTATTCTGAGAAATGTCCATTTCTGCATTAATACTCATCGCATGTATTCTAAATACACTTTGTCTTGTTTGTCTTGTATATAGGTTATTGTAGTTACTTGACCTGGCCGAAATGTTAAATGTGTATAAGTTCTTGTCCTTCATGTCTTCTTCTGGCTTTTTATTCACTAATAGTCATCAGCGTCCTTACTGTCAATTAAGAGATGCTCCTTCTCAATATTTTGATATGATAGTACAAGGATTCTAAAGGAGGAACCTTCTTTTTTAGCAACTGTGTTTTTTGTTTTGTTTGGCAATTCACTAAGGACTCATCCCATCATGTTATGAGGGAGACATTCTTGGAAGCATGGCTACTTTTCAGATTCTTCTCAGCACATAGCTGTCACTCATGCTTTGCTGTGAGATGGGGTGCCCTACAGATGGATGGGGTTTACAGGCTTAGGGTTACTCATGCCTTTTTATAAGACATTATTGCTGTGTTTGTTTCTTCTTCAGAAAACAAATTCTAGAGAGCCGGGGTTAATCTGTTCCACAGTCTGAATGTGTTACCGAAACACCAGGGGTTTCATCTAGGTCCCATTGCTTGCTGCACAGCCAATCACTGCCGGGAAGAAGGGCTTTATTCGGGTGCTGCACTCAAGGAGAATGGGAGATAAGTCTTGAATCCCATCTCCCTGACCAACTAAAATTGGAGGATTATATAACAGTGGAAGGGATGTAGCTATGTTTGGGAAGGAATTAGAGAGGGGTAAGAAAGCAACCATGATAACCAAGAGATCCAGTGTCTCCTTGTCTGGATGCAGTGATCTGGTGAATTTGAGAGAGGATTACCCTGTGGAGGAAGGCAACAGGAGGGAGCCTTCTCTCTGGAGCCCCTTGGCATGCTTTGAATTTGACCTATGTAAATCTATTACCTATTAAACTGAGAAGAGAGCTAGGTACCCAAGAAGCCAAGTCACTGGGGCGGGGGGGACGACATGGGGGATGAAGCTTCTCATTTGTAGCCTTTCAATTCAGTGCTCTATCTGGCTGTTTTGAGAGCTAAACTGTTGAGTTGAGACCCCATGGTCACCAGATGACGCCTGAGGTTCCAGGACTGAAGGGACAGAGTCAGTTTCTGAAACGGACAATCTCTGTCTCTTTTACATGGGCTTCAAACACAGAAATGAAGTGGCTTGGCCTCACTCACCAGGAGGGGAAATCTGGGCAGTTGGCTGGTGGGTTGACACTGTCCCCCACATTGTCCTGGAAATTACTCAGGGAGGCCCAGGCCTGGAGAGCTAAGACTTGGCTTTCACTGCTCAGCCTGGAAAGGAACTGAGATGGCCAAAGAGGGCTTTATAGAAACATAGTGTCAGTGGCCCAAAAATCCTGGAAATATCCCAAGTTCCAGGGATCAGCTGATCTCTGTGTGTGTCTCCTGCATAGAGAGAGCTCCACCTAATTCTGTGGTCTTTGGGCTGGTGGCCCCAGGGGCCCCTCCCTCAGTACTTGTCCAGGTAACTGAAAAACCACTCTGATATGAGGGTTGGCCCTGCATTAATCTTATCTACTGCGTTAGAGGCTGTAGGGTTGTCTCACTGCCTGCCCTGCCAGTTCCTGTGAGGGGTAGAGCCAGCCCTTCAGTGTGGGGCTGGTGGGGGAGCAGTTCCCAGTGAATGCATTTCAGTTGCATCCCAGCAGGATACTGCTCCACAGACTGGCCTCATTGGCCTCCTAGCACTTCCCGGCTCCATCTGGAGACTTCTAAGTAGATACCTGACCACACTTCCACATTGTCTCTGTCCCTGCCTCCCTATCCACTGCCATCAAGGCTGGCACATCAGGAACAATAGTGCCCTCTGAGGAAGGGGTAAGGGAGAGATTTCACAATTTATCAAGACCTGAGTGCAGGCACAGGCCACCTGCTCTCTCCTCCCCTCCCATGGCGTTCCTTGGATTAATCGTGCCTCTGAGGATGTGACATGTCCCTGTCATGCCTACATGATTGAGTATGTGGGAAGGACTTCTGATGAATCCCTTCATTTCACAGATGGGGAAAACTGAGGCCCGGAGAAGGAGCAGAGTGGGGGCTTGATCCTGATCTTGCTGGAATCGAGCTCCCAGAAGGGAGTGGGGTCTGAATGGAGGCTGGCAGTGAGGGGTGGTGGGGAGGGAGTCTCTGCAACGAAGCTGTTCCAGGAGGGGATGAGGTGGGAGACGTGCAGGGTGGGAAGTCTTGGGAAAAGCCTACATTGCTGGACTCTCCAGAATGGACAAGTACCGAGGGGGCCCCTGGGGCCACAAGCTCAACGGATGACAGAACTGGGTGGAGCTACGTGCAGGAGACACACCCAGAAAGGGAAATCTCGGCTAACAGGACCTGGGCTGAAGCAAAAGGGCCTGTGGGCGTTGACCAGGTGGCCTCAGGGAGGGTATCCCGGAAGAATGGTGTGTGTGAGGCTTATAGTGAACAGATGGGGGACAGGCCTTGAACCTACAAAATGAGGTTCAAGGCCTGCCAGGCTGTCTGTCCGTTGCAAACAGTGGCCCTGAGGAAAGTGAGGGTCACCCTGTAGGCCAGGAGTCTTTCTCAGCAGATGACATGGTACCACCAGAGTGATGGAGAACAGGCAGCATGATGGCCCCACACCTGTCTGTCCTGTACCTCGAGGTTTGTGGTGTTACTTGGAAATGCATTTCCAAGGCTGACCCTGCAGGTTCTGGGGCAGTCAAACCAGGGTTTGAGGAAGAGACCCACCACCTGGCGGGCAGTGGAGCCTGTGCTTTGGAGGAAATGGAGCTGGCCATGGGATGGGGGTCGACGGGGGCAAGTATGGCTTGAAGGTAGGATGTAGCAGCTGCCCTCCCCAGCAGGCAGGCTGGTTGTTAGTCCCAGGGGACTTAGGAACACTTTCAGCAGGGCGAGTGGATAGGTCCCCGACCCATAGACATTCACTTTGTTCCTGCAGTCCAAGGAGCCATGACCTTGTAGATGCCCCCAGGGGGCCACAGAACCTCAGACACTCACCTGTTTTTGGAGGGCGACTCTCCCATCAACCCTCCTGCCCTCACACAGCAGGTGCCAGGGCCCTTGTAGGGGGCATGGCATTGAGTGTACGGCCATGCCCTGGATCCTGGGGTCAGTGTCCTCATCTGTGAAATGAGGGAGTTGAATTAGATGCTCATGGAGCCCTGCGGCCCTGCTCTCCCCATCCGTGGCACAGCTGAGAGTGAAGACTGCTGAGGTGGGGTGGGGGCCGGGGGCCAGCCAGGGCTTGGTGGGGTGTGGGGCCCGAGGCAGAAAGAGCTTGTTGTGGGGGGAACTGGGGTCCTGGGCAAAGCTCTGCCTCAGGCCTTGGGAGACTGGAGCTGGGGGCACCCAGGAGCTGAGGGGATGTGACAAAGGCCAGGGCCGAGGAGGGTGCCTGTTACACCGCAGGTACTCAGATCCAAGAAGGAAACCTCCAGCCGGAAAGCCAGGCTGAGAGGAGTGGGACCTTCTGCTACAGCTGGAGCCATGCCATGCCCCCCATGCCTCCCCCAGCCGGGAGGCAGACAAGGGGTTCCACCGCCCTCTCACTGAGTTAACGAGACTGAAGTGACACTGGGGACCTCGGCTGGCAGGAAGTAAGCTAAGGAGGGCCTTGCTTTAGAGACCTTTATGGAAGGGGTACCCCACCCCAAGATGGGTGCCACCCTTCCAGGCTCCCTGGAGCTTCTATTCTCCTTCCTCTTTCTAATCTTCACCCCACCCAGCCCCACTGCTCTTCTGGAAGGAGATCTTGCTGTCCGGTGCTGGGCGGGATGACCGAGTGAACACGGGACTGGGGAGGAGACGTGGCTGGACACTAAGAGAAGCAGAGGAGTCACACTCCACTCACCTCGACTTCCCAAAGTGCCGGGATCACAGGCGTGTGCCACCGCGCCCAAACATAACTGAAGGCTTTACAGACATGTCTGTGGCACCACAGAACACGAACGGTCTCAGTGGAAACCCCACGCCCAATTTCCTCAGGGAACTGTTGTGGCGGGGGCTTGGGTGGCTGAAGGGAGCAGAACCCAGGCGTAGGGTTCAGGGGTGGACGGAGCGATATAACCAAGAACTCCGCACCTCCCCCACCCACCCGCCTGAAAACTCTACTGAAGTCACTTAACAAAGCAGACGGCAGTGAATGGCTCTGGGTGGGATCTTTCTGTCTTCTGGCTATCCTCTGCCCATCAAGAAGGCTGGGGGAGGTGGGGCTGAGAGAAAGGTCTAGGCCTAGAAGGCCTGGGACTCTCAACTCCAACTCCTCCTCCCCCACTTCCGTAGTGGGCTCACCTCAAGCACCCCACGTGGTGGCCCTAGGTAGAACAGATTCGGGCGGGCAAAGCGCCTTAGATCCCCAGTCTGCAGCCCAGGGCAGGGTGCCAACTTCTCCTCATCCCTTCATAGGCCACAGAATGGAAAGACACTGGGGCTTCTCTGTTGGGAGCGTAGGAGGGACAGACTGGACAAAAGGGCTCCCGAACAGGCTCCGAGGGGAGCAACCCCGCCCTGACCCCCGTCCCCAACACCGTTCCTGGCCTCGCTCCCCAATGTCCCGGCTCTGCACCAATTCCTCCCGCAAGCCAAGGAACAGCGAGGCACTCCTGGTCTCTAAACCGTTTTATTTCTCCAGAAGGTTGGGGTGGGCGAGCCTAGAACACTGCGTGCGGCGGGTTCCCGGGTCCAGCCAGCGCGGACCGCGTGGGGCCCGGCGGCTCTTAGGCGAAGGTGGAGTTGTTCCAGCCCACGTTGGCCGCGTTCATGTCGTAATAGTTGATGTAGACCCTGCGCGGGGAGGAGGCTGGACTCAGCGGGCGGCTCAGTCACCGGCCTGGCCGCGCGCCGCCGCCCCTCCCCCGCGCCTCCGCGCCTCCGCGTACCTGTCCGGGCTGATGCGCAGGCGCTCGGCCAGCAGGCCGCACAGCAGCTTGCTGTAGGAGCGGTTCTGCGCGCCGCCGATCTTGCCGATGCTGTGCAGGCTGCAGAGCGCGCAAGGCTCGCTGGAGCCTCCGAAGGCCATGAGCTGGTCCGGGACCACGTGCACCGCGATGTACTGCATGAAGGGGCGCGGTCAGCCCGCCCCAGCGACCTCGCCAAGCCCCAAGCGTCCACTTCGGGCCCGAGCCACCGTCCTCCCCCCGCTCCGTCCCCCCAGCTCCGTTCGGGAGTCGCCTCCCCAGCTCCCAGCGCGGGACCCCCTCGTCCGGCCTGCACCCCCTCTTCCTGTCCCCTCCCGGCAAACCTGGGGGGGCTTGCCGGTGGCCTGCGCCAGCTGCTGGGTGAGCTCGGAGAGGAACCCGTCCGGCACGGAGGCGCGGGGCACGTTGGTATTTACGATGAACATCGGCATGATGGCAGAAGAACCCGGACACCCGCGCAGAAGCACAAACTCACGCGCCGCGGCCGCAGCTGAGCTACGTGCCTGACTTCTCGGACACTACTGCGGCCCCGCCTTTTGTGACGCCACCACCTGCGCCAGGCCCCGACCCCGCGAGGCTGCGGCTCCGCCTCCAGTGGGGACGTCACCGCCTGCCTCGGCTCCGCCCCGCAGGGCAGGACCCTGGGCGACTCTGCCCGTTCCTCCAGCAACCGCCGCTAAGCCCGGCGCACTGTTCCAAACCGTTCTCCACCTGGCCGCTAGAAATCGGCCTGTCCCGGCCTCGCTTCGGGTCTTTCTTAGTCCTTTCACTAAGTCACCGATGATAGTCGCCAGGAGGCGCTGTGCCGGCAGTGGGGATGCGGTGGTGAACCCGGAAGATGGCCCCTTGCCCTTCCAGAGATGAAGCCGAGTTGATTCCACTGCACGCACTGAGCCCCTGTACCTCCTGAGTCTTTGGGCCACGCGTCCCCAAGGGCTCCAGTCCCTGCACGCGTTAGCTTGTGTGTTTGAGATGGGGAGGGGCAGTCACTGCGGCAGGTGAGAGGGGAGCTGCCCCTGCGAATCACCATCCGGGGAACTTCCCTGAATCCCTGCTCTTTAAAGAGGATAGGATGCTGGGAGGCACCGAAGGTGGTGAGGTCGAGACCAGGTTCAGTGGTTCAAACGTGCGCAGCTCCACTTCTCTGGGCCTCTGGGCAACTTCAGCTCCTCAGGGAAGCCACACCCTAGTCAGGTCCACCGTGTATGCCCTCTCATAGAGCCCTTGCTGAATTTCTTAACTGTCTTTTCCACTAATGGTAAACTTGGGGACCATCTAGCAGGTGCCAAGCATACTAGAGACATTGACTTAATACTGCCGAATGAATGAATGAATGAATGGGTGAAAGAAGATAAGCCATGACATAGCAGGAAGAGGACAAGGCAGCAAGTGGATCACAGGCCAGGTCCTCAGATTTCCAGGGAGGTCCTGTCCTTGGTCTCTGATAGGTGCAATCCATATACCAGTCTCGGTGAAGGCCATGTGATATAGTAGGGACACCCATGCCTGTGGGACCCTCGTGGCACCAGCCAGCCTCCAGTTGGGAGGCCCCATGGCCCATTTATACAAATAGCCTATGGGTGTTGGTTCCTGCAGCTGGGCCCCAGACTCTTTCCCTCCTGCTGTCGCACCTTCTCTTACTTGTGTCCAGGGCTCCCTAAATGATGGCACTCCATGCCATGTCTCCAGCCAGGGGCACTCCCCTAAGCCCCAGGCACTGACAGCAGCCGACTGAGTGTCCACTGCTCTGTAAAGTCCAGATATATGACTTGTCCTCCTACACCTGATCACCTGCCAGTGAAATGTGCCTCCTTTCACTATCCCTTTATTCCCACTTCTCTCCATTCCCTGCACTACTGCCTAGTCTGCACTAGCTGCATTGCCTTTGGCCTGGACCACTGTGACTTCCCTATGGTGGACTGCTGCTTCTCGAGGGAGGAGTCTGTTTCCCAGCCCCAGGCAGCAGATTTAGCTATGACTCCCTGTGCCCAATGAAAGCTGAACAGAATTACATAAGTCACTCCAGGCAGAAGACTGAAGAGCCAGGGCCTGGTTGACCTGTTCCCTGTGAACCTGAATGACAAGGTGCAGCCTCGCCAGCAAGCACCTGAGCTCCCCCTGGATGTGAGCCCCTGCCAATCTCAGGTTGTTATCATAACAGAGGGTTGCCTTACCTGGCCAGTGACGGAGCAGGAGCATTGCCACCTTGAACAAACACCACCATTCTAAGTTCCCCCTTAATTAAAAGCTGCCTAAATCCAGCCCCAAAACATCAGCCTAATGGCTAATGTCAGCATAACCAGAAACATTCCAAACCTAAGATAAACCCCTCTCTCACCAGAAACATGCCAACCCCGAGACAGCCTCCCCTCCAACCAGAGACATTCCAACCCTGCAATAAACTTTCCCTCACACAGAAACATTTGGAACCTATGATAAGCACCCCCTCCAAAACCCTTAAGTATCCTTAGTTTGTAAGAGAGTGTGGCTCTGACCTAACTCGACCAGAAGCCCCTCTCAAGTTTGTTTTCTAAAATAAACCTATCCATGTTGACTGTTGAGCCACCATGTTTCTTTCCTCTTTAATTCTTACAGCCAGGACAGCCTCTGAGCCACTTGTCATCTCCTTGTACCCTCCCCAGCTGTTTCCAGTGGCAGTCAGCCTCATCTTTCTAGAAGGGTACCCAAAGAAGTGATATGATTTGCCTCTTACTAGCATGGGCATTTGGCTCAGTTTCCCCATCTGTAATTTGGGGATGACAATAGTGTTCACCTGACATAGAGGTATTATAAGCACCAAGTGGCCTAAATGCCAGTAACAGTCTCCTCTGATACTAGGGATTGTACTGTCACAAGGCCCTGTGAGCCTCCCCCAACCCTCCCTTGTTCTCTGAGTCATGGCACACTGTCCTTCAGTACCATGGCTCCTGGCTCCAGGGTTGGGGTTGGTCCTAAAATCCAGCTTGCCCACATTTTCCCTTGTCTGACTCCAACTCATCCTCCAGTTCTTGACTCAGCCTCAGGTCCTTGGGAAAGCCCCTGGAGCACCTGGCTTGGTCCATTCCCACATGTGCCCAGCACCTGTCCTGTCCTTCAAGGCTAACTCCATATTTCTGAGTTAAGACTGCATGTCTAGGCGGTAAACTCCGTGCCAGTGGGGACAGTCTCTTTTTGGGCATTGCTGTATGCCTACCTCCTGACCCCTTACCTCCATGGTAGGCAGATGACCCCCTGCCCACTAAAGAATAGCAGGAGGAGGACAAGCGCTAATCCCTGGAACCTATGAGTATGCTATGTTACCTGGCAAAAAGTACTTCACAGATGCAATTAGGATTATGGACCTAATAGGGAGATTAGCATCGAGTATCTGGGTACACCCAATCTAACCACATGAGCTCTTAAAAGCAGATAATTTTCTCTAGCCAGAGTGCCAGATTCGAAGCAAGAGAAGCACTCGATGTCCATTACTGGTTTTGAAGATGAAGGGGACCAGAGACCTCATGGTATAACCACAAGGAACTGAATTTTGCTCACAACCAGATTGAACTTGGAAGTGGATTTTTCCCTTGTCCCTTCCGATACCTTGACTTTGGCCATGCGAGTCCTGACGCAGAAGACCTAGTCACGTTACGCTGGACTACTGACCCACAGAAATTGGGAGATAATAAATGTGTGTTGTTTGAAGCTGCTAAAAGTGTGTGTTGATTTGTTATAACAGCAATAAAAATAATAAACCTGGGACCCATAGGGACACAATAATTATCTGCAAACCATGGGCAAATGCTCCAGGAGGCATTGGCAGGCATGGCTGCTGACTCCCTCTTCTTCCTCATGGCAGCATCCCAGATCTGTTAGTTAGAAGATTCACTGCCCCAGAGCCCCTGCCACCCAGGTGTGGTCACCTCATCTCCCACCCCATCCTAGCACATCCAGCTGGAGGCACCACCCACCTGTCAGTTTTCTCACCCCTAGGCCTCTGAGGAAGCATTTTCATGGTCTGATTCTAAAGACAGCAGTGTGTGTGTGTGTCCACACGCATGCTCACATGCACGTATGAGCCTATGAAGCTAGAGTAGCTGAGAAGTCACCATCTAGCCCTGGAGTGTGCACCCAGACAGGAGCCTGGGTTCCCCGGGCAGAGTCATCTCTCTCTAGGTGTTTGATTCTCTCTAATCTTCAATGATTCCCTGCTACCTGCAGAATGAACCAGAGTGGGGGCAGAACACGAGCCTCGAAGAGCACTGGCTCAAGTTCAGCTCCACTGCTAATCCACTGGGTCACTCTGGACCCCTTGGGTGGCCTAAAGGCCTCCTCAATAAAATGGAGATCAAGGAAATCAGGAAGCACACAGACTCTAGACTACACTGCCCATGAGCACTCTGAATGATCAGCACCAGCGTGCCACGGACCTCAGATACCAGGTGAGGCCCCAGACGCAGCGTGTGCAGTGATCAAGGTCTGGGGTCCATGGTCACCAGGTCTACTCCTGGCCATTCCAGTTAGCTGGGTGACCCTAGACAAGCCACCGGCTTCTACTCAGTCTCTCATATGTACAACAGGGGGGATAAAAGTACTAATTTCATGGGGTCCTTTCCAGGATTAAAGGAGCTAACACTTGGAAGACACTCAGAATGGTCCTGATACGTAGAAAGCCCTCCATAGATGTTATCCCTGAACATTGTTGTCACTGGGAGACTGTTTTACTTTTTGCAAGGTAAGGATGACTGCCATCCTCATAAGCCTGGGCACAGCCTGAGGACAAGGACTGAGGCGGAAGCCTTTGGATGTAGTGGACCCTAGGTGGATATGTGTGAACTGAAGGGAAAAATGATTCAGCTGAGGTACAGAGTGATCTGGGTCCCAACAAGAGGGAACCAGAGACTCAGAGGGTCCAAGAAAGGAGAGGATGAGAGCAAATACAAGAGAATGGACAGCGGCCCTTTGCAGGCTGTGCAAGCCCAGATCCTTGTGAGCGCCGCCTGGATCCTGGCGGCCAGGCAGTCAACTCGAGCCTGCCAGATGGGCTGGGCCCTGTCTCCTGGCCCTGGGAAGCTGGGACATGTAGGTCCTGGAGGGATTCGGGCTAGTTGAGGGGCTTGATCACATGCTCTGGGAGGTGGGGAGAGGCCACACTGGGTCTGGGGTCTGGGGAGGTGGGCTGGAGCTGGGGAGCATGGCTGTGGCTCCTCTCCAGCTACATGAGCTAGACATCGATGCTCACACCTGGAACGCAGGCTCAGCAGAGACAGGTCAGCTCCCACCCTGGACCACCCCCTAGAAACCCAGTCTGGCTCTCCCGCCCCTCTCTGCGCTGCCCTTCCTTGTCTTCAAGGTCCTGTCCTGAGATCCTGTCTCCTCTCCCTAACTGAGGGGCTCCCTGGGCAACAAGGGACTTGCAACCCCCACCCTGTGCTCCCAGAGTGGCCAGAGCCAATTCCGGCTGGGTGGGTGGTGAGTGAGAGGGCAGGGCTCCGGCTGGGGACCAGGTCACCAAGTGGGTCTGAGGTAGGCCGGGACCTGGGAGTCACCTGATGCCTGCTCTGCTTGTGGCATGTACCCCAGGATCTCAGGGGTGCTTGTCAACGGATTCTTACTCATGACTCTACATTGGAGGTCTGCAGCCAGGGCGGCCAGGGAAGCCATTTGGAGCACAAAGGTAAGCTGGGGAGCAGGTCAACAGATGCAGGATCAGGGTGGATGGACACAGAGGGTCAGAGTGACCACACACAGGGCTCCTGGGAGGGCTGCCCCTGCCAACTGAAGACTCCACAGTGACTGGACACGGGGGCTTCATTCCCATCCCGCAACGCTGCTGCCTCCGAGTGGCTCCAGCTTTTTTTTTTTTTTTTTTTTTCTTTTTTTGGTAGAAACAATGTTTTGCTCTGTGGCCCAGGCTGGAGTGCACTGGTGCAATCATAGCTCACTGTAATCTCCAACTCCTGGGTTCCAGCGATCCTCCCACCTCAGCCGGCACTACAGGCATATGCCACCAAGGCTCTAGCTTTTAAAAGGCTCCCAGCTGAGCCTATCCTTGGGAAGCCAGCTCAGAGTCACCATCTCCCTGAGACTCCTACTGATCCCCTGACCCACATATTTCTCTCTCCAGAGAACCCACTGCCACCATTTCTCTTTAACAGTCACTGTTTCCTACAAAAGCGAAATTATTTCTTATACAACAATAGTCCATTGATTTTTTAATTTAGGCACCAAAGTAAAATAATGAAGAAAAGATGGCTGTTTTTAAGCAAACGGTGCTGGTACGACCAGATAGCCATTTCAAAAAAAAAAGAAAGAAAAGAAAAAAGGGCCAGGCGCTGTGACTCATTCCTGTAATCCCAGCACTTTGGCAAACAAATGGCTTGAGTCCATGAGTTCAGGACCAGTGTGAGCAACATGGCAAAATTCTGTCTCTACAAAAACAAACAATAAAACAAAACAAAACAAAAATTAGCCAGGCATGGTGGCATGCACCTGTAGTCCCAGCTACTCAGGAGGCTGAGGTGGGAGGATTGCTTGAGTCTGGAAGGTGGAGGTTGCAGTGAGCTGAGATCATGTTACTTGCACTCCTGGGCAACACACAGTGAGACCCTGTTCCAAAAAAAAAGGAACCTCAACCCCTCACACCATACACAAAAATTAACTTGAAATTCAACATCAGCAACATAAGTGTAAAAGCTAAAACTATCCAACATTTAGAAGAAAATCTTTGCAACATTGGGATAGGCAAAGATATCTTATGGCACAAAAAGCATGAATCACAAAAACCAAAAATTGATAAATCAGACTTTACCAAAATAAAAATTTCTGCTTGGCTGGGCCAGGTGGCTCATGCCTGTAATCCCAGCACTTTGGGAGGCCGAGGCGGGCGGATCACGAGGTCAGGAGATCAAGACCATCCTGGCCAACATAGTGAAACCCCGTCTCTACTAAAAGTACAAAAAAATTAGCAGTGTGATGGCGTGTGCCTGTAGTCCCAGCTACTCAGGAGGCTGAGGCAGGAGAATTGCTTCAACCCAGGAGGCAGAGGCTGCAGTGAGCTGAGATTGCGACACTGTACTCCAGCCTGGGTGACAGAGCAAGACTGTCTCAAAAAACAAACAAATAAATAAAAATAAATAAATAAATAAATTCTGCTCTTAGAAAGGTAGCATTAAGCAAATAAAAAAGGCAAGCTACAGACTGCAAGAAAATATTTATGATACTATATATTTAACAAAGTGCTAGCTTCCAGAATGTATAAAAAATGTCCACATTTCAAAAATAATGACAACCAACCTGATTAAAAATAGCAGATAAGGGCTGGGTGCGGTGGCTCATGCTTGTAATCTCAGCACTTTGGGAAGCCAAGGTGGGTGGATCACCTGAGGTCAGGAGTTTGAAACTTGCCTGGCCAACATGGCAAAATACCATCTCTACCAAAAATACAAAAATTAGCAGGGCATGGCGGCTCACACCTGTGGTCCCCCCTACTTGGGGGGCTGAGGTGGGAGGATCGCTTGAGTCCAGGAGGCAGAGGTTGCAATGAGCTGAGATCATTCCACTGCCCTCCAGGCTGGGCAACAGAGAGAACCCTGTCTCAAAAAAAAAAAAAAGTAGACAAAAGATTTGAACAAATTATTCATAAAAGAAAACCCACGAATGGCCATGAAAAGATGTCTAACATTATTGGTCATCAGGGAAATACCACAATTAAATGACAAGATACCACTACACACTCACTAGAATGGCTAAATTGAAAAGACTGACAATACCAAGTGCTGGTGAGGATTTGGAGTATCCAGAACTCTCACACATTGTTAACGAGAATGTGAAATAGTATAATCAATCACTTTTGAAAACAATTTGTATACAGTTAAATATGCATTTATTATTAAGCCCAGCAATTCATTTACCCAAAAAGCTAGACTGACTGTTTATGTCCTCCCCAGGTAACCTCCCCATACATTGAAACCTAATCCCTCATATGATGGTACTTGGAGGTAGGGCCTTTGGGCCTCTTGGGAGGTGATTAGGTCATGAGGGCAGAGCCTGCATGAACGGGATTGGTGTCCTTATAAGAGACCCCAGAGAGTTCCCTTGCCCCTTCTGCCATGTCTAGGAGGACACAGTGAGAAGACCGCCATCAATGAATCAAGACATGGGCCCTCAGCAGACACTGAATCCACTGTCACCTTGATCTTGGACCTCCCAGCCTCCAAAACCACGAAAAATACATTTCTGTTGTTTATAAGCCACCCAGGCTATGGTTCTTTGTTATAGCAGCTGACAGACTAAGACACAAAAGTAATAAAAACACATGTTTAGACAACGATTTGTGTAGGAACATTCACAGCAGTTTTATTCATGATGGCCAAGAATTAGAAACAGCCAAAATGTCCACTAACAGGTTGATGGATAAATAAATCATGGTCTAACCACAGAGGGGAATACTACTCAGCAATACAAAGGAGTCTCTCCTAATACATGCAACAACATGCATGAATCCCAAAAACTGTATCTGAAGCCAAGCCAGACACAAATATGTACATACAGTATGGAATGACTTCAGATTCTGAAAAAAGGTAAATCTGACTAATTGAGGCAGAAAGCAGGTCAGTGGTTCCCTGGGGCTGGGACTGGGGTGGGTTATTGATAGCAAAGGGGCATGAGGGTGCCTTGGGGCAGGGTAAACGTTCCATCTGGATTGCGGTGGTGTTTCACAAGTGTATACACTTCTCAAAACTCACCAAATATAGACTTAAAATGGATATATTTGATTATGTATAAATCGTACCTCAATAAAGTTGATTAAAAACATCAATTCCTCAGAAAATTCTAATCACTCCCCTCTCAGACTAGATCAGTCCTCCTGGTACGCACATCCATACCCACTACAACCTGTATTTATTTTTTTTGAAACATGGTCTCCTTCTGTTGTCCAGGCTGGAGTGTAGTGGCTCAATTAGGATTCACTGCAGCCTTGACCTCCCAGGCTCAAGTGATCCTCCCATTTCAGCCTCCTGAGTAGCTGGGACCACAAGCATGTACCACCACACACAGCTTATTTTATTATTTTTTTATTTTTTGGTAGAAACAGGATCTTACTGTGTGGCCCAGGCTGGTCTCAAACTCCTGGTCTCAAAGCGATCCTCCTGCCTTGGCCTCCCAAAGTGCTGGGATTATAGGCATCAGCCACCTCGCCTGGCCAACCTGTATTTTTCTTTCACTGCATTTCCTGAGTCTGTAATTATTACGTTTTAAAGAGATGAAGTCTCCCTCTGTCACCCAGCCTGGCATGCAGTGGTGTGATCGTAGTTTACTGCTACCTTGAACTCTTGGACTCAAGTGATCCTGCTGCCTCAGCCTCCTGAGTAGCTAGAGCTGTTAGCACATACCACCATGCCCAGCTCATTTTTTAATTTTTTTGTAGAGACAGAGGGTCTCACTATGTTACCCAGGCTGGTTTCAAACTCTGGCCTCAACTGATCCTCCCACCTTGGCCTCCCAAAGTGCTGGGATTACAGTCATGAGCTGCCACAACCAGCCTGTAATTATGTTGTTACTGATTTTCTGTCAGTTAATTACCTTTAGCCTGGAACACCACTCTCACCACTGATTGCTAAGCACCTGGAGCCATGTCTGCACACAACGGGTGCTCAATAAACACTCCTTAAACAAAGGAATGCAGGAGGGAGTGAGGACCAGGGCCCTGGCAGGAAGCAGAGGACAGGACAGCAGCTGGCTTTGGCCCCTGGTCACCCCTTTGGGATTAGAGTTCTGTCGACTGGATAACCTCCGGGCTCCTCCACGTGGGGCCCTGGGCCCGCCTCGGGAAGTTGAGTCTGTGTAATTCTTCAGAGATCTCTTGGAGGGTCTTGCCTTTGGTCTCAGGAAGGAACAGGCCAGTGTAGATGGCCCCACAGACACAGACACCAAGGAAAGGGACATAGAGAAAGTGGGACAAGGCCTCCTGCGGATTAAAAGAGACCCCAAGACCTGGTGTGGCTCCATCAACCCCAAACGGAAGGCCCATGACAGGTTGTGAGGAGGGATTTGCCCCCCTCTTTGCTCCCCTAAGACCCCTCCCTTTCAGTCTCAGTCTCCCTGGATGGAAGCCTCCTGCTGGGGTTCTCAGCGGGAGGCTGAGATGACAGGGACACAGCCTAAGGCAGGGCCCCCAGCGGGAGGGGCGGGCCTACCATGATGAAGGGAAATCCCAGGCTGACCAAGAAGAGCATGATCCACATGAGCGCCCCGCAGACCATGCAGGCAGCGGGCCTGGCCATCTGGTCAAACAGCTCTGTGGCCAGGATCCCCGTCACCCCGGCTGGAAGGAGGGGCAGGGACAGGGGTCTGCTGGCCAGGGGTCCCTGCCTGCCTCTCCCCTACCCCAGCCCAGACATGGGAGTGGAAGCCCAGGCCCAGTCTGTATGGGGGACCCCCAGGGCTCTCCTCCTGCCATTCCCTCCCAGAAGCCCCAGCACGAGGTGGTCTCTGAGGGCCCGCAGGGGACATTGCATTCACACCACCACCATGCACCCAGCCACCCATCACTCCTTCTATGTGATGACGGATGCCCAGAGCCCCTTGGGCCCACTCACCAGGGCCAATGCCAAAGCTGAGGATGGAGGCAAAGATGCAGGCCACGGCCAGGTAGAGTGTCCAGGGGAACGAGCTCTGCCATGGACGGGGCAGGGGTGAGGTGGAAGTTAGCCTGGCCTGGACCCTCCAGCCCTCATCCACGCCAGCTACCTGCAGGCACAGGGCCACAGTGAAGATGCTCCCCCAGCAGGCCATCAGGCTGTACCCACCGATGAGCAGCACGCGCCGACCCATCCTCTCGACTGCCACACACTTCAAAGGAAGAAAGCACAGACCCATGCACCCAGCCATGGTTCCTGAGGTGTGGGGCAGGCAATGGGAAGGGGTCTCCTGAGAAAGCTGGTGGTGGAGGTGGGGGTAGTTTATTGCTTCAATGTGACTTTATTAATTTCCTAAAGGAACTTGGTCAATCAATCACCCAACTTCAGCCAGTTTCCGCATCTCAAAATGGTGCTGGAAGTGACCCGCAAACAATAGATGCTCTCTAACTCACTGCATTGATTGATTGATTGATTGAGACAGGGTCTCGCTGGTCCAGCCCAGGCTGGAGTGCAGTGGCATAATCTCGGTTTACTGCAGTCTCAACCTGCTAGGCTCAAGTGATCCTCTCACCTCAGCCTCTCCAGTAGCTAGCACTACAGGCAAAGACCACCACACCCGGCTAATTTTTGTATTTTTTGTAGAGACGGGTTTCACCGTATTGCCCAGGTTGGTCTCGAACTCCTGATCCCACCTCAGCACTATCGCCTGGGGTGGAGTGCAATGTCACCACCTCGGCTCACTGCAACCTCCACCTACCGGGTTCATGTGAGTCTTCTGCCTCAGTCTCCTGAATAGCTGGGATTACAGGTGCCCGCCACAATGTCCGGCTAATTTTTTGTATTTTTTAGTGGAGACAAGGTTTCACTATGTTGGCCAGGCTGGTCTCGAACTCCTGACCTCGTGATCCACCCGCCTCGGCCCAAAGTGCTGGGATTACAGGCGTGAGCCACTGCACTCGGCCCCTCACTGCATTTTTTTTTTTTTTTTTTTTTTTTTGAGACGGAGTCTCGCTCTGTCGCCCAGGCTGGAGTGTAGTGGCCGTGTCTCAGCTCACTGCAAGCTCCGCCTCCCGGGTTCACGCCATTCTCCTGCCTCAGCCTCCGGAGTAGCTGGGACTACAGGCGCCCGCCACCTCGCCCGGCTAGTTTTTTTTTTGTATTTTTAGTAGAGACGGGGTTTCACCATGTTAGCCAGGATGGTCTCGATCTCCTGACCTTGTGATCCGCCCGTCTCGGCCTCCCAAAGTGCTGGGATTACAGGCTTGAGCCACCGCGCCCGGCCCCCTCACTGCATTTTAACACCATAAGCTGGAGTGTAAACTGGTTTAATGCAGAGGACCTGGGGGTCCCTCCCCCAAGGGCTGGTGGAAGAAGGGCGCCCTCCAGACTCACACTAACAATCGCCATGAGCAGCTCGCAGCTCCCAGTCCCGATGGTGGCATACTGGACTTTCGCTTCTGGCACTCCTGCTTTCTGGAACACCGAGGAGGCGTAGGCGTACATCTGGGAGAGCATGGCTTTCAGGCCTGGGCTCCTTTCCACCTCCCATGGCTCCCAGCAGCCTGCAACACCAAGCCTCCAGGGCCCAGGGCGTGGGGCGGGGCAGGGGTCTCACCAAGTCATTCCCGCAGAGCTCCATGGCACTGCCCAGCACCACGAGGCTTGTCACCTGTCTCCTCAGGGCCCGATGCTGGAACAGCTCCCATGGGCGCCGGGCACGGCAGCCCTGGCAGGCAGCGCGCTCCTCCTCCAGCTCCTCCAGCTCCCTTGCCAAGTCCCCTGAGCCCCGCAGTCGCCGTAGTGCTGAGCCAGGGAAGAGGGTACTGAGCTCCCCTTCCCCAAGCCCCTCTTTGGTCCCCCCACAGGGACGTTCTCCTCCATCACACCATTCCTTTCCTTCTTGGCTCACTCTCTGTCTCTGTGTCTGTCTCTGTGTGTGTGTGTCTCTCTCTGCCTCTGTCTCTCTCAATCTCTCTGTGTCTGTTTGCCTCCCTGGTCAGATGGAGATGATCTTCCTGGCCCTGACATTTCTCAGGGCTGTTGGGGTGTTGCTACCGTGGATGAAAAAAGGCTTTAGAAAGAAACTCGGGGTTCTGCAGACATATCATGACTATTGCAGCACATTATCAAACTCAATTCTTCACCCCTCCCTGCACCCATGCTGCTTGCTGTGTGATTTTGCAGTTCCTCCCACTAAAGGGGCAAGTACCGCCTACATCCCTGCTCCTGGCTCTGGGCTTGGCCAATAGGATGAGGCTGCAGTGAGGGCGTGCCATGTTCCAGCCTGAGCCTTAAGAGGCCTTGCTCACTTATACTTGCTCTTCTGCCACCATGAGAACATTCCAGGCTAGCCAGGAGGATGACAAGAGACATGGACAGCCATTGGCCAGGCGCAGTGGCTCAAGCCTGTAATCCCAGCACTTTGGGAGGCAGAGGCGGGCCTGAGGTCAGGAGTTCGAGACCAGCCTGGCCAACATGGTGAAACCCCATCTCTCCTAAAAATACAAAAATTAGCCAGGCGTGGTGGCAGGCGCCTGTAATCCCAGCTACTTAGGAGGCTAAGGCAGGAGAATTGCTTGAACCCAGGAGGCAGAGGTTGTGGTGAGCCAAGATCATGCCATTGCACTCTAGCCTGGGGGACCAGAGTAAGACTCCGTCTCAAAAAAAAAAAAAAAAAAAAAAAAAAAAAGAGACATGGACAGCCAAAGGGGCCCAGATGAGCCACCCTCGCTGGGACTGTTCTAGATCAGCCAATGCCCAGCTGAGCTGCAGTTGCAGGAATGACCAAGATCAGCAGAGACATCAGCCAGAACCATCCTAGATCAGCCCAGCCCAGAGGACCTAGAGGCTTAGGCTAAACAATTGCTTGTTTTGTTTGTTTGCTTACCACCGAGATGTTACAATTGTCTATTAGTCAGCAATAGAAAGCTGATCAATAGGCCGGGCGCGGTGGCTCAAGCCTGTAATCCCAGCACTTTGGGAGGCCGAGACGGGCGGATCACGAGGTCAGGAGATCGAGACCATCCTGGTTAACACGGTGAAACCCCGTCTCTACTAAAAAATACAAAAAATTAGCCGGGCGCATTGGTGGGCGCCTGTAGTCCCAGCTACGCGGGAGGCTGAGGCAGGAGAATGGCGTGAACCCGGGAGGTGGAACTTGCAGTGAGCTGAGATCCGGCCACTGCACTCCAGCCCGGGCGACAGAGCGAGACTCTGTCTCAAAAAAAAAAAAAAAAAAAAAGAAAGCTGATCAATAAATTGGCACCAGGAGTGGGTGCTACCATAACAAAGACCTGTGAAATATGGTATTAATTCCAAGACCAGGAAGAGGATGGCGATGAGGTTGAAGAAATGAAATGCTATGTTATATAGTGCAGTAACTTGGAAGAAAGAAAATGGGCTCAATGAACTTATGGACTTGAGCAAAGAAAACTCCAAATGTTGAAAGCATGAACTGGTTGCTGTTAAATGAGTATTCTAAGCTCGCTGTAAGACATGAAGAATTAGCTCAGAAAATAACTGGCCAGTTTGCAAACAGAATTCAGAGGCAACAAAATTTAATTAAATATAGCATATTTCAGAAACGCTGGGTTAGTTGAAAACAACAACAAAAATGTTTTCTCACCTCTATCCTCTCCAGCTAGCAAAAGAATCCCAAATTAAGTAACAGCCTGTGAGCAAAGATCAAATCCGGAGCACTGCCAGGAAGCCATGGACTCATAGTAAAGATCAAATCAAGCGTGTGGCTTAAAGCAATGCCTCATAGACCCTCACAGCTAGAAAAGGGGGCATTTAGGAGGCTTGCGGGCGTTGCTTCAGGGTAGCCTAACATAACCTAAATAACAGCAATTAGGCCTTGGGAGAGAAGCCTGTCTCAAAAGTAATTGTGAGCGTGGTTTGTTGGCACATGAAAAAACCTCAAATACATAGAAAACTCACATTATTTTTGAGAAAGTTGTATTGGCAAAAGCTCTGCTTTTTGACCAGGACAATTTGAAATATAAAGACTTCTGTGCCCCAACTTTTCTTTTTTTTTTTTTTTTTTTTGAGATGGAGTCTTGCTCTGTCACCAGGCTGGAGTGCAGTGTGCAGTGGCACCATCTTGGCTTACTGCAACCTCCACCTCTCAGGTTCAAGCGATTCTCCTGCCTCAGCTTCCCTAGTAACTGGGACTACAGGCGCATGCCACTACGCCCAGCTAATTTTTGTATTTTTAGTAGAGATGGGGTTTCACCATGTTGGCCAGGCTGGTCTCGATCTCTTGACCTCGTGATCCGCCCACCTTGGCCTCCCTGGTATTACAGGTATGAGCCACGGCGCCCAGCCTGCCCCAACTCTCTGTAGACAGGAAGCAAGCTGATAAATTTGCTCAACCATCAAAAGCAGCACACTGTGCAATGCCCTCTTCAGAAGGAATCAAGGAAGGTGATAGAAAAGGAAAAACATCTCAGAGGGCAGACGCAAGAAGCATGGAGAGCCACACATAGTGGTGTGTGCCTAGAGTCCCAGCTACTCAGGAGGCTGAGGCAGGAGGATCGCTTGGGCCCAGGAGCTCTGGGTTGTGGTACGCTAGGCAGATCAGGTGTCTACACTAAGTTCAGCATCAATATAGTGACGTCCCAGGAGCAGGGACCACCAGGCTGCCTAAGGAGGAATGCACTGGCCCAGGCTGGAAACGGGACAGTTCAAAACTCCTGTGCTAGCTGGATACAATGGCTCATGCCTATAATCCAAGCACTTTGGGAGGCCAAGGAGGATGGATCACTTGAGCTCAGGAGTTTGAGACCTGCCCAGGCAAAAGGTGAAACTCCATCTTTACAAAAAATACAATAATAAAAAAAAAATTAGCCAAGCATGGTGGCACGGGCCAGTAGTCCTAGCTACTCAGGAGGCTGAGGTGGGAGAATTGCTTGGGCCTGGGAGGTGGCGCTTGCAGTGAGCTGAGATCACACCACTCCAGCCTGGGCCACAGAGTAAGACCCTGTTCCAAACAAAACCAAAAAACCAAAACAAAAATGAAGAAAACTTCCATGCTGATCAACAATGGGGTCATGCCTATGAATAGCCACAGTACTCCAGCCTGGACAAGCGAGAACCTGTCTCTAAAAATTAAAGAAAAAGGCCGGGCGCGGTGGCTCAAGCCTGTAATCCCAGCACTTTGGGAGGCCGAGACGGGCGGATCACGAGGTCAGGAGATCGAGACCATCCTGGCGAACACGGTGAAACCCCGTCTCTACTAAAAAAATACAAAAAACTAGCCGGGCGAGGTGGCGGGCGCCTGTAGTCCCAGCTACACAGGAGACTGAGGCAGGAGAATGGCGTAAACCCGGGAGGCGGAGCTTGCAGTGAGCTGAGATCCGGCCACTGCGCTCCAGCCCCGGCGACAGAGCGAGACTCCATCTCAAAAAAAAAAAAAAAAAAAAAAAAATTAAAGAAAAAAAAAAGAAAAAAAAAGAACCATGGCCTGGGGTGCCCTTCCTAGGGGGCAGGGGACAGAGCCGGAACCTGAACAAAGAATACTCCCTACCCCCAAGGCAGGGGACATGGCCGTATTTTCCTAGGGGCACTTCAGAATTGTTATAGATTAGTGACTGCTCCATGCCTGCCTTGCTTCCTCGTTTTTGAAATGAGAGCTTTAATTCCGGTTACCTCATCTTACTTTTCACCATTGCACGCTGAGTGTGGGAAGGGAGGAAGACTTATCTTTCTAGATCCTAGGTTTCTGGATCAGGAAAAGGCCCATATAGACTTAATGTGGTGTAAGATCTGGGACTTCAAGCCTGATGCCATGATTGGATGAGGCTCTGGGGGATCCTGGGATGGGACTGAACACATTTTGCACAGAGGAGAGACATAAGTAATAATTGTGGCCATGGTGACAGAGAAGAGTACACTAATGGGCTCTGGTCTTCACCCCTCCTTAAATGCACACCCCTTGCGATAGGAGAGGATATGCCATCAATTTTCCCATCCCTTGACTTGGGATTTGGCAGCATGACTGACTCCCTTTGGCCAATGGAATGTTAATAGCATGAGGGGACCAAAGGTTTGGAAAGCACTTATGCAACTGGATTTGCTTTCTTGTTTCTCTGCCATCATCATACTATTCCTAGGCTAACCCGTTGGTACCAAAAGTGAGAGGACAGAAAGTGCAGCAAAGCTGAATGACTCCAGTCCAGACTAGCCCAGACTGGCCAAGCCGCAGCTGAACCTCACCGCTGCCCCCGTCCCCCGCCCCATGCTGTGAGGTAGCCCAGCTGAGATCAGCAGAGCTGCGCAGCCAGCCAGGCAAGCAAATGAGTAAAAGATGCAGTAAATAATTGTTGCTTTAAACCAGAAACATGGCAGTTGTTCCTTAGGCATTCTTATTGTAGCCATAGTTGACTGATAAGATGACCATCACCCAGTTGGCATTGGGTAGGTGAGGTCTTGCACAGGTGTTTGACCGTGTGTGTGTGTGTGTGTGTGTGTTTCTCCACACCACTCTGGAGTTCTTGAATAACAGTGGCTATGTCTGATCCATTTTGCTGCCTGGCAGTTTGGACAGCCACTTGATAAGAGTTCTGACTGAAGGCAGGTATGGGCAGATCATGAAACTGAGACACAAAGAGAGGGATAGCTTTTCCTTGATAAATGAAACCTATGAAATGGGGACCCATATACTCTGAGGAGATGCACCCCTTGGTTAAGGCAGTCTGGGAGCCCAAGGACAGAGACTCACCTGCCAGGCAGGCCTCGGTGTCTCCACAGTCAATGAGGAGGTAGCGTGGGCTCTCGGGGACCAGAGGCAGGGAGGCGAGCTGCAGCACCCCGGGCACCAGGCAGCTGGCCAGCAGCAGAGGCCAGGCCTGAGGGTCACCTAGAAGCTCCCTAAGGAGGCAGAGGAGAGGCCAGGCCAGATTCCTCTTTGCCAGAGTCCTACCACCCTGCTTTCCTGCCCACCTGCACACCTCCCTGCAGAGGGTCTGCAATTGCCCCGTGCCTCTTCCTATCCAAGTCTGGGTCTGAACATCAAGATCCCTCCCACCCAGGCTGGGACCAAGAGAGGACAGGGACACTGCCCCACCTCATCCCTAGCAACTCCCCTTTCCAAGAGTCCAGGCTCTGCATTCTCCTCTTTTTTCTGGAATGACTGGAACAGGTTTCTCTTTGAAAGCCCAAATCTTTACCCTCTCCTCTGTCAAGACCTGTTCTTTGCTCCCTGACCTGGAGAGGATAGGATAAGGTGATTCACATTGCAGTATGTTGACTGATACCCATTTTGTGAATTGGCAGCAGAGATATGGATAGAGGATTCGATGCCTTCATGCAAAGCAACAATGCTTTAATCTACTAGTGGGTAGGGGAGACATTTAGGTGACGAAAGGTTTTTACTGGTATCTCCGAAATACTCAATGCATGTGGGGGAGGGGTGCTTACCTGAGTCCGACCACCTGTCCCATCACGATCCCCAGAGCGGTAAAGATGGCTGAGCTCATGGCCACAGCTCCTCGGAGCTCCTTAGGGGCGCTCTCCCCCAGGTACATGGGCTGGATATTCATGCTCACGCCTGGACGTGTGCACAGCAGAGGCACATCAGCCACCAGCTGGGACATCGGCCTGTCTTCCCTGCCCCACTCAGCACTGTCCAGCCACTCAACTGGATCCTGGCACTGAGGGCTGATCCCTCACCCCCCACACTCTGAGGGGTTCTGCTTCACCTGCTGAAGGGCCAACAGGATCCCAACTCTACTCCTCAGAACTTCTGAGAAAGGGCTTTCTCAGATCCGCTCCCATCCTGGTCCCTGGCCACAGTCCCACATGTTCGTGGGAACTTCCTAGGTCCCATCACTGGGACCTGAGTGTGAAGGGCTCTAAGGAAGCTGTGTTGGAGCCCTTAAAAGCCCAGGTGGATGTGCTCAAAATTCTGCTCTCTCACATGAAAAGCCCCACAAACCGAGGAGTACCTAACAGCCCATTCTGCTTCTGAGGGAAGATCAGAAAACTCATCCTATATCCTTTTATACTTTGGCTGCCAGGAAGCTCATGGCTTACAGTGTTACTCAAACATGGGACCTCTGTTAGTGTTAGTTTGCAGGTGTTTATTCCCCCACCCCTACACAACTTTTCCATTGTTCTGTACCTACTTTAAATATCTAGTCATATGAGTCTTTTAAGATAAACTATATTTCATCCTTTTGTGACAAAGGTAGGCATAAACAAAAAATAAATAAATGAGGCTGGGTGCGGTGGCTCACGCCTGTAATCCCAGCACTTTGGGAGGCTGAGGCAGGCGGATCACAAGGTCAGGAGATCGAGACCATCCTGGCTAACACAGTGAAACCCCGTCTCTACTAAAAATACAAAAAATTAGCCAGGCATGGTGGTGGGAGCCTGTAGTCCCAGCTACTCAGGAGGCTGAGGCAGGAGAATGGCGTGAACCCAGGAGGCAGAGCCTGCAGTGAGCCGAGATGGCGCCACTGCACTCCAGCCTGGGCGACAGAGTGAGACTCTATCTCAAAAAAATAAAATTAAATAAATAAATAAATAAATAAATAAATAAAGGGAGGAAATGAGGGAAGAAATGAAATAAAAGACATTAATGAATTTATGAATAAATAGGCATAGAGAGGTAGGACGAGAAGCCCCCACCCCATACCTGCACTGACTCCCACAAGCAGTCTTCCCAGCATGATCATCTCAAAGGAGCCTGCTTTGCGGCTGAATCCAAACAGAATCGCTGCCAACACCACAAAGATGTTATTCACCAGGAGGGACTTCTTCCTTGGGGGAAGCGAAACACACAGAAAGAGAGGCTGTGGTTCAGTCCAGAGGGACCATCCTTGGGGACCACTCTTTGCAACTCTAACAAGCCCTGAGCACACACACACACGTGTGTGTATTTGTGTTTCAAAGAGTCTAAACTGCATGAACGGAAATGACCATTATACCTAGGCTCACCTATGGTATGCCTTCAGGTGAATATTCCCACTCCCCTCCCCCGCCATGCACCCCAATTACTCTCCTTTCTGCCTACAGCAAAGCTTGAAATAACAGAATTTATGTGGTATGGCTTTCCCCCTTCAGATTAAGTATTGTTCTCCCCAAACTTTTTGAAAATGAAGGGACTGGCCAGGGGTGGTGGTTTATGCCTATAATTCTAGCACCTTGGGAGGCTGAGGTGGGAGGACTGCTTGAGCCCAGGAGTTTGGTTTTTTTTTGTTTTTTGGTTTTTTTTGAGACAAAGTCTTGCTGTGTTACCCAGGCTAGAATGTAGTGGTGCAATCTTGGCTCACTGCAACCTCCATCTCCCAGGTTCAAGCTATTCTCGTGCCTCAGCCTCCAGAGTGGCTGGGATTACCGGCGCATGCCACCACACCCAGCTAATTTTTGTATTTTTAGTAGAGATGGGGTTTTTCCCTGTTGGCCAGGCTGGTCTCAAACTCCTGACCTCAGGTGACCCACCTGCCTTGGCCTCCCAGAGTGCTGGAATTACAGGCGTGAGCCACAGCGCCCAGCCAAGACCCTGAATTTAAATCTTGACTCTGTCATTCATTCGTTCATGACCTCAAGTATGCCATTAACTACTTTGAGTCCTGGTAACCTGGCTGTCAAATGAGATGAGAGTTTCTACACTTATAGGTCTGTTGGAACACATAATTTTAAAAATATATGTAAAAATTGGGCTGGGCATGGTGGCTCATGCTTTTAATCCCAACACTTTGGGACGTCAAAGCGGGCAGATCACCTGATCCCAGGAGACCAGCCAGGGCAACGTGATGAAACCCCATCTCTACAAAAAATACAAAAAAATTAGGCTGGGCACGATGGCTCACGTGTGTCATCCCAGCACTTTGGGAGGTCAAGGCAGGCAGATCACCCGAGGTCAGGAGTTCGAGACCAGCCTGACCAACATGGAGAAACCCCATCTCTACTAAAAAAAATACAGAATTAGCCAGGCGTGGTGGCACATGCCTATAATCCCAGCTACTCAAGGCTGAGGCAGGAGAATTGCTTGAACCTGAGAGGTGGAGGTTGTGGTGAGCCGAGGTTGCGCCATTGCACTCCAGCCTGCGCAACAAGAGCGAAACTCCATTTCAAAAAAAATATATATATTAGCTGGGCATGATGGCGCACGCCTGTAATTTCAGCTACTCAAGAGGCTGAGGTGGGAGGATTGCTGGAGCCCAAGAGTACGAGGCTGCAGTGAGCCATGATCACGCCACTGCACTCCAGCCTCGGTGAGAGAGTGAGACTGTCTCAACAACAACAATGAAGGTACTAATATGTAATTTATCAGATTCAATACAACTCCAGGGAGGAAGAACAGGGACTTTAGAGTGAAGGAATGGACGCATAGATAGTCAAGTGGAGTTTCCTTATATTTTCCTCCATGTATTACAGAGTCGCTTCTCACAACTCAGAATGGCTGTATGTCTCAATGCCTTGATCAATGGGACAGACACCAATCCAAGGAGGGGCCATTGGAAATGTCACCTGTTCCATCATGATGAAGCATTAGCTTTGGCTCCTAATACTGAGCTCAGAAGTGCTGTCATACAGATCACCCAGGAGAGCTCACTGTGATGATACAGCTCACTGTACTGAGAGGGAAACCGAAGACCAGAAGTGGCCAGTGTTCTGCTCAAAGTGACCAACACATTGGTGATAAAATATGAGCCAAAGCCTGTGTGTCTTGTGTCTAGAGAATCAAAAATGACAGTAGATTATAACAAACTTGATCCAGTGGTAACTCCAACTGTAACTAATAATTATAATTACAATGATAGACATTTTCCTCACTGGAATTAATAAATCCATTAATAATAATTAAGTACTTCAATCTGGTGAGTGCACTTTGCTCCATTTAAATACACAGACATTGCCAAAAACACTTAGCATTCACCTTGCAGGAAGAGTCATACACCTCCACTGACCTGCCTTAAGTATATAGCAGCAGCCGGGTGCAGCAGCTCATGCCTATAATCCCAGCATTTTGCGAGGCTGAGGTGGGCAGATCATGAGGTCAGAAGTTTGAGACCAGCCTGGCCAACATGGTGAAACCCCATCTCTACTAAAAATACAAAAAGTAGCCAGGCTTGGTGGCATGCGCCTGTTATCCCAGCTACTCAGGAGGCTGAGGCAGGAGAATCGCTTGAACCGGGAGGCGGAGGTTGCAGTGAGCTGAGATCACACCACTGTACTCTAGCCTGGGTGACAGAACGAGACCCTGTCTCAAAAAAAATAATAAATTTAAAAAAAGGATATAGCAGCTGTCCATCTGTGGGCGACAGTCCATTCCACAGGGACCTGTGCATCCCACAGGACATGCTGCTGTCCCACTATTTTGATGAGTTCATACAGAAAGGACCTGGAGAAGAGGAAGCAGCAAGTGCACTAGATGTCTTGGTAAGGTACACTGTGACAAAGAGTAGAAGATTAAAAACGAGACAGGGGGCTGCCACTCCAACGAAGTTCCTGAGGTCTAGAGGACTAAGAGGTGGCAGCGTATTTTCTCCAAAGTGCATGACAAATTGCTGCACCATAGTCCCCTTCCTCTAAGGAGGAGGGACAAGCCTCTGAGAGCTTCTTTCCATTTTGGAGGCAGCGGAATACCACATCAGGTGTCGTGACCTGGCACATTTATCAGGTGACTTGAAAACCTGGCAGTTTTGAGTGGTGCTAACCAAGAGAAGTATTTCTCTAGTGGGTCGAAGCCAAATTCACATCGCACTAGCAACTATACACAATCATGGCCCCAAGCCAAGCTCAAAGAGCTCTGCCACTCAACCCTTTAGCTTTAGGAGAGCCTGTGGTGCTCAAAGTGGCAGTTAAAATACTCTAAAAAGAGGTCACAATGCAAAACCAAAGATTTTTAAGTTGAACTACTCTCCTTCAGCAAATTACTAGCCTCTTTTATATATACATATTATATATATTTTTTGATATATATAAATATATATTTTTCATAGATATATAAATAAATATGTATATTTATTTATTTAGAGATGGGGTCTCACTATGTCACCCAGGCTTGAGTGCAGTGGTGCTATAACAGCTCACTGAAGCCTCGACCTCCCAGGCTCAAGTGATCCTCCCACCTCAGACTCCTGAGTAGCTGGGACCACAGGTGTACGTCACTATGCCTGGCTAATTTTTTCTTTTTTTCTTGTAGAGATGGGGTTCTGCTATGTTGCCCAGGCTGGTCTCAAACTCCTGGGCTCAAGAGGTCCTCTTCCCTTGGCCTCTCAAAGTGCTGGAATTATAGGCATGAGCCACCATGCCCAGCCTGCCATCCTCTTAAGGAGAAAGAGCTCCTGGCCTTGTCACTAGGCCCTAGTGAGGAATAAACACCAGGCTGCGGGATGCCACAGGGCCATGTACTTATCATAACTGGGTGCTGTCTGACACCCTCCTACTAAGCTTGAGTGTGCCCTGTACTACTCCGTCACTGAATAGAAGTGGTATAAACCAAACTTGCCCAATGTGGGCCCCAAAGTTTCCCATGAATAGGTCACTCACATCAGTTTGGACCTAAAAGGTATTGAAGGACTTAAACCTATCCAATAGATTTTTTAGCATGGACTTTTTTTCTTTTTTTGAGACGGAGTATCGCTCTGTCACCCAGGCTAGAGTGCAGTGGCGCAATCTGGGCTCACTGCAAGCTCTGCCTCCCAGGTTCAAGTGATTCTCCTGCCTCAGCTGTTCACGCCATTCTCCTGCCTCAGGCTCCCCAGTAGCTGGGACTACAGGCGCCCGCCACCACACCCGGCTAATTTTTTTGTATTTTTTTTAGTAGAGACAGGGTTTTACCGTGTTAGCCAGGATGGTCTCGATCTCCCAACCTCATGATCTGCCCGCCTCAGCCTCCCAAAGTGCTGGGATTACAGGCATGAGCCACCACGCCCAGCCTAGCATGGACTTCTTTTGCCTCTTTTTATTTTTCTTTTCTTTTCTTTTTTTTTTTTTGAGATGGAGTCTCACTCTTGTTGCCCAGGCTAGAGTGCAGTGGCACGATCTCGGCTCACTGCAACCTCTGCCTCCCGGGTTCAAGTGATTCTCCTGCCTCAGCCTCCTGAGTAGCTGGGATTACAGGCGTCCGCCAACACGCCCGGCTAATTTTTGTAGTTTTAGTAGAAATGGGGTTTCACCATGTTGGCCAGGCTGGTCTCGGACTCCTGACCTCAGGTGAACCCCCCCGCCTCAGTCTCCCAAAGTGCTGGGATTACAGGCGAGAGCTACCGCACCCGGCCTGTCCCTTTTTCAAAAGGTTTGGTTGGACAGACAGTCTTAGATGAAGCAGAATTTGAAGACTGGTTTCAAGGAGGTACAGGGAAACACTAAGTGGGTGTATCTTTTAAAATTAGCCCAGAATCTGAAAATATAGCTGGGCACCATGGCTCACGCCTGTAATCCCAGCACTTTGGGAGGTCGAGGTGGGTGAATCACCTGAGGTCAGGAGTTCGAGACCAGACTGACCAACATGGAAAATCCCGTCTCTACTAAAAATACAAAATTAGCCAGGCGTGGTGGCGGGCGCCTATAATTCCAGCTACTTGGGAGGCTGAGGCAGGAGAATCACTTGAACCCGGGAAGCGGAGGTTGCAGTGAGCCAAGATCACGCCATTGCACTCCAGCCTGGGCAAGAAGAGCAAAATTCTGTCTCAAAAAAATAAATAAATAACCCAGAACCTGAAGATATACATAAATATGTTTCTGCTTATCAGAATCCCCTTCCTGCTGCAAAGAGGCTCTTCATAATCATGCATAATCATGGACAATATGACCTTCTATCTGTAGATGGCATTCAACTGCCTTTGACCATCCTGGTGCTTACTCAGTTGGGTGATGAAGCAAATAGGGTAGAAAGCACAGAAAACGCACATGGGCTCAACAACAGGGGCTTCCTGGCACCGAGATGACTAACCCACCTGTTCCCCTACGCAACCAACCCTGAGCACCCAAAGATGGCAACACATTTCAGAGCTCCAGTCAGCTGCTGAATGGAAGAACTACATCCCCCTGTCCTGGGGAGGGGAACAGACATTTGACATAATCAGAATAGGCATATGTGCTAAATTTGAATTTTTAATTTCTTCCTTTCATGCTTATGCCAGCTGAACCAGGTATCATGAGATAGCCACACAATAGTTATTACCTCCATCTTCGTGGGAAGAGCCCCACTTTTGTTTGCGATTGTTCCCCTACTCCCCATGGTGCAGATATGAGCCCCAGTGGTCTAATCCAGTCTTGGTGATCCTGTGCTAGTGTTATGGTTTGATGGTTTGTGTCTCTTCCAAAATTCAGGTTGAAATTTAATTTCCAATACAACAGTATTTAGAGGTAGACCTTTGGGAGATTGATTAGGCCATGAGAACTCCACCTTCATTGATGGGACTAGTGCTTTATAAAAGGGCTGGAGGGAACTAGGCAGGCTCTTTTTGCCTTTTGCCCCTTTGTCTTCCCTGAGGACACAGCATTCGCCCTTTCTGCCATATGAGGACACAGGGACAAGGAACCACCTTAGAAGCAGAAAGAGTAGCCCTCACCATACACTGAATCTGCTGGTGCCTTGATCTTGGACTTCACAGCCTCCAGAACTGTGAGAAAGTAAATTTCTGTTCTTTATATATCACCCAGTCTCAGTTATTTTATTATGGCAACAAAAATAGACTAAGATCACTAGTAAGCCAGCTGTTTTGAAACAGGGGCTCACTGTGTCATCCAGGCTGGAGTACAGTGGCACAATCAAGACTCATTGCAGCGTCGATCTCCTGGGCTCAGATGATCTTCCTGCTGCAGCCTCCCGAGTAGCTAGGTCCACAGGCATGTGTCACCATAACTGGTTGATTTTTTTTTTCTTTTTTTTTTTTTTTGAGATGGAGTCTTACTCTGTCGCCCAGGCTGGAGTGCAGTGGCATGATCTTGGCTCACTGCAGCCTCTGCCTTGTGGGGTCAAGTGATTCTCCTGCCTCAGCCTCCTGAGTGGCTGGGACTACAGAAGTGTGCCACCACACCCTGCTAATTTTTGTATTTTTAGTAGAGATGAGTTTTCGCCATGTTGGTCAGGCTGGTCTGAAGCTCCTGACCTCAGGATCCACCCGCCTCGGCCTCTCAAAGTGCTGAGATTACGGACATGAGCCACTGCGCCCAGCCCATACCTGGCTAATTTTTTGTAGAGATGGGGTCTCACCATATTGCCCAGACTGGTCTCAAACTCCTGGACCCATGCAATCTTTCCTCCTTAGTGTAATTCCTCCCAAAGTGCTGGGATTACAGGGGTAAGCCACCCTGCTTCTAAGAACTTCCTTTCATGCTATGAGCTGCCCCAATGTCCTTTGAGCTATTACATTTTTGATTCTGTTAATCAGAGTCAGTTTGTGTTGTTTGCAATCCAAGAACTGCATTAGATATGCAGATGGAAAGTGAGGCCCAGGAAGAAAATACTTGTTTTAGGTCAGTTAGCACTTGTTGGTAGATATGAAATTAGAAACCAGGAGTCCTCCCTCTCTCGTAGCACAGGACTGTTTGCTCTACCAAATCCCGGAAGATGTGTCTTGCAAGGTGAAACTCCAGGCAGAGTAAGAGGCTGGATGAGGAGCTGATCTGGGCCTGGAGCTTGCCGGGCCTCTTCCTGCTTCCATGTCCCTCAGCCTGCAGGCTGCAGCACTCTTCATTAAAGGGCATTCAGGGGGTACGCAGGAAGCACTTACCTTCCCAGCGTGATGGCCAAGGGACCTGCAAGCAGTGCTCCAAAGAGGCCTCCTAGGGGATACAGAGACACGATGAGGGACCACATAAGTAGAATTAGGTGGTCAGGCAGTGGCTCTCCAGTACGCGCCTGCCACGTCTCATTGGTGAATTCCTGAATGTGCTGTGGACAGAAATGCCAGTCAGCCTTCTGGGGATGGGGGCGTGGGGGCACTAGACAAGACAAGCCTTCTCCCCAACAGGGTTCCATGCTTCTGCAGAACAGGCAATGAGAACAGGCACCGTGTCTTCTGAGCTCCCCGTGGAGCAGGAACTAACTCACCTGAGCACCTCCCCTGTGCAGGGCACCATGCTGGTTCTAATCCCTCAATATCCCTCAGAGCCTAGCATTGGACATGCCCCATTTTCCCCTCTTTGCAAAAACACTTTTTCTCCCTACTCACACAACACTTCTGACAGCTAATGTGTGGATTTTTTCCACATCAAGCAATTCTCTAACTCTCCGGACACGAGCTGGAGTACTACAATGGAATCCCATTCTGACACTATCCACTTGGAGTTAGCATCAGATCCCACAAGTCAAAGGGCTCCATTCCACAAGACTGTCCCCTCTTCAGATGCCAACTGCAAGACCAGGTTTCCTGCACTTCTGACCAACTGGCCATCAACTGGGGATTCCTAGGACCCTTTCCATGGGTTTGAAAATTTGCAACAATGGCTCACAAAACTCAGGAAGGCCCTTTACTTACATTTACTGGTTTGTTATGAAGGATACAACTCATGAACAGCCATATGGGAAAGATGCACTGGGCATGGTCCTGGGGGAGTAGGTTGCTAGAGGCTTCCATGTCCCCTGCAGGAGCACCACCTTCCCAGCACCTCAATGTGTTCACAAACCTGGAAGCTCATCAAATCTTGTTCAAGAGCTTTTATAGACCTTAATCTTCAGCTCCTCTCCCTTTTTCAGAGTTCTGTGAGTGGGGCTGAACATTCTGACCCTCTAATCTCTTGGTCTTTTTGGTGACCAGCTCCATCCTGAGGCAGTCTAATGGCCCTACCCTGTCACCTCATTAGCATACGCGCAGGTATGATGAAATGGGGCTCATTGCAAATAACAAAAGATGCTCCTATCACTCAAGAAATTCCATGGCCAGGCACGGTGGCTCACACCTGTAATCAGAGCACTTTGGGAGGCAGACACGGGTGGATCACCTGGGGTCAAGAGTTCAAGACCAGCCTGGCCAACATGGTGAACCCCATCTCTACTAAAAATACAAAAAAAAAAAATTAGCCAGGTGTGGTGGCAGGCACCTGCAATCCCAGCTACTTGCGAGGCTGAGGCAGAAGAATTGCTTGAATCCGGGAGGTGGAGGTTGCAGTGAGCCAAGATTGTGCCAATCTTGGCAAGTAATCCTCTTGCTTCAGCCTCCCGAGTAGCTGGGACTACAGGCGCCCGCCACCACACCCGGCTAATTTTTTTGTATTTTTTTAGTAGAGACGGGGTTTCACTACTTTTGGGAGGCAGCCTCCCAAAGCCCTGGGATTACAGACATGAGCAACCATGCTCAGGCTTGGTCACTGTCAAGACTGGGGATTAGGCTCTGGGAGAGGTGAAGTGACTTGCTCACAGCTTTAGCCATGGGTCAGGGTTGTACCAGGTAGTTTGGACTCCCCAGACTCCAAACCTCAGGTGAGTGAAGGGAAGTCACATGGTTAGGAAAGAAGTGGGGAAGACATGGACACCCTTCTCTTGGTTAGAGATGAAATGTCATTTGCAGGTCTCCCGACAGAACAGAACACAGAGAGGGCAGTGGGTTCAGGTGCTGGGCCAGCTCTCCCCTGCCCAGCTCAGGGCAATGACTGGCAGCCTAGTGACCACCAGCTGCCTCTCGGGGGAGGAACTGTCCACAGGAGCTGGGACCAGGGCCAGCTTCCCCTGACATTGGCTGGAACTCCTCAAGAGTGACCATTGACAAAGATTCTCCTCAGAGTTTTCTAAGCTCTTTTTTTTTTTTAAAGATAGGGTCTCCCTCCCAGCACTTTGAGAGGCCGAGACGGGAGGATCACAAGGTCAGGAGATCGAGACCATCCTGGCTAACATGGTGAAACCCCATCTCTACTAAAAAATACAAAAAAAACTAGCCGGACGAGGTGGCGGGCACCTGTAGTCCCAGCTACTCAGGAGGCTGAGGCAGGAGAATGGCGTAAACCCGGGAGGCGGAGCTTGCAGTGAGCTGAGATCCGGCCACTGCACTCCAGCCTGGGCGACAGAGCGAGACTCCGTCTCAAAAAAAAATAAAAATAAATAAAGATAGGGTCTCCCTCTGTTGTCCAGGCTGGAGTGCAGTGGCATGATCGTAGCTCACTGCAGCCTCGAACTCCTGGGCTCAAGCCATCCTCCCACCTCAGCCTCACAAGTACCTGCAAATACAGGCTCATACCACTGCGCCCTGTTGAATATTTTTTTACTTCTTTGTAGATACTGGATCTTGCGTGTTGCTTAGGCTGATCTCAAACTCCGCTCAAGCAATCCTCCCACCTCAGCCTCTCAAAGTGTTCAGATTAGAAGGGTGAGCCACTGCGCCTGCTATTCTGAGCTCTTTTTCAACTAGGTCTCAACTTTTGGACTTCCGTGTTCATCTCTGCCTTGTTCAGTTTTAGCAAGTGTCCTGCTAAGTTGATTTAGCTAGAATCCTCATCCTCCACATCTGATCACTTTCAAAATCTAATTGGCCTCCTTATCCTCTGCCATCCTCCATGATGTCTGGTTACCCTGGCCTGCCCTCAACAAGAATCCTGTTGGGTCAATTTAACCAGAATCCCCCACAAACGCCTGATGATCCTCTCAGTCATTGTGCACCCACTGACCCTGCTCTACTCCTCGGCTATCAGTTCTCGCTTGCCCATGCTGTATTTGAAGTTGAATCCAATCTTTCTGCCTCAGGGCAGGACCCCATTGCCATGGTCCCTCCAACTAGTGCTTGCCACCTCTTGAATAAAGTCTTCATTACTGTGCTTTGACAAGTGTCATTGAATAGTTTTTGTTTTTGTTTTTGTGATGGAGTTTTATTCTTGTTGCCCAGGCTGGAGTGCAATGGCGCGATCTCGGCTCACCGCAACCTCCGCTTCCCGGGTTCGAACAATTCTCCTGCCTCAGCCTCCCAAGTAGCTGGGATTACAGGCACGTGCCACCATGCCTGGCTAATTTTGTATTTTTAGTAGAGATGCAGTTTTTCCATGTTGGTCAGGCTGGTCTGGAACTCCCAACTTCAGATGATCCACCTGCCTCAGACTCCCAAAGTGTTGGGTTTACAGGCGTGAGCCACTGTGCCCAGCCTTTTTTTTTTTTTTGAGAGGGAGTCTCCCTCTGTCACCCAGGCTGGAGCACGGTGGCGAGATCTCAGGTCACTGCAACCTCCGCTTCCTGGGTTCAAGCGATTCTCCTGCCTCAGCCTCTGGAGGAGCTGAGGTCACAGACACGCACCACCATGCCCAGATAATATTTCTACTTTTAGTAGAGACAGGGTTTAATCATGTTGGCCAGGCTGGTCTCGAACTCCTGACCTCAAATGATCCGCCTGCCTCAGCCTCTCAAAGTGCTGGGATTATAGGCATGAGCCACCATGTCCAGCCTGAATAACTTTTTCTTTAACAATTAGAACTTAACACTATTCAGCAGGGTAGGGGAAGCCTCTGAGCCTAGGAAAGTCTCCTTTGTGAGGGCTGGTGATGGCCGTGGGAGGTAAGGTCTGAGTGACCTGCCCAGCCCGGGATGGACCCCTCTCTAGTCTGAGTGTGCACTGAAGTGGGTGCTCAAATGCTTGATGAATGAATGAATAAATAAACCAATGCCTCACGCCTGTAATCCCAGTACTTTGGGAGTCCAAGGCAGGCAGATTACCTGAGGTCAGGAGTTTGAGACCAGCCTGGCTAACATGAGGAAAGTCCACTTCTACTACAAATACAGAAAAATTAGCCAGGCATGGTGACAGGCGCCTGTAATCCCAGCTACTCAGGAGGCTGAGACAGGAGAATCACTTGATCCTGGGAGGCAGAGGTTGCAGTGACCTGAGATCTCGCCACCGTGCTCCAGCCTGGGTGACAGAGGGAGCCAAGATCACGCCATTGCACTCCAGCTTGGTCAACAAGAGCAAAACTCCATCTCAATAAATAAACAAACAAACAAACAAACAAACAAACAAACCAACCAATGTAGCCAGCTCAGACCCCCCTTTCTAAATTCTCATCCTTGCTTTAAGAGGCTGGGCTGTTATCATTCTTTCTATCCCCATCTCTATCTTCTGCTAACAAATATTACTTTGGAGGAAGTTCTCTCCATAGTCAAGTACAGCTCTTGGTTCCCCCATAAAGGTGATCATCTGGCCCAGATCTGGCCAATCCGAGCATCCCAGCCTCCTGACCACATTACTGGTCTGGGAGTGGACACGTAAACCAAACCAGCCCCTCGGGCTCTTCCCTGCCTTTCTACATGAGCTAATCTGGAAGACTTTTGTTGGTGGGGGGAGTTCTCAGCTGGCAGGAAGTGAATCTGGTGACAGCAGCTCCCCAGCTGGGTATGAAAACAAGGCCAAGGCAGGCACGGTGGCTCATGCCTGTAATCCTAGAACTTCAAGAGGCCAAGGTGGGCGGACCACTTGAGCTCAGGAGTTCGAGACCAGCCTGGGCAACATGATGAGACCCTGTCTCTACTAAAAAATACAAATAAAATAGCTGGGCTTTGTGGTACACACCTGTGGTCCCAATTACTTGGGAGGCTGAGGTGTGAGGATCGCTTGAGCACCTGAGCTTGGGGCAGAGCGGAGGTTGCAGTGAGCCGAGATTGCGTGACTGTACTCCAGCCTGGGTGACAGAGCAAGACTCTGTCTAAATAAAAAAAAAAAAAAAAAAAAAACCGAGAGAGGAAAATCAGGGGCAGGACAGCAGCCACAGTTCTGTCCTGGGGCCTGGTTCCTACAGCTTTCCCCCAGTGCTGTGTGAAGCCCCATATCCCATCACTCCCAGTTATGTGACTAGGTACTTGCCCTTCTTACTTAAGCAAGTTAGAGGTAGGCTTCTATCACTGGGGCTGAAAGACCCATCCTTTCCACAGACACTCACAGAACATCGGCTCGGGCCAGGCTACGACCAAGTGCTGGAGATTCAAAGATGACTCAGATGCTGAGAGCGAATCAGCAGGAGAAAGGAGATGGACACAAAACAGCCCTCACACAGCCTGAGTGAGGACAGCCTGCACCACGGGCTGGAGAGGGAAGAAGGTTTCAAGAAGGTGGTGGTATCTGGGGTGGGCTTCTACAGGTGGAACAGAGAGGGCCCCTCCATGGAAGGAGGCTTAGAGGAAGGGCTGTGTCATAGGCATTTGAGGAACTATACTTAACTTGCTTTGGTATCAGGGTTGGGGGAGCGAAGGTGTGAGACAGTGAAACCGAGGGGTTCATTTGGTCAGATCTGCCTGCCCTGCTTGCTTTTGGTCAGTTGGTTTTTTAAAATTTCTTCTTCCTTTTTCCATGAAGCTGAGGCCCTGGTAGCTCCAGGCCTCACCACTGAACATGGAAACTTAACCTCCACTGGCTACTTTATAAATAACCTTCATGAGACCAGGAGCAGTGGCTCATGCCTGTTATCCCAGTACTTTGGGAGGCTGAGGCAGGCAGATTACCTGAGGTTGGGAGTTCGAGACCAGCCTGACTAACATGGAGAAATCCCATGTCTACTAAAACTACAAAATTAGCTGGACGTGGTGGCACATGCCTGTAATCCCAGCTACTCAGGAGGCTGAGGCAGGAGAATCGCTTGAACCCGAGAGGCAGAGGTTGCAGTGAGCTGAGATCATGCCACTACAAACCAATCTGGGCAACAAGAGCAAAACTCCGTCTCAAAAAAAAAAAAAAAAAAATTCTGAGCAGGAGAGTGACTTGAAGAGATCAAGATGGGGAGAGGCTGAAGGCAAGGAGGCCAGTGAGGAGGCTGGGCCAGAACTGGGAATGTGGTGGAGACATGGGGAGAAGTGGCTGGATTCTAGAGATAGTTAGGAAGGACTTGGTGTCCAAGAGACGAAAAGAAGTCAACGCTGACTCCCCCATCACTAGGTGGAAGATGGAGTCATCCGCTGAGATTAGGGACTCAGGAGGACATGCAGGTTTGGGGGAAGATGTATGCTCAGTTTGAACCTGCAGGAACCTGTGGGCCAACCCAATGGAGACAAACTTGTGGCAGAAAGCGCCACCAAGTGGATGCCTGGCTGAAGCCCCTCAGTGGGCAGCTGTTAGCCAGTACCCACTCAGAAAGGGGCAGTCGACACAGAGAGGATACGTACCGAGGTCGGGGCATTGATGATAGACAGGTTATAGCCAAACTGAAAAGTCCCACCAATGCCAGCAGCACAGATGGTCAGGAGCAGGATCCTGCCCTGAATCTGAGGAGAGAGGGGAGAACACAGAGTAACCAACAACAGCCACCACCCCTCTCCCTGGACCAGAGCTGCCAATCACAGCATTGCAATTTATTTGAATCAAGCAGTGATGTCTCCACTTTGCAGATGAGGAAAGTGAGGCTCAGAGAGGAGTTACCTGGGTCACATGGCTGGCAGGTAGCAGAGGAATCCAGGCCTCCTGCTCTGAGTCCAGGACCCCACTTTACCCTCACGCCACCCATAGCCCCAAAGTTTCCCTGAGCTGGAGAGCAGTTCCCATCCCTCCTTGTTGGGCTGCCCCTGAGCATGTCTGCTGTGTTTGGGAAAGACAGTCGCCTGAGTTGGGGCCCCAGCAGAGTAAAGCTCTGCCTCCAGCAGGACAGGAGCCCCTGACTTGCCCCAGGAAAACGTTCTCCAACAGAGTGGCCAGGCTCCGGGAATCTGGGCTGAGCCTCCTTCTCTTACCTCCCACCAGCATGTTCTGCAACTAGGCTAAGAAAAGAGGCCACATGGACCTGCAGGTGCAAGGACTTGGGGACATAGGAGAAGCAGAGAGGCAGCATAGATGGCCAAGGTGCCTGGTCCCTATCCCAGCTCTCCCCTTACTTCCTCATCCTAAGTCACTTCCTTACCTGGACCTGGAGATAATGAAGCCTACTTCTAGGCTGGGCACACATGAGTCATGCACACTTGGTACACAAAAGGACAGTGAAACACTCTTAGAGATGGAGGGAGAATTCCCAAAAGCATCGCCAATGCCTCATCATTTGTAGTTGGGATTTTCTCTTTTTTTTTTTTTTTTTTTGAGGAGTCTTGGCCAGGCACAGTGGCTCACACCTCTAATTCCAGCACTTTGGGAGGCCGAGGCGGGTGGATCGCGAGGTCAGAAGTTTAAGACCAGCTTGGCCAAGATAGTGAAACCCCATCTCTACTAAAACTACAGAAATTGGCCAGGTGCGGTGGCTCACGCCTGTAATCCCCACAATTTGGGAGGCCGAGGTGGGCGGATCACCAGGTCAGGAGATCGAGACCACCCTGGCTAACACGGTGAAACCCCGTCTCTACTAAAAATACAAAAAATTAGCCGGGCCTGGTGGCGGGTACCTGTAGTCCCAGCTACTTGGGAGACTGAGACAGGAGAATGGCGTGACCCTGGGAGGCAAACAGTGAGCCGAGATTGTGCCACTGCACTCCAGCCTGGGCGACATAGCAAGACTCCGTCTCAAAAAAATAAATAAAAATAAAAAAATAAAAAAAATTAGCCGGGCTTGTTGGCAGATACCTGTAATCCCATCTACTCAGGAGGCTGAGGCAGAGAACTGCTTGAACCAGGGAGGTGGAGGTTGCAGCAAGCCAAGATCACACCACTGCACTCCAGCATGGGCGCAGAGTGAGACTCCGTCTCAAAAAAAAAAAAAGAAAAAAAGAGAGACGGAGTCTTGCTCTGCCGCCCAGGCGCAATCTCGGCTCACTGCAATCTCGGCCTCCCAGTTCAAGTGATTCTCCCGCCTCAGCCTCCCGAGTAGCTGGGATTGCAGGCATGCACCATCATGCCCAGCTAATTTTTGTATTTTTAGTAGAGACTCCTGACCTCAAGTGATCTGCCCACCTCGGCCTCCAAAGTGCTGAGATTACAGACATGAGGCACTGCACCTGACCTATAGTTGAGGTCTTCTGAGGGATTCACAAAATTGTTTATCTTTCTCCTTTTGTGATTTTTTGTTTTGTTTTTTTGAGATAGGGTCTCATTTTACCACCCAGGTTGGAGTGCAGTGTCGCGATCTTGGCTCACTGCAGCCTCAACCTCCTGGGCTCAAGCGATCCGTCCACCTCAGCCCCCCAAGTAGCTGGGACTACAGACATACACCATCACGCTGGGCTAATTTTTTGGTATTTTTTTGTAGAGACGGGGTTTCACCTTGTTGCCCAGGCTGGTTTCAAACTCCTGAGCTCAAGTGGTCCACTCGCCTTGGCCTCCCAAAGTGTTAGGATTACAGGCGTGAGCCACCATACCTGGTCTACTCTTTTGTGATTTTTAATTACAAAATGACACGTTTGTTAAGATTTTTGAAAATTCAGTATAGGCCGGGCGCGGTGGCTCAAGCCTGTAATCCCAGCACTTTGGGAGGCCGAGGCGGGCGGATCACGAGGTCAGGAGATCGAGACCACAGTGAAACCCCGTCTCTACTAAAAATACAAAAAATTAGCCGGGCGCGGTGGCGGGCGCCTGTAGTCCCAGCTACTCAGGAGGCTGAGGCAGGAGAATGGCGGGAACCCGGGAGGCGGAGCTTGCAGTGAGCCGAGATCGCGCCACTGCACTCCAGCCTGGGCAACAGCGTGAGACTCCGTCTCAAAAAAAAAAAAAAAAAAAAAAAAAAAAGAAAATTCAGTATATACTGAAAGTTCTCCACTCCTCCAAAGGCACAACAATGAACTCCTTCCCTCAGGTATTTTTTTAGATATTTGCAAAGTAGTTGACTTTACAAAAATTGAATCGTTGATATCTTCCCCCAAAAATTACTGCCTTTCTTGTTCTGGCAAATTGTTCTGTAAAATTAAAGGTATTATTTTTGAAAACTTTGACACAATTTTCACGACAGAAGGATGTTTGGCTAAGGTTTTCTGAAGTTTCGAGAACCTATGGACTATTTATTCATTCATTAGTCAAATACTGGGTGTTGGCCAGATGCGATGGCCCACGCCTGTAATCCCAGCAGTTTGGGAGGCCGAGGTGGGCAGATCACTTGAGGTCAGGAGTTCAAGACCAGCCTGGCCAACATGGTAAAACCCCGTCTCTACTAAAAATACAAAAATTAGCCAGGCGTGGTGGCAGGCACCTGTAATCCCAGCTACTCGGAAGGCTGAGGCAGGAGAATTGCTTGAATCTGGGAGGCGGAGGTTGCAGTGAGCCCAGATTGCGCCACTGCACTCCTGCCTGGGCAATAGAGTGAGACTGTATCACAAAAAAAAAAAAACCTGAGTGTTTATCTCAGCCAGGAAGTGTGCTGGGGGGGCAAGATATAGCTGGGAAAGAGCCAGTTGTGCTTTCACCATTCAGTGAGATACTGCACTGGAAGGTGGGGGAGCACAGGAAGTGACTCTGGAGGGCAGAATCCTGCTGAAGGCTTTGCCATAGGTCTGGAGACAGGTTGGTGACAGGGGCCCTAGCTGCCCATAGTTCCCATAAGGCCTAAGTAACTTTCTCTTAGGCTGGAAGCCTTAGGAAGAAGCCAGGTGAGAAACCTGGAGTCTGGTCCCAATGGGGCCACATTACAGCTCCACGGGGGCTTCATGGAAGTGAGAGTTCCCTTAAGACAGCAGATCTGAAGGAAGCAGCGAACACAGTGCTTGATAGCAGCTGAACTCATGTAGCAGATGTTGACAGGTCTCCAAGACTACAGGAAATTGTTTAATTCAATGAGATCATGCATGGAGATTGCCTATACCGTGCCTGGTCATGGTAAGCATTCAGACATTAGCTATGATACGGACCATTAATTAGGCAAACAAAGATTTACTGCCTCCCTATTATGGTCAATAATCCTACTGTTCTGGGTGTTGGGATACAGCAGTGAACGACAGACAAAATCAATGAGCTATCAGAGCAGGGAAAGACAAGCAATCGCAAAATGAATGAGCAAAATATATAGTACATCAGCTGGTGCTACAGAGACTTAAAGCAGGGAAGGGGCGTAGGAAGTGTTAGGCCCAGGTGGTGCTATTTTATTTTTATTTCTTACAGACAAGGTCTCCCTAGGTCGCCCACGCTGGAGTGCAGTGGTGAGATCCTATTAGATCTCTGCAGCTTCAAACTCCTGGGCTCCAGCGATCCTCCCACCTCAGCTGGTGCTATTTTAAATAGGGCTGTCAAGGAATACAAGTGCAAATGAAGACAAAGGAGGTGAGGAAATGTGCCATGCAAATACATAAAGAAATCAGTCCAGATTGGGGAGGAACCCATAGAAGCGGTGGGCAGTGCAGGCGCTCTCCTCTGGCTGCGCCCTTTCCCTCTGTGAGGCAGGACGCCAGGTCAGAGCTGAGGGCATCATGAGGAGGAAAGAGGCCAGGGTGGGAAACAGTCACGGGAAGGAGTGAGCGGTCAGGACTGCCGTGCTCGGAGGGCTCACTGCCTCTGAGGTCAGGGCTGATCGGCAGAGGATTTAGCATCTCTGGGGGCTGGGATGCCAGGGTCCAGCAACCTTGCTCTGGCCCACAGGCCGACCCTGGACGTAAACACCTGCCTATGGACATCTGAGCCTAGCACCTAACGCCACTGTACATACAAGCACGATGTTTTTTTAACATTTGACGACTTAGTTAAGCCTCCAAGGTGGCTACACATGCGCAGTTCACTTAGGTCCTCAATCCCTCATCTGAAATGCCTGGTCTGGGCAGGTATGAGAATTCAGACCATTCCAGATCGCAGGAGGGCATGGAGCATTCGGAAGAGGGGCCTGAGCGGAGGTCTTGCTGTCCCAGGGAGACCCCAGCTGCCATTACCAAGCGGTTAACCGAGCGCATGCGCGCGGAGTGAAGGTCAGCGCGCGGTACCCAGCTGTGAAAAAGGGGCTAGCGCACGCGCAGTAAGCGTTTGAGAGGCGCCAACCAGTCGAGACGAAGCGGTGGCGCAAGCGCAGTGGGTATTCAGAGCGGCCGCACAAGCAGAAGGTTCGCACAACGCTAACCAGTGGCCGGGAATGGGGCCTGAGACTCAAGCGCAGGCGCAGTGGAGGGCAGAGCCGTTAGACTGTCGCGGAGGGCGCCTGAGGCGCAAGCGCGGACCCGCAGCGTGTTAGAGTTGCTGCCGGTGCTGGGGAGCTCGCCGCCGCGTGGGGGGAAAGGCGTCGCCGCCGCGGTGGGGGGAGGGGGTTGCCGCCGCGGGGTTTGTCGCCACCGTGCGGTGGGGGGTCGCCACCGCTGGGGGCTTACCTGCGTCCGAGGTCGTAAGGACGGCTCCAGTTCATCCTCCATCCTCCATCCGCCTCTGCCGCAGCACTGCGGCTGAAAAGCTGCTCACTCCTCACTAAGCTAAACCCCAAGCTCATCTCTGCAGGCCGGAAGGGAGCTCTGGTCCAAGGTCATCTCGGCCCAGCCCCTGCATTCGCCCCTACAGGTGCCAGCAAACGACTCTGGTCACTGCGCTCCCTCCCCCGAAATTCCGGCCCTGGCCCCTCGTCCCCCTTCCTTGCTGCAGTCTCTGGACTAAATGTCTGAGGGTCTCTGTCTCTCGCTGGTGGGACCTCAGCCGCAATCCTGCGCGACCCCCTGCGCCGGTCGCCCCTGTCGGCCGCCAGAACCTAGGAGGCCCCTGCCCCTGGGCGCTCTCGGGAGGGCCAAGCCCTTGATTGTGCACAGATGCACCCCCCCGCCACCTACACCCCGCCAGACACTTTGGTTCAGGTATCCTTGACCTTTCCCCAGAGGAGGGGGAAATTAGGAAGGACCGAAAGACAGACCCACCAGTCTGCTGAGCGCTCTCATCTGTGCGTCCTGGGCAGAGCGAGAGACTCGGCGGAATGCGGGTAGGAGAACCGGTCTGAACCGGTCTCGGGTTGCCGCCAGGGATCCTTTGCGAGAGAGGCAGGTCCCACCTATGGTGGGGGCACTTGGAGTTGAGGAACCACGGAGTCCACTGGACCGGATTAATCTCTTATCCTTGAGGGCTTCTCAGGCCCTGCATGGAATCCAGGAGCTGGACAAAGACCAACTGAAACCAGATTTGCCAAAGATGCTATTTGTGGTCACAGAAACATAGAGCTGAACATGACCTTAGGTAGTCATCTGAGCAAAGACTGTGATGGGCATTGTAGTAGCTCTATTGCTCAGACTTGGTTTTTGTTTGACTTTTGCTGCTCTGAACTTTAATTCCTAAAAACACTGCATTTTTAAGGAAAAGCACAAATAACATATCAGCAGTTATCATAAATAGGTATTTTATTGCATGATTTTCCTGCATCTATTAAGATGATCATATGGGTATTCTTTAAATCTGTTAATGAGATCAGTTACATCAATAAACTTTCTAATGGTAAACCATTCTTGAATTCTTGGGGTAGAGGCAACTTGGTCATAATACTGTTGTAATATACATCGTTAGTTTCAACTGCTGATACTTTATTTAGATAGGTTAATTTTTTTCAAAACAACCATTGCCTTTTCCCCCTTAAAAAATAAGTGGGAAGTGGCCGGGTGCGGTGGCTCACGCCTGTAATCCCAGCACTTTGGGAGGCTAAGGCGGGCGGATCACGAGGTCAGGAGATCGAGACCATCCTGGCTAATATGGTGAAACCCCATCTCTATTAAAAATACAAAAAATTAGCCAGGCGTGGCGGCAAGCGCCTGTAGTCCCAGCTACGAGGCGGAGGCAGCAGAATGGCGTGAACCCAGAAGGCGGAGCTTGCAGTGAGCCGAGATGGCGCCACTGCACTCCAGCCTGGGCGATAGAGCAAGACCCCATCTCAAAAAAAAAAAAAAAAAAAGCGGAAAGTGACGGGCTAATAAATGGCTCTAGGACAATTGATTATATGGGGAAAAATGAAAACTGGACCTCTGTCTCACTTCATATACAAAAGTCATTCCAGGTGCACACAAACCTAATGCAAAAACCTAACTTTAAACATTTTAGGCTGGATGCAGTAGCTCCCACCCGTAATCCCAGCACTTTGGGAGGCTGAGGTAGGTGGATCACTTTGAGCCCCTGAGTTCAAGATGAGCCTGGGCAACACGGGCAGACCCTCATCTCTATTAAAAAAAAAAAAAAAAGTAAAGGCCTGGCGAGGCGGCTCACGCCTGTAATCCCAACACTTTGGGAGGCTGAGGCGGGCGGATCACGAGGTCAGGAGTTGGAGACCAGCCTGGCCAACACAGTAAAACCCCATCTCTACTAAAAATACAAAAAATTAGGTGGGCATGGTGGTGGGCGCCTGTAATCCTAGCTACTTGGGAGACTGAGGCAGGAGAACCATTTGAACCCCAGAGGCGGAGGTTGCAGTGAGCCAAGATCGCACCACTGCACTGCAGCTCAGCCACAGTGCGAGATTCCATCTCAAAAAAAAAAAAAATAATAATAGCTGGGTGTGATAGCGCACACCTGTGGTCACAGCTACTTCAGAGGCTGAGGTAGTAGGATTGCAGTGAGGGAGGTTGAGGTTGCAGTGACCCATTATTGTGCCACTGCCCTCAAGTCTGAGTGATAGAGCAAGATTCTATTAAAAAAAAAAAAAAATTAGGAGGCTGGGCCTGGTGGCTCATACCTGTAATCCCAGCACTTTGGGAGGCCAAGGTGGGTGGATCATCTGAGGTCAGGAGTTCCAGACCAGCCTGGTCAACATGACGAAACCCCATCTCTACTAAAAATACAAAAATTAGCTGGGTGTGGTGGCACACGCCTGTAGTCCCAGCTACTCAGGAGGCTGAGGCAGGAGAGTCACTTGAACCCAGGAGACAGAGGTTGCAGTGAGCCAAGATCATGGCACTGCACTCCAGCCTGGACGACAGAGTGAAACTCCATCTCAAAAAAAAAAAAAAAAAAGAAAATATATAATACTTTTATAACCTCAGGATAAACAAGGATAAACCATGCAGATTTCTTATGAGGATTTAACTTCATTAAAATTAAAAATCTGTGTGTCAAAAAATACCATTAATGGACCGGGCACAGTGGTTTATGCCTGTAATCCAAGTACTTTGGGAGGCTGCAGTAATTGGTGATCACACCACTGCACTCCAACCGGGGCAACAGAGCAAGACCCTGTCTCAAATGAACAAAAGACGCCATGAAAAGGTGAAACCTGGCCAGGTGCGGTGGCTCCAGCCTGTAGTCCTAGCACTTTGGGAGGCCAAAGTGGGAGGACCACTTGAGTTCAAGAGTTCAAGACCAGCCCTGGCAATGTGGTGAGACCACATCTCAATTTAAAAAATATATATATTTTAAAATATATAAATATTTTAAATTATATATATTTTAAAATATATAAATATATATTTAAAAAATATATTTTTAAAATATATATTTTTTTAAATATATATTTATATATTTATATATTTTAAAATATATATTTATATATATTTATATATTTTAAAACATATAAATATATAAATAAAATATATATATATTTTTTTAAAAGGTGAAACCTAAAGCCACCAAGTAGAAGGTATCTACAACATATGACCAACAAAGTATTAGTATTCAGAATGTATATAGAATACCCACATACCAATAAGGAAAAGAAAATGGGCAAACAGGCGTGGCGCAGTGGCTCATGCCTATAATCCCAGCACTTTGGGAGGCCAAGGTGGGGCGGATCGCTTGAGCTCAGGAGTTCGAGACCAGCCTGGGCAACATGGTAAAACCCTGTCTCTACCAAAAATACAAAAAATTAAACCCCATCTTTACCAAAAAATACAAAAAATTAAACCCCATCTCTACCAAAAAATGCAAAAAATTAAACCCCATCTCTACCAAAAAATACAAAAAATTAAGCCCCATCTCTACCAAAAAAATACAAAAAATTAGCTTGGCATGGTGGCTTAGCCTGTAGTCCCAACTACTCGGGAGGCTGAGGCATGAGGATCACTTGAGCCCAGGAGGCGGAGGTTGCAGTGAGCCGAGATTGTGCCACTGGGCTACAGAGTGAGACTCTGTCTCAAAAAAAAAAAAAAAAAAAAAAAAAAAAAAAGATGTGAACAGGGAATTTACAGAAGAGAAACTGAAGTGACCAAAAAACTAATTAAAAGATAGCTGCATTAGTAATCAGGAGATGCAAATTAAATCCACATCAGCATACTGGTTCCCACTCAACAGAGTAACAGCTTAATTCTGGCAATACCAAGTGGTGCTGGCGATCAGCTGGAACACGCATGTACTATTGATGAAAATGTCAGTTGGAACCAGGTGTGGTGGCTCATGCCTGTAATCCCAGCACTTTAGGAGGCCAAAATAGGAGGATCATTTGAGGCTGAAGTTTCAGACCAGCCTGCGCAATGTGGTGAGACCCTATCTCTATAATTTATTTTTAAAAATTATCTGGGCACAGTGGCACACCACACAGCTGTGGTCCCAGTTACTTAGGAGGCTGAGGTGGGAAAAATGGCTTGAGTCCAGGAGGTCAAGGCTGCAGTGAGCCATGTTCACACCACTGCACTCCAGCCTGAGTGACAGAATAAGACACTATCTCAAAAAAAAACAAAGAAAAGAGAGAGAGAGAGAGAGGGAGGGAGGGAGAGAGGGAGGGAAAATGTAAATCAGTGCAATTTGGGCAGATCAAGGAAGTTGATTCACCTACGTCTCCCACCCAGCAATTCCACTCCTAGGTTTACCTTGGAGAAACTCTTAATCCCACGTTCAAGAACTGTTCACAAATGCAGCATCGTTTGTACTATAGGAAAACTGGAAACAGCCCAAATGTCAATCCTCCGAAAAAAGGGGAAATAAGCTGTGGAATATGATAGAATACCACTCATCAGTGAAAATCAGTGGACTAGACTAGACGAACGATATCAACATGTATGAATCACAACGCTGCATGAACAAAGTTGCAGAAAGACACATACGCGCCAGGCACAGTGGCCCACGCCTGTAATCCCAGCACTTTGGGAGACCAAGGCGAGCGGATCACGAGGTCAGGAGATCGAGACCATCCTGGCTAACACGGTGAAACCCTGTCTCTACTAAAAATACAAAAAAAAAGCCGGGCGTCGTGGTGGGAGCCTGTAGTCCCAGCTACTCAGGAGGCTGAGGCAGAAGAACGGTGTGAACCTGGGAGACAGAGTTTTCAGCGGGCAGAGGTGGCACCACTACACTCCAACCTGGGCGACAGAGCGAGACTCCGTCTCAAAAAAAAAAAAAAAGAAAGAAAGACGCATACACTATTATGCCTATATATTGTTTGGAAATATACAAAACTGTACCTGATGTGTGTGGGAATACATGTCTACATAGTAAAAGCCTGGGGGCGAGCCTGGGGATAAGTTCCAAATTTAGAACTGGGTTTAACCTTGAATCCAAGACCCTGCCAGACTGGACCCTGATCTGGCCACCATTAACGATATCTGGCTGTCCCTTGATTCTCCCTGAAATGCCTCTTGGATGCCCTAAAGCCACCCCCATCTCGTCGGAGGCAGGTCCCCATGTGCGGGCTCCCCAGCCATTATTATCCTTTGGCCAGGAAGCTCTGGGTTTCACCTCAGCAAATTGACTGGGAGTTTAACCTTGAGCATGTGAAAGTCATAGCTGTATTTGTAGCAGCCTGGTGCTCACATCCGCCCTGTGCAGTGCTAGGTGCAACTACCTGCATGTGGATGTCAACCTCATTTACAGGGGGAGTCCCTGAGGCTCTGCGAGGCCAAGCCTGTGCCCACACCAGCCCTACAGCCCGGCTGGCAGAGCTGGTCTTCCTCACATTGCCAGGGTCAGCCCGCTGACCCTCAGGCTGGGGCTCCCCGCTGGCCTCACCCCAACAGCGGGGGCCAAACCTCATGAGTGGAAGGCACTGGGGAAGGGGTCAAAAGAACACCCCCTGACTCTTCCAGCCCTTGGCTTTCTGCATTGATTCTCATCGAGTCTGTTTCCCAGGTGAGAAGGTGGAGATGGAGGTGAACTGCCCACAACCACCAGCTGCTCACACACCTTCCTACATGCTAGGGCCTCTTACTCCAAGGATGGGAAAACTGAGGCCTAGAGCCAGCAGAGATCTGCCCTGGCACAAGCAGGATACAGGGAGGAGTGCAGCTCAAACTAAAAACAATCAACGCAGGCCAGGCACGGTGGCTCATGCCTGTTATCGCAGCACTGCGGGAGGCTGAGGCAGGCGGATCACCAGAGGTCAGGAGTTCGAAACCAGCCTAGCCAATATGGTGAAACCTCATCTCTACTAAAAACACAAAGACTAGCCGGGTGTGTGGTGGGTGCCTGTAATCTCAGCTACGCCGGAGGCTGAGGCAGGAGAATCACTTGAGCAGGGGATGCAGAAATTGCAGTGAGCCAAGATGGTGCCACTGAACTCCAGCGTGGGCAACAGAGCGAAACTCCCTCTCAAAAATAAATAAATAAATATTAAGAAATAAATAAACAAAAACAATCAATCCAGCGCAGCCCGCTGGTGATACTGACTCCCACTCGGTCCGCACCCCACCCTGGAGCCCACCGGCTCTTCTAGCGGGGTGCCTCCGTGTCCCCGAAGTGTCTTATAAAATGCCCATTACCCGGGCCTAGGGAGGCGGGGCCCGGCTTGGGGGCCTCCCAGGGATTCCACCTCCTGATGGAGACTTTCCCAGCCGTGGGGGAATGAATGGGCTCACCGCGCCCGGGTCCCGCTGGCGTTCAGCTTCTTCCCCGCAGGCTTTTCGGGATTTCCCCGATGCCGCCTAGACCGGCTCCGGCCGCGAGGGGGCGACAGAGCCCGGGCTCTGAGGAACCCGGCACCAGCGATCGCCGAAGACTCGCGAAGGTTCAGTGCTGGCGGTGAAACGGAGGCCTGCACCCAAGCGCCGCTGGGTAGGGGGCACTTCATCTGGGGAGCCTCCTCTTTCTGCCTTGCCCTGCCTGCCCCTCAGCCCTTGGGCGCTCAAGTCCTGGCCGTTGTACCTGGTTGCAGCCTCCGGTCCTGCGCCACCCGCCCCGGTGCGATTTCACTTCCCCTGTCCTCACATCTAGCCGCGCGGGACCAGGTGGGCCAGGACCCCGGGGAGCTGAGAAACCCGATGCCAGTTCCCGCCGGCGTCGGACCGCCTGCGTGGCTCTCGTCTCTGCTCCTTGCGGGGTGGGACAGGTGCCTCCTACCTGAACCCAAGATTCAGGCAGCAGCTGGCCCGGTCCATCCCTGGGGGTGAGTGAGGGGGGCGGGGCATGGCTGACAGCGGGGACCTAGCGTTCCTGAGCACCTCACTACTAGTGGGCTGAGCAGCTCTAGGCCAGCCTGTTGGCCTCTCTGAGCCTCGGTTTCCTCATCTGTCAGTGGGCTTGAGAGCGCTGTAGCACGGAGGACTGCAACGCAGTTCAAGGCTACCCAGAGGCCATTCCTTCCTGCAGCCTTTCCTATTCCCCCCACGTGGGTGGGCATCTCTGTCCCACACCAGGAGCCTCCTGCGGGGCAGGGGGCAGAGGTCAGGGGTCCTGATGATCACTGAAGCCTCTGACTCCGGGATTCAAGCGATTCTCCTGCCTCAGCCTCCCAAGTATCTGGGATTAACAGGCGTGAGCCACAATGCCCAGCTAATTTTTGTATTTTTAGTAGAGATGAGGTTTCACCATGTTGGCCAGGCTAGTCTCGAACTCCTGACCTCAGGTGATCTGCTTGCCTTGGCCTCCCAAAGCACTGCGATTACATGCGAGAGCCGCCACCCCCAGCCAACACAGGGCCTTTTTTGATCCCCTAGTTGTCCCAGACAGACCCTAACCTCAGACGAGTGTGCTGGAGGGCTGCAGCCTAGCTGGACAACCCCAGTCAATGTTGGGGTTGACTGGGGTGCAGGGGTGCAGAGAGGCAGGTCCTGCAAACTACCCAAAGCCCTGCTTCATCCTCCTCCTCAGAGCTGGCATCTACTCCGGTTCTGGGTCTCATTTCCAGCGTTAATAGTTCAAAGACAAAGAAAGAAAGAAAACAAACCCTAACCCCACAACCAGCTGAGGCGGCCCCTCCTGGTCACCCTTTGATGTTTGAGGACCGAACAATGGGGCTGATTGCGGATGAGAGATTTGAAGCCATCTTAATTAGAAGGAAAGAATGTCCTCGTGGTCGGCTGTTCTAAAAATACAGCTGTGCCCACATCTGGAGGGAAAGGGTGGGGGCCTGGGAGGTGGGGACGGTGGTTAGGCCAGAGTCTGAAGCACTGACGCCTGCATTCCTTGGGGCGAAAGGAGGGGGCCTCTAAGCAGGGCCCCTTGGAAGGGGGTGGGGAGACACCAAAGCAGCCAGTCTGCTGTGGCTAGACCACCTTCCGCAGGTTTGGGATGTGCAGGCAGTGGAACAGGTGTGCCTTCCTGCGTCTGCCCTCACCACTTCAAGAAAGCCCTCCCCATGCCGTGTGGCAGCCTCGGTTTTCTCTTCTCTCCAAAGGGGCAACCAAATTTGTCATTTGTTTGCATTTCAAATACTCACTTTGCAACCTAATCTTGTATTTGTTTTGCATTATTCTTTTTTTCTTTCCTTTCCTTTTTTTTTTTTTCTTTTTTTGAGACGGAGTTTCATTCTTGTTGCCCAGGCTGCAGTGCAATGGTGCGATCTCGGTTCACTGCAACCTCCGCTTCCTGGGTTCAAGCAATTCTCCTGCCTCAGCCTCCCGAGTAGCTGGGATTACAGGCATGTACCACCACACCTGACTAATTTTTGTGTTTTTAGTAGAGACAGGGTTTCGCCATGTTGGTCAGGCTGCTCTTGAACTCCTGACCTCAGGTGATCTGCCCACCTTGGCCTCCCAAAGTGCTGGGATTACAGGTGTGAGCATTCATTTTCTTAAAGAGGCCCTCCTAATCTTATGAAGGTAAAGGGCATTGGAGGGCTGGGTGAGTGTTTGGAGGAGGACGTGGAGGCAGAGGCTCTGGTAGTGTCACTGTGAGAGGATGGGTCACCTGGGTTCTCATCTCAGCCCACTGTTAGGAGCCTCCCATCCCAGCGGTTGGACAATCACCTGGCATGGGGGGGCATGCCTCTGGTGGGAGCAGGGCCTGGATGCTTGTTGGGGCTATCAGTGGATGCAAGCCAGGTGGGAGGTGTGGTGAACCTAGGCCTTGCTTTTTTTTTTTTTCTTTTTGAAATGGAGTTTTGCTCTTTTTACCCAGGCTGGAGTGCAGTGGCACAATCTCAGCTCACCGCAACCTCTGCCTCCCGTGTTCAAGCGCTTCTCCTGCCTCAGCCTCCCAAGTAGCTGGGATTACAGGCATGTGCCACCACGCCCAGCTAATTTTGTATTTTCAGTAGAGACGGGTTTTCTCCATGTTGGTCAGGCTGGTCTTGAACTCCCTACCTCAGGTGATCTGTCAGCCTCAACCTCCCAAAGTGCTGGGATTACAGGTGGGAGCCACCGCGCCCAGCTGAACCCAGGCCTTTCTGAACCTCTCCTTCCACCAGACCATGGCTCTGAGTCACTAGTCCTGGGCAGGGCCTTCCAGAGTGGTGGCCCCAGTCCCTAAAGATTAGTTTCCTTTTGTAGAGATGGAGTGTCACGCTGTTGCCCAGGCTGGCCTGGAACTCCAGGGCTAAAGCAATCCTCCTGCCTCTGCTGGGACTACAGCCACACGCCACTCCGCCCAGCTTTTTCGAAGTCCAAGACAGAGCTGTCTCAGGTTCTATCTCTGTAAACTCACATCCCTGACCCTGCCAGATGGCTGACTCTGCCAAACAGATAATCTTCTTCTCCCCAAACACCGCCCACAGCGCTGAGCCTGAAAATAGCTGAGGTGGGGGCGAGGGAGGCCCCCACCAGATGCTCTGGAGCTCTGGGGTGCTTGGCCGGAGGTGGCTTTGACATTCTGGCAGCGGCCACAGCAGGAAGTGGGAATTCCTGGCAATTGCTCTAGGTCATGACAGTCAGGACACAGGCTCGGGCAGGTCCGGCAGCTGGGGGCTGAATGGGGACGGTTTCATCAGCCATGAAGGGTCAGAGACAGTAAAACGAGGCCCAGACAGCAGGGAAGCAGCTCATGAGTGGAGATACTCCCTGGGAGCCCAGAGGCTGCAAGAAGGTCTCACCTCCAAACCAGAGCTGGAAAAGGGTCTGAGACTGCACAGCGTTAGCTGGTTGGTGACACCCCCACGCCCCTGTGCCCCAGCAATGGGGTCAGGGATAACTCACTTCCTCCGCATGGATCCCTTCCATCACCCGTCATGGTGGCAAGGCCAGGACTGCTGATTTTGTGCCTCTTTAGTTGTGTGTCCTCAGGCAGGTTACTTAACCTCTCTGAGCCTATTTTCTCATCTGGAATAGTAACCTACTTCATCAGGTGGTGATGAGGCCTCAGTGAGCTTAGTAAAAGCCATGGTGTAGTCTGGCTATAGATCACTGAGAGGCTATGATCTCCTGCCCTTCACGGGTCCTTGCCTAGTCCATGAGCAGCACACGGGCCCATTCCTGCCTCCCCACTTTTGCTCAAGCCTTTCTCCCTGCCTAGCACATCCCCTCCTCCTACTCTCCTCTTCAGGAGCTCTCCTGCCCCACGGCTGCCCTTGACCACTCACCAGTGGGTTTCCACTCCCTGCCTGGTATGGGATTCAGTGTCTCCTCCCCCGGCCAGAAGCTGAGCTCCTGCAGGTACCCACAGCGACTCCCTCCCCAGCCCTGCAGGCTTCTGTGGCTGTTCCTGACCATAGGCCCATGAGAGCTCCTGGCTGAGAGGAGACAGCCAGGAACAGATCAGGCAGAGAGGACTGGCGGGGCCCTCCAGCTTCCTCTGTTGGTGCATTCTTGCTCACACGCATTCACTCATTCATAGCAGAGATGGGCCTTGGATGCGGAGGCCAGCTGTGTTTGTTACAGGAAGGGGCTTCCTCCCAGAAATCTCTGATAGCCTCATTCTAGATCAGAGTACAACCTCGGAGCTGAAAGAGACTCTACACGTGGACCCTTCTGACCCCTACCTCACAGACAGGGACACTGAGAACCAGAGAGGGAAGGGAGTGGCCAGGCCACAATGCCAGCCCCGAGGCTGCAGCTCCAGCCCTGGAGTCCAGGTCTGTCTTCACAGGGTTCCCTGTTTACCAAGGCCCTGCCTGTGCCAGCTCCACAGCAGAAACCAGGGGTAGAAGGGCTGTTATGTGGACAACAGAAGCCCCTCTGCGTGAAGCAGGAATGACCAGGGCCACGGAGGGGAAGGAGCTGGGAGGACGGGGTGGAGGACAGGGAAGGCTTCACCCCACAGCACCCCAAGCTCACCTGCCCAATTCAATGAGTGGTCTCCCTCCCTTACTGGCCATTCACCCGTGTCTCCGCCCGGCGGGGGCTCACTGTCCCCCACGCGGGGCAGGCCAGGAGCCCTCCTACCTTCACCCCCACTACTGAGCATTCACTGAGGCCTGTGGCTTCAGCCATCCTGACCCTCCCACTCCCTCGCTGTTAATGCGAGCCACTGCAGGCCACCACTCTCCTCCCCTGCTCATCTGATTAGGACAGAAACCACAGGCGACACACCTCTGCCTGGCCTGGCCCCGCTCCTCCCTCCCATCACAAGCAACTCTTCTTCATTGCCTCCTTCACCTTCTCTCCTCTGCTCTCTTCCTCTCCCCCAGCTATCTCAGGGCCTTTGCACAGGCCCTTCCCCTATCCTGGCCTGGTTAGTGCAACCCATCCTCTGCCCCATTCTGCTTCCTCCCTCCCCATCCCACCCAGAGACCAGCTTATTCCTGGAAAGTCCAGATTCTGCTACCAGGTTCAGAGGGCCAGGCCCAGGCCGCTCCCTCTGCAGCCTGACACAACCCACCTGGATGGTTTGTTGTTCTTGCGCTCCGGCCACAAGCAGCTGCTGCTGTGTGGGTTCCGGCTTCAGTGCTAAAAATAGCCCGTGGCCCAGACAGGAAGGGCCAAGGGGGACACAGCTGCTTCTGGGAGGGTCTGGCTGGAAGCCTACTCACAGCAATTGCAGGAGTTCCTGTGCTCGAAGGGGGTGGGCCCCGTGCTCACAGTCCCTGAGGAGAGGTCCCCCAGTGGACAGGTGCTCAGGGCCCAAAAGAGGCACTGTGTGTCATCAAGAAGAAAATACAGCTGCACCAGCAGGTACACAAACATTCAGTTTGTTTCTGATTCTTGTGGTTAGTTACAACAGGCATGGACTGCCTTTAGAATAAAATATATTTAAAAATTAAGTGCTCGGGACTCTAACAGAAGTAGGTGAGCTCTGGTCCCTTTGAAGGTGATCAGGGAGGGCTTCCTGGAGTAAGAGGCACTTTTACCCTCTGCTCTTCCTCTCTTATTTTTAAAATTTTACTGATTTTGCTTTTTAAAAAACATTTATTTTATTATTTTATTATTTTTATTATTTTTGAGACAGAGTCTGTTCTATCGCCCAGGCTGGAGTGCAGTGGCACGATCTTGGCTCACCGCAACCTCCGCCCCCGGGGTTCAGGTGATTCTCCTGCCTCAGCCTCCTGAGTAGCTGGGATTACAGGTGAGCGCCACTTCACTCAGCTAATTTTTGTATCTTTAATAGAGACGGGGTTTTACCATGTTGGCCAGGCTGGTCTCCAACTCCTTACCTCAGGTGATCTGCCTGTCTTGGCCTCCCAAACTGCTGGGATTATAGGCATGAGCCAATGCACCCAGCCAGGAAACATATTTTTTTAAAAATGTATTTTTAAGAGTCAGGGTCTCAGTCTGTCACCCAGGCTGGAGTGCAGTGGTGCAATCTCTGCTCACTGCAGCCTCGACCTCCCTGGCTCAAGGATCCTCTCGCCTCAGCCCCCTGGCTCTCCCTGCCTTCCCAGTTGGGGCTACAGGCATGCACCACCAAGTCTGGCTAATTTTTGTATTTTTTTGTAGAGATGGGGTTTCTGTATGTTGCCCAGGCTAGTCTTGAACTCCTGAGCTCAGGCAATCCGCCTTCCTCAGCTTTCCAAAGTGCTAGGACTATAGGCATGAGCCATCACACCCAGCCTTCCTCCTTTTTTTTTTTTTTTTTTGGTAACAGAATGAATAGTTCGGAGAGTTGGGACAGTATTAGAGGAGAGAACCAGAGGCCTGAATAAGAGTTAGTGGTGGTGATGAGGCATAGGAGAGAAGGGAAAGGCCTAGAGTTCCGTGGGAGTGTCGGGTGTGACATAGGGGGCCGGGCGTGGTGGCTCACGCCTGTAATCCCAGCGCTTTGGGAGTCCAAGGGACGATTGTTTGAGGACAGGGGTTTGAGACCAGCCTAAGCAACACAGTGAGACGCCATCTCTATAAAAAAAATTTAAAAATTAGCGGGACATGGTGGCATATGCCTGTTGTCCCAGCTACTCGGGAGGTTGAGGTGGGAGGATCACTTGAGAGCAGGAGGTTGAGGCTGCAGTGAGCTGTGATCACACCACCACTCTCCAGTCTGGGCAATAGAGCAAAGACCCTGTCTCTAGAAAAACAAAAAACAAAAAACAAAAAAACAAAAAAACATGCAACATGGGGCTTTGGGTACAGAGCTGACTCCAGGCTTGGGGGCTGAGGACGGCCCCTCCTAGTGTGTGAGGCCAGTGAGGGGGGAAGCTGGGTGGGGTGAGTATACAGAGGGCGCTCTCCTGTCTACAGACACTGAGAGGGCCTGGATAGGAGATCTAGGTGTCCTATGGGAGTCAGCAGGAAGGGTCACAATGCCAGGGAGGTGGCATGGGGAGCAGAGCCCATTGTTACCTTACCCCACAGGTCCCCAACCCATCCACCGTCCTCGGCACAGGAGAAAGAAGGCTGGCCCAGCCGGCAGGTCTGCCACCGTGATATTAGTGTAAGGCACTTCCTCACTAGGACCCTGGGAACTTGGGATACCCAGGGCTTCTCTCCATAAAGAATTATCTGGAGGGGCTCAAGGGTCCAAGGAGAAGTGGACCTAGTGTTTCCAGAGTGGCCTGTTCTGGGCGTCAGACTGGACAAAAAAGAATGGAGGTCTGCCCCAGGCCCTGTTCTGCTTCCTTATATGCCTTAGTTTCCCCATCTGAGGATATCCTGGGGCTCTGGAAAGGGAGCCTCTTCAGTGGACCCAGCCGCTGCTCCCTGGATGTCCTGCCATGCTCCCTCCCAGCCCTGGCTGGCCTCCCCCACCCACCCCAGGCTCCTGGCCTCCCAGGAATGTGCTTCTCAGCCCCCAATCTGGGCGCCTGTCTTATCGGCCCCCAATCGAAGGGGAGACAGACGCCCCGGTCGACAATGACGGCCCCTCCTGTTAGCCCCAGCCTGACCCTGAGTTGAGGGCCAGCCAGCGCCTGCTAAGTGCCTGGAGGAGGAATACCTCCCCTTCCCCACACTGACATGAAACCCGACCTCCTGTACCGGCTCCTTTGTGCCCGCTGGGCGCCGCGCCGGCGTCAGAGGCCCTGGGTCCCCACCCTGCCGCACACTGTGGCTGCCAGGGTGGGATTTGCTCTGCCTGGCATGCTTCCAACATGACCTTAGCCTGCTTTGCTGGAAAACCAAGGTTGTCTGCGGGGGTCCCCTCACCCTGCTCCCAGTCCCCAACCCCTCAGAGTCTTGGTCCAACCCCTGCTGTATGAGGCCAGACCTTCTCACATCCCTCCAGCAAATGCACATCCCTCCAGCACTCCAGGCCCTCCCCCTCCCCTCCAGAGCAGGGAGGAAGGCTCCTGAACCCACTCTCATCAGGCACTGGTCTCAGCCCACTCCCCAGGGAACCCCCCTCAGGGCGCTCGTGGGACCCTCATGCTCTTGGGATCCACCTGAGAACCTTCTCAGCCAGTTCTCCCTCTTGGCCAGTTCCAGTCTCATCGGGGGACCTCACAGCCCTGTCCAGAGCATCCCTCGTCTTCCACACTTTCCTCCAAGGCTGCACTCCCCTTGTTTGTGAAGGCACATCCATTTGTGTGCCTCCCTCTCCCTCCTGCCTGCCATTATCCTGGTTACCAGGAGCCTTAGCATGGCTGCAACTCAGTCCCTTCCCAGGCCACGTCTCCCTGGATTATCACTGCCTGGCTCCTGAAGCCCTTTCCTGGCTCAGCCTCCCTCGGCCTCCCCAGCTGGGGCTGCCTTCCCTCCCTGGCTACTGCAGGTCAGGCTACCCAGGCCTGGCCTCTTTTCTCCATCGACCCTTGCCCCTTGAGCATCTCACACATGCCCAAAGCTACACATACCATTGATCTACTACTGGATGACAGCACCCACATTAGGACTGTCTGCTCCAACCCCCACCCCAACACCACACTCAGATTGTTCCAAGCGATGTCACACAGAGGCCTCAAATTTGATGAGGCCAGAACAGGACCCTCTATCCCCCTCACCTTCTCCCCACAAGCCCTCCATCTCAACAAAGACGACCACCATCCATCCACTCTGCAGCTCAGGCCTCTGAATCCACTTGGACTCCCCTCTCTCAGCCCTGTCCCATCTGTGGACAAACCCGTATCCCACCCCGCCTCGTCCTCCAGATTCCACCCCCTCAAATAATCACTGTCCCTTAAAGCCTCCCCCTGCTCACGGATTCCTCTGGCAGTCCACTACCCTAAGAGCAAACACAGAGGGTTTTGTTTTGTTTTGTTTGTTTTAAGTTTAGTAACATATACATAACATAAAATTTGTCCAAACTATTTTTAAGTGTTCAGTTCAGTGGTATTAAACATTCTTATGCAACCATCCCCACCACATCCATCTCCAGAACTTTTTCATTTTCCCAAACTGAAACTGCACTCATTAAACAATAACTCCCTGATCCTTCTCATATAAGTGGAACCATACAGTATTTGTCTTTTTGTGACTGCCTTTTTTTTTTTTTTCTGAGACAGAGTCTCACTCTGTTGCCCAGGCTGGAGTGCAGTGGCATAATCTTGGCTCACCGAAACCTCCATCTCCCGGGTTCAAGCAATTCTCCTGCCTCAGCCTCCCGAGTAGCTGGGATTACAGGCGCCTGCCACCACGCCCGGCTAATTTTTGTATTTTTAGTAGAGACGGGGTTTCACCGTGTTGGCCAGGCTGGTCTCAAACTCCTGACCTCAGGTGATCCACCTGCCTCGGCCTCCCAAGTGCTGGGATTACAGGTGTGAGCCACTGTGCCCAGGATTGTGACTGGTTTACGTTACTGAGCGTAATGTCTTCAAGGGTCATCCATGTTGCATCATGTGTCAGAATTTCATTCCTTTAAGGTTGAATGGTATTGTTTTGCATGTAGACACCACACTTCGTCTGTCTCATCGCTGGGTGAACCAATGTGAACCATTGTGAATAATGGGGCTATGAACATGGGTGTATGAATATCTGTTTAAGTCCCTGCTTTTGATTCTCTTGGATATGTACCCACAAGTAGCATTGCTGGATCATACGATAATTCTATTTTTAGTTTTTTGAGTCATGGTCATGTTGTTTTTCACAGCGGATGCACCATTTTATATTCCCACCAATGGTGCCCAAGGGTTCCAATTTCCCCATATCCTAGACAACACTTTATTGTTTTGCTTTTCACAGTTACCATCCTAATGGCCACAGGGATCCTTGTAAAGTGACAAACTTCACATCTTCCCAGAGGCATCCTAGGTTACCCCACCTAGCACTGCGGACCCCCACGTGTCCCCACCCCTCAGTTGGCAATACTCTCATCAAGTGTCAGCACTAGCTTATTGTATTGACTGCCTCCTGGCTGGACATTAAGAGACAGTGTCTTTTACTGGATGCTGTATCCCCAGCATACAGTTGTTTAGTAAACGGAGGAAGGAAGGAAGGGAGGAAGGGAGGGAGGGAGGGGAAGGGAAAAAGGGAAGGAGGGAATGAGGGAGGAAATTTCTATTTTCCACCAAAATATTGAGGCTCTCTCCTGCCTGTCCATTTGCTCTGGTGCGCCTCTCAACCCTCGGGCCCCACCTGGACTCAATCCCCCTATCCAGCCTCTCCTTCCGTGGCCCCCGGGAAGAACTCCGACAGGGGCCAGCACATTTGAGTGGGGCCCTGGAGGTTTGGACACATTCCCGAATGCCTCCCTGCTGTGGATCCGGTGGGCCTGTCTCGGGTTCGCAGCGAGGAGAACGTTGTGGCTAGGTTGTCAGTGAGCTGGAAGTGAGCCAGCACTGTCTGAGCCGCCACACTCCCTGCGCCCCCCACGCGCCCCGCTACGCGCCCGCCCCCACGCGCCCCGCCCCTTCCTGTTTTGCCTCGCCTGCTCGGGTCTTCGCTCCTCTAATCCTACGATCTTAGCCCCGCCCCCGTGGTGTCGTGGGTCCTCGCTACTGGTCCTCTCCTAGAAAGCCGCGAAGTGACCAGTTCCTCATTGGCCACACGTTCTCCCGCGCCACCACCGCAGCCACAACAACCGCCACGTGCTCAACCTTGGCGCCTGCCCATTGGCCACCAGCCTCTACCCGCCCACTCTCCCTTTCCGCCCCTAATTGCCCTCTTCCTCCTTCCATTGGCTGCCGGGCTCAGGCGCTCTCTTTTCAGCCGGGGCGCGCAGCGCCTCGGATGCGGATTGGTAGAAGGCGGGGCTGGGAGGCGGGTTAAAGAGCGCCTTGCTGGCTGGGCCACGCGTGCTTGAGAAGGTTCAATGGCGTGGCAGGGACTAGCGGCCGAGTTCCTGCAGGTGCCGGCGGTGACGCGGGCTTACACCGCAGCCTGTGTCCTCACCACTGCGGCGGTGGTAAGCGGCCGGGCGGACCGGACGTCGCCTTGGTTACAGCCTCTGGCGGGAGGGTGAGGGTCGCCATGGTTACGGCGTGGCTCCCTGGCAGCTCTTGACTGGCCCCTGGTTCTACAGCAGCTGGAGCTCCTCAGCCCGTTTCAACTCTACTTCAACCCGCACCTTGTGTTCCGGAAGTTCCAGGTGAGGCCGCCCCGCCCCGCGCACCTGTGGGCCCGGCCCGCCCACCCCGCACCTGACAGCCCACCCCGCACCTGACCGCCCACCCTGCACCTGACCACCCGTACTCCGCAGGTCTGGAGACTCGTCACCAACTTCCTCTTTTTCGGGCCCCTGGGATTCAGCTTCTTCTTCAACATACTCTTCGTGTATCCTGCGCCCTGCGGACATAGGCTGGGTGGAGGGCAGGCCCGCCGGGCTGGGAGAGCCCGGGACGGGGAAACTGAGGCCCCACCTGGTGGCACTTCCTATACCGACGCCATAGGTTCCGCTATTGCCGCATGCTGGAAGAGGGCTCCTTCCGCGGCCGCACGGCCGACTTCGTCTTCATGTTTCTCTTCGGGGGCGTCCTTATGACCGTATCCTTCCCGCAGGCTCTGGAACCTCGGGCTAGGGCGCCTCGGGGTCCGGCCTGTGTTGGTCCTGGGGCTTGACGTGAACAGCCGCACCAGAAAGGGACACAGTCCTCTCTCCAGCTTAGTCTGTGTTGAGGGTCGACTTTGTGCTCAGCTGCAGGGGCCAGGGCTAGATCTTCAGTGCTCTATGCAAAATACAAGGCGATGCACAAAAGAGCCAGGTGGGGTGTCAGGGCCACTAGCTGAGCCCTGAATGCGAGTAGCCGGGAGAAACTGGGGCAGGGACAGGCAGTGGTTGGACCCTGGGATGAGGCTGTAGGTGTGCAGGGCAGATCTCATGGGACCTGAAGCGGACTGTCTGTCGCCTTTATTGGACGGGCTCATCTTGATGAGGGAATAGCACAGAGGGGAGATGAAGGGAAGAATTCCGGGGGCTTGAGAAGTCAGAGGGGCCCTGAGCTTGGGCTGAGGCCTGCCACCGGAGCACCTTGACTCTGGCCCAGCTGCTGGGATTCCTGGGCAGCCTGTTCTTCCTGGGCCAGGCCCTCATGGCCATGTTGGTGTACGTGTGGAGCCGCCGCAGCCCTCGGGTGAGGGTCAACTTCTTCGGCCTGTTCACTTTCCAGGCGCCGTTCCTGCCTTGGGCACTCATGGGCTTCTCGCTGCTGCTGGGCAACTCCATCCTCGTGGACCTGCTGGGTGAGCCTCCTGGTACATCCAGTCCACCCCAGGCTGGCCACTCCCCTCAGGACACGCTGCTTATGCCCTGAGGCCCCTCTCCCATCCGTGCTGGAGCTCTGCTCACATCTGGACCTCTCATCTGGCTCCATCCCCATCTTCCTGCCCTCCCCGCTGCTGTGCTCTTACAGCCCCTCAAGCCACCTGGCCCACATAATTTGCATCTTCAGGGCTGATCTGCTGATGCTTGCGTGGTCCTGATGGGGGTGGGGATGGGCGGGTCAGGGTTCCTGCCCCATGGCTCCCACTCCTCCACTATTCTCAGGCCCTCCCCTCCCTGTGTCCTGTCTGCTTCTGGGCCCTTTAAGCTTGTCCTTCAGGGCCCACCCTGGGCTGACACTCTGCAAGATTTTGGGGAACTCATGCTCTGGGGCCTGCAGGGCCACCAGGCTGTGGATGGGGGCCTGGGGCAGGTTCTGCTGGTCTAGGACTCTGGGCTGTGGAGGGTGACCCTGCAGTCCGTGGCTGTCTCACAGGGATTGCCGTGGGCCATATCTACTACTTCCTGGAGGATGTCTTCCCCAACCAGCCTGGAGGCAAGAGGCTCCTGCTGACCCCTGGCTTCCTGTGAGTGTTGAGAGTCCTCCCTCCCTCTCCCCACCCTCAGATGGAGGACCTGTGCTGGCCTCTGCTCAACACGGGCCCCTCCCCACAGAAAGCTGCTCCTGGATGCCCCTGCAGAAGACCCCAATTACCTGCCCCTTCCTGAGGAACAGCCAGGACCCCATCTGCCACCCCCGCAGCAGTGACCCCCACCGAGGGCCAGGCCCAAGAGGCTTCTGGCAGCTTCCATCCTACCTGTGATCCCTACTTGGGGCAGAAAAAACCCATCCTAAAGGCTGGGTCCATGCAAGGGCCCACCCGAATAAACAGAATGACCTGCAGTCTCTCGGCCCACAGCACTGGCTTCCCCACCTCACCCAGCCACATCCTTCTCTGCCTGCCCCGTCCTCACTCAGTGTGGCCTCTCAGCCCAACTGTAGGTGGTAGGATAGGGGTGCCCATAGAGGGCAAAGAAACTGCCCATGGTTGCCCGGCAGAGCTTTGAGCTCACAGGTGACAGGCTCAGGGTTTTCATCCTGGCCCTACCAGGGCTTTTGGGCAAGTCCCGCCCACCATAGGCCTCCGCTCCATGCCAGTCAGTGGGGAATTTCACCAGATTTCGGCTGCTGGGGCCAGGACAGGCCTCTCCTAGACTGTGCCGAGCCAGCCTACAGATAGATGTTCTGGCCAGTGGTGCCTTCAGGCTGATGCCGATCTAGCCTCTCCTGTTCCTCATCAGCCACCCTGACAGGTGGGCCTATAACTCATTTATCATCTGGTGACACCAAAGCCCCATGGAGTCAGGTGCAAAAGAGGGCCAGGACTGGGTCTTTCTTCTGCCCTTTCTATGACCCCAGAGCCTTAGTTTTCACCTTAGCAGAGTCCTGAGACTAGGTGAGGGAGGGACTTCTGGAAGGTTCTGTTCCTGCTCTTTTTAGCTGAGGACCTGTGTGAGCCTTATCTGACCCCTACGGCTCACTTTTCTCTTCTGACCTGGCAGCTTTCCTTGTTGCTCTAGGCCTGTCCATGTTGTGGTTTATTTCTGGATGCTCAGTGGCACGGGGCCTCCTCCAGCTACAGGTTGTCATTTTCATGGTAACAACACTGTTCTCTGTTGAATCTGCCCTCCATGTTGTAGCCAGACCTTGTGGAGCTGGCTCTGCGGCGGTGTGAACTGGCAGTCAGGAGGGAGGGCCCGGCCTCCCCCGGCACCTCCCAGCCAGGTGGCCCTGCCCGACCTGTGGGGTGAGGCAGCCAAGGTTCCTTCCATCCCACCAGTTGTGGAGGCACAGGGCTGCCTCACCCTTTCATTGCCAAGGTTCCTGCCTCATGGATGGAACAAACACCTCAGCAATGAAACCTGTTCATGTCCAAGAGCAGCTGGGCTGGGAATCTTCCCTTTTGTTCAAGGCCTTCCAGTAAGGCCCAGCTGTCCCCTTGCTGTGCGTGGGGCTCTGGGGAGTGCCACTCTTTGATGGAGGGCAGAGGCCCTGAGTGCAAACTTCCTCGGTAGAGTCTCATGCTAACATGTGCTCAAAGAAGCCCCCATCTCACATCCCAGCGACCAAGAACCTCAATCCCTAATCGGAGCTCTGCCTCTGCCCACATGGGGCCCTACCCCACTTCCAGGGAGCACGGCAATCTCTGACCCTAGCCCTGCCCTGGCAGCAAGGGACTTGCCAACAGCTGAGGGTGGCAGCAGTCTGTGCTGGGATCTGTGCCCACTCCTTTCAGTGAGGCTGGAGCTGTGAGCCAGTTTGCTGCCCTCCCAGATCCTATGTCCATTCTAAAGAGTGGGGACCCCTCCCTATTACAGATGAGAACACAGAGGGGACATGAACTCCTTGGAGGCAGGGCTGGGAAGGGACCTCGGGCTATGTCTCCTCCCTGCACCGTGTCAACCCCAAGAGCTGGCACCAGGCCGGGAGGGCTATTCCCATACTCCTCACAGCTGGCCTGTGAGGCAGGAAATGGCCCAGGCCACAGCACCTGCTGGGGTGGGAAAGGGCCCCAGTTGACCTGGCTATGGGTGCCACTGGAGCTAGAACAGCCCTCCTGCACCCAGGCTGGCGACAGCCCAGCAGTGCCCACACAGGACTGGGCCCTCCGCAGGGGACTTCAGAGCAGCAAGGCCCCAGCTGGCAGTAGCCTGACCATCTGAACACAGCAGAGCCAGGGCGGCCCAGGGACAGCAGGAGAGCTCACGGCACCTTTCTGAGGCCAAGCAAGCGGAGCAGAGTTAGGGCTGTTGCTGAAAGGCAGAGAACTCTGCCCTGAGCCTCGCAGCCACTCTTCTCAGCTCTCTGGGTCTGGAAGGAGAACAGGCTGAGGGGAGCTGAGGTGCTACCAGAAGCCCCATTCACCCTCACTCGCCCACCTGGGAATCTGAGGCAGAGGAGGGCGAGGCCTGTGTGCCAGCCTTGTTCACATGCCACCTTTGTCCCCCCAAGCCCCAGCCCCACTTCTGGCTCTCATTATTTTTATGCTAAAACTTTGAAGAAATTGAACATGACCTGTTGCCTTTTATTTAAAAACTGTTACTAGCCCTGCCTGGGGCTCCTATACAAAAACAAAACGCAACCTAAAATAAGGTTTCTTCCTGACCCCAGAGACTGGGGAGGGGCGGGGAGGGTGGGGGGCAGGACTGGGGCTCAGCAAATGGAATGTGTGCCGGGAAGGGCCACCCGGAAGCCCCCACTCCACCCCCACCCCGATCCTCAGGATGGCGCTGGGCTGTTCCCTCGCCTCTGTCCTTGCCAGAAGATGGAGGAGAGGCGGCCCAATCTTCTGAGATGCTCCGTGGGAGCCGCGTGCTGATGGGCTGGTTACCAGGCTGGGGCTGTGTTGGCGAGACGCCTCATCCGCCTGGAAGAGGAGTGGGGAGGGCAATGAGTCGGGGCCAGTTCCCAGCCTGGGTGCTGCCCTTCCCAAGGCTCTACGGGGCAGCCAGGTGTGGGGGTGGGAACAGAGGCAGGATATGGCCCCCAGCAGGTCTGGACCCAGCCTTCTCTCAGCCTCACCTGTCTGCCACTCAAGCCCTGCTCATCACTCCAGGGACCCCAAAACCTGGATCTGGGCTGTGGTCAGACCCTCAGCCTGAGGAATTGTGTTTGTTCCCTGCAGGGAAACATACTTTGGGGCTTGGATGGGGCCTCATCACCCAGAAGCCTGCCTGCCTCTAGCAACACTAGAGGTTCCCAAAGACCATGGGAGACTGGGAAAGGCAATGGCCCTGCCCCTGCCTGGAAAGCCAGGTGCCTGTAGGCAGAGCCCAGGACCACAGGGCCAGGGGTACCTCGTGTTCCTGTCCTGGTCGCGGATCTTCTTCTCCATCTCGGCGTCTGTCAGCGTCTCCAGCAGCGGGCACCACTGGTCCGCATCGCCCGTGTTCCGGATGGCAATCTCCACTGTGGGCAGAGGGTTCTCACTACGAGGAGGGGAGGCAGTGAAAGGAATGACTTTTCCAGCTACAGATGGAGAGTCCTCAGAAAGCTCTGGCCCCTGTCTGTGCCCTGCTCCTCCCAGCAGCACTGTTGGCAGGCAGGGGATGCTCCAGTCACCTGAACCCCAAGGGAGCTGCTGGAGGTGCCAGCGCCTCTCCAGAACAACAGTGTTGTCACCATGACCCCATGGGCTTCCCGTCAAAGTGAACTTTCAACAGGCCCTTTGCGCCCAGCATCTCTCTGTCTCTGAGATGGAGGAGGGGGCCATTGGCTGTGGAGGTGGTCGTCCTTGACAGGACAGCACAGGCTGGGCCACGCTGATGCCACAGTGCCACAGTCAGGAGGTGGAACCCATAGGAGCAGGAGGACTGTATGCTCCACCCAGTGTCCAGAGCCAGGGCCCACTGATCAGGGAAAAGGGATGGATGGTGAATGGGAGCAAAGGAGTCTCCCAGAAGTCCCCAGCGCCCCACTACTGAGGGCCACTGCACAGCCTGTTCCCTGCATGTTCTACACACTTGCCCCTCAGCCCACCTCCTGGCCAAACAAAACCCCCCGAGAGGCTGGTCTGTGCTTAGGATCAGACAGCTGGCTGGCAGGGAGCTGGACTGAAGCCATATCCCTGGACCACACTTTGCCCTGGGTCTCGTAAGGACCACCCGACTCTGCCCCAAGGTACCCTCCTCTTGCCAAGGGGATACAGCAGAGGAGGGGGCAGCAAGGGCAGAGGCTACACAGGCATGGGGTGGACACAGGAGTGCTGGGGGAGGTGGGAGGGTGGCTGGCTGCCCCCTTTCTGGGCCTTGATTTGCAAGTCTGTGATAGGACGCTAAGGAGACCATAGCTGTGGATGCCACAGGGCCCGTGTGCCTCCCACATGCAGTGGCCCCTGTCACCCCCACCTCTGAGACAGCAGCTTTGGGTGCTGACAATGTTTCCCGGTTGAGTGACACCAGACCCCTGGCTTGGCAGAAGGCCTCAGACTGCGGTCCTAACCATGACTCTCCCACTTCCCCTCCCCTCTCCACGGTCCTTTCCTTTCTCCTCCACTTGGGCACCTCCACTTGGCTCTCCCTAGACTCAGCCTTGGGAGAAGGACACCCTGCCAGCCTGCAGCTCTGCAAAACACAGTGAGTTCTGGGAGGAGCAAGGACAGGCCGGGCTCAGGGGAAGCGCCAGGCGGACACTGATAGAGTGAGAGAGGACAGGTCCCTGCAAACCTCATCTGGAATATGGAAACATTTATTGCTGTGAAGGGCTTTTGAAAGATGACTGTTATTAAAGCAGCCAACACACATCCATTGAGGGAGCTTCCTAGGGGCCAGGGACCTTCTCACGGCCTCCCTGTAGCCGGCGCTCAAGGTTGTGGGACTGGTCCGCCTGCAGAGCGAGCCCTGGCTCCCTATATCCACACCAGTGAGCGTACACCCAGCACCGGGAGCCACGAGCCCGTTCCAGGTTGGGCTCGGTGCTGCTCTCCTCAGCCTGGGGTCTCAGGGACTGTGAGCACACAAGGCACAGCACAGGGCACTGGCTGCGGCTGGCTCTCCCTGCAGCAGGCCTGACCCCTCACAGCTGACGCTCAGCCCACCAGGTCCATGCCCATGAGTCCCAGAAGCTCGAGCTCATGCTGGTGACGCAGAGGCAGGGCCAGAGGCAGTGTCGGCACCCCCACCTGTGTGGGCCTCGGGCTAACCCATCCTCAGCAGCTCCTGACAGCTGGTCCCCGGCCGCACGGGGGAGGCGGGCGTTAGCAGTCTAGGGACCGCCCCAGCCCCAGCCCCAGACCCCAAACAGCATTCCTCACCGTGAGGGCTCCCAGCAGCCTTCCTTGGAGGGCAGACATGAAAGGCACCGAGCCCACACCGAGGGGAGCAAAACATGTTTTCTCTTAAATAAGAGCTGATGAGTGGGTCCCAGAGACTCCTTTGTTTACCTCCCGTTGACACTGGGAAGATTCCACTCCAGTGGGTTTGTTCTAAAATAAATGCTCGCACCAACCACGTAAGAATGGGCCTAGAGCCAGCACTAGCCTGCCTTGGGTTTTGGGGGGCATATGGGCAGGGAGATGCTGTCCTGAGTTCCAAACAGTGCTGGGGACCCTGGAAGCCACCCTGCTCCCCCCTCCTTCCAGGGAATTCTGGTTCATGGGCTTCGAAGCCACCAGGGACCCTAGACCTTCCTACCACCCAGAGTGTCCAGGTGGGGACAAAGAGACCCAGGCAGGGATGGTCACGTCTGAGTTGACAGAGGCAGGACTGATGCCGGTCAAGTATCTTTTTTTTTTTTTTTTTTTTTTTTTTTTTTTTTTTTTTTTTTTGAGACGGAGTCTCGCTCTGTCGCCCAGGCTGGAGTGCAGTGGCCGGATCTCAGCTCACTGCAAGCTCCGCCTCCCGGGTTCACGCCATTCTCCGGCCTCAGCCTCCAGAGTAGCTGGGACTACAGGCGCCGCCACCTCGCCCGGCTAGTTTTTTGTATTTCTTAGTAGAGACGGGGTTTCACCGTGTTAGCCAGGATGGTCTCGATCTCCTGACCTCGTGATCCACCCGTCTCGGCCTCCCAAAGTGCTGGGATTACAGGCTTGAGCCACCGCGCCCGGCCTGCCGGTCAAGTATCTTGAAGTTTACTTTCAATGTGATCTCACTTTCATGACCTCACGTGATGCAACATACAAGTATTATCCCCACATTACAAATTACAAAATATAGATAGACTTCAAGGAAAACGACCTGCCCACAGCCACTCAACCAGGAAGGGGAGATGCCAAAACTTGGTGTCGCCCTTATGTTTGCAATCAACACCTCCGAGGCCGCCAGGAGCCTCAGTTGATTTTTCCAAGGGTGTCAAGTCCACGCAATGGAGGAAGAGTAGTTTTCAACATGGTGCTGGGGCAGCATGACTCTGCATTGACAATGGATTCTCAGATATGAAACCAAAAGCACTAGCAACAAACTACAAAAATAGATAAATTACCGGCCGGGCGCAGCGGCTCACACCTGTAATCCTAGCACTTGGGAGGCTGAGGCAAGTGGATTATGAGGTCAAGGGATGGAGACCATCCTGGCCAACATGGTGAAACCCCGTCTCTACTAAAAATAAAAAATTAGCTAGGTATGGTGGCATACGCTGGTAATCCCAGCTACTTGGGAGGCTGAGGCAGGAGAACTGCTTGAACCCAGAAGGCGGAGGATACAGTGAGCCGAGATCATAGCACTACACTCCAGCCTGGTGACAGAGCGAGACTCCATCTCAAAAAAAAAAAAAAAAAAAAAAAAGATAAATTGGACTACATCAAAATGAAAACTTTTGTGCTTCAAAGAACACTATCAAGAAAGTGAAAAGGCAATCCCCCAAATGAGAGAAAATATCTGCAAATCATGCATCTGATGAGGGACTTGTATCTAGAACATATAAAGAACAATTATAACTCAACAATAAAAAGACACCCCAATTAAGAAACTAGCAAATCACTTTCTCCAAAGAAGATACACAAATGGCCAGAAATACAGGCAAAGATGCTCAATATCATCAGTCATTAGAAAAATGCAAATCAAAACCACAATTACTTCACACCTACTCAGATGGCTGTGATCAAAAAGAGAACAGCAAATGAATCGGTGGGATTCAGAGAAACAGGAATCGCACACTTCTGGTGGGAATGCAAAATGGTGCAGCCACTTTGGAAAACAGTCTAGAAATTCTTCAAAATGCTAACCATTGAGTTGTCACGTGACCCAGCAATTGTACTCCTGGGTATATAGCCAAGAAAATTGAAAACAGATGTTCACACAAAAACTCGTACACCAAAGTTCTCAGCAGCAATACTCACAATAGCCGAAAAATGGAAACAACCAAAAGGCAGTCCGCTGATGAATGAATAAAATGTGGTCTATCCACGCAATGAGATAATATTCAATCATAAAACAGAATGAAGTCCTGATAAAAGATGCTACAACATGGATAATCCTTGAAAACATTATGCTAAGAAGCCAGTCATAAAAGACCACCTATTAGATGGTTCCATTTCTATGAAGTACCCGGAATAGGCAAATCTACAGATAGAAAGTGGATGAGTGGACACCTATGGCTGAGAGACGGTGGGGAGGAACGGGACTGCCTGCTGCGGGGTGTGGCACTTCCTTTTGGGGTGATGAAAAAGTCCTAAAATTGACGGTGGTGATAGTTACACAGCTCTGTGCATATATCAAAAACCACTGCACTATATACTTTAAATTTGTGAATTGTATGATTTATGAATATCACAATAAAGCTGTTAAGAAAACAAATAAAACCTGACATCAGGCCAGGGCTGGTGGGCAGAGCTTCGGGAGGAACCTCTGAGGCTCACACTCAACCAGCACAACGTGTCCCTGACATCCCCCAGCCTAATTCCTGATGCTGTGCCATCAGAGGGACACTGCCTCTCTGTCCCTCATGCAGGCCCAGCTACCAAGCTCCCTGACCCTTAGTCTCTCTTCATCCCCACCCTGTACGTGTAGGACTGCTAGTGTGCAGAGCCCCCTGGGGCAGACGCCCTGCCTGATCCACAGGGCCCACCTTCCTTCTCAAGCACCTGCCTGTCCCTGGCCTCCTCTCGATCCTTCCTGCTGCAGTCCCCCGTCAGCACCTGCCCTGGCCATCCTCACCCCAGGTTCTATGCCCTCCATTGCCCTTCCTCATGCCCACAGCCTCCAGTGCTTTCAGTGGCCATGGCACACTGATGGCCATGCACGTGAATCTGTCTCCTCTGCCAGACAAGGCACTGTCTCCTCCAGTCCCTGGCCAGGAACACAGGGCTGGCCCAGGGGAGGTGCCGGTAACTTTGCAGGATCAGCTCTCCTCAGAGGCTCTGCCTAGCCCAGCCTCCTTCCCCTTGAGCCCTGTCTCCTTCCTGTCACTGGCCCTTCATCCTACTCCACTGGCTCTATGACGTCTGTGTCACTCTGGTCCCAGTCTGTCCTATAGGAGCCTAGCGCTTCTGACCAGTTTGTCACATGCCCGTTTCCCCTTCATGCTTGTCTCCTGTCTGTCCCACTGCCAAAGGAAGCAGGCTGTACTGTCCCGGTTCCCCCAAGGTGTGGGCATAGTGGCCTTGCGCACACATGTCCTGTGGCCGGCAGTCGCCCCACTGTACCGTGGATCCAATGTCCCCATTGCCGAGGAGGGTATGGAAGCCAGGCACTGAACTCTGGCTGGGAGAGATGGAGGGATTGGCTCTAGGGGAATCAGCGAGTGCTTCCATTATGGGGTGACCTAGGCCCAGAGCTGAAAACCCTTTTTTTTTTTTTGAGATGGGGTCTAGCTCCGTTGCCCAGGCTGGAGCACAATGGCGCAATCTCAACTCACTACAATCTCCGCCTCCCGGATTCAAGCAATTCTCCCGCCTCAGCCTCCTGAGTAGCTGGGATTACAGGTGCCCACCACCACACCTGGCTAATTTTTCTACTTCTAGTAGAGACGGGGTTTCGCCACGTTGGCCAGGCTGGTCTCCAACTCCTGACCTCAGGTGATCTGCCCCCCTCGGCCTCCCAAAGTGCTGGATTATAAGCATGAGCCACCACGCCCAGCCTGAAAACCCTTAAGAAGTCATGTGACACAGCAGTTGCCAAGCTTTCTGCGTGGCAAAGACCAGGCCAGGACTCCTGGTCTAGCTCTCTGTGGGCTGACTGGTCCCTGGACCTGGGGACTCAGCAGCCCATCCTCCTTTCCCCAGGCAGGGCCAGGCAGGACTGACACTGGTCTCCCTGGGGACAGAGTTAAACAAAGTCCCTCCTAAGATCCCATGGGGTGGGGTGGTGCAGTGGGGGGAACGCGGGTTGGAGTCAGGGATGACAGTCCAACCCTAAGGCCCTGTCCTGTCATTGAGGCTGTCTTCTAGTATGGGAAGTGGGAAGACACACGCAGCCCTCCTGATGCTAAAAGGCCACTCAGGACACTTCCCAGGTCCCCAGGCAGGCCGCCCCTACCGCCTGGCTGCTGTGATAGGGACCTGTGCTCACCCTGGTCCCCCCTGCGGGATGGCCTTGCCTTTAACCCTAAAGATTTGAAACCTGCACACTCAGCATAAGAGACAGCAGGGGGTGGGGGGTCTGTGACGCCCCCAGGCCCCACAACTGGAATGCATTAAGTGGTCACTGAGATGAAGAGGGGATCCGTCTCTAAGTCCTGACCTGCCACCACCAGGGACTCCCCAGGGGGCCTGCTCTGGAGCCACTCTGCAAACTGCAGAGGGCCCAGAGTTTGGCAAGGAATTCAGGCTCAGGTCACCTTTGGGTCACAGCAGGAGGGATGGTGCTGTGGTGGCTGAAAGAAAGGATGCTGCGAGGACCTGTCAAGAGGCCCCGGGGACTTCACCTCCTGAGCCCGGACTGTGGGCACGGTGGCTGCAGGGCTAGGTGAAGGTCAACACCGTAGGGGCCGGATGCTGGGGGCAGCTAGTCTGCCACCCATACCTGCGAGCCCAGAATGAGGGTTCTGACTGGATCAGCCTCTGGGGGAGGAGGTGCTCAGTGTTGATGCTTGCAACATCACTGCCTCCCGGGTCCTCGGACCCAGCTCTGGTGGAGTGAGGCCACCCTTGACTGACTCTCTGGCCATAGGGCTTGGCTCTGTGCAGGGTGAATGCACACTACAGCTGCACTCCCAGGCAACACCCCGCGGGAACAGGGAGGCATCAGACGCCAGACCCCCAGCCTCCTCTCTGAGCTGCCCTGTCTGAAGCAGAACCATGTGACTAGCAGGGCTGCTGGGGGGCAGGTCACAGGATCTCAGCACCACTGCGCTCAGGCAGGGGCTCAGCTGTTTCCCAGGCCCAGGGCCCCCGAGCCCCGTGGGTGGCTCTCATTCCTTCTTCCTTGCTCAGATTTATGGGAAGTCGTAGAAGCTGTCTCTTGGGATGTCTGGGAAAACAAGTTAGACACAAACCTAACGAGCTCCATTAATTGTCATGGCTTTGCAAAACAGACCTTCCTATTTGCTCCTCATGTAGCATTTTAAGCTGTCCTCCCTGAGTGATGACTGTAGATGTGGAAGATGATAGTCTGATGAGCAGATGAAAGCCAAACATCCTGTTTTGATGTAGGGATGCTTGCCGCACCCCCACCCTGTCCCAACACAGAGGACACGGTTAGAAACCACAGGGCTTCCCAGTCCCAGAGTCCCGCTGAGCCGGGAGAGCTCGACCTTGCTATTTTTTTTTTTTGGAGATGGGGTCTCACTCTGTCACCCAAGCTGGAGTGCAGTGGCATGATCTTGGCTCACTGCAGCCTCGACCTCCTGAGCTCAGGTGATCCTCCCACCTCAGCTTCCTGAGTAGCTGAAACTACAGGTGTGCACCAACATGCCTGGCTCATTCTGGTATTTTTTGTAGAGAGGGGGTCTCCCCATGTTTTTCCCAGGCTGGTCTTGAACTACTGGGTTCTGGCGATCCACCTCAGCTCCCCGAAGTGCTGGGACTGCAGGTGTAAGCCACTGTGCTGGGCCCTGACCTCGCTTTTAACTCTAAGTCCTACCTCCTGCCAGAAACAGGAGGGCCTCTCCCAGGTCCATCCCCATCCCTAGCACAGAGGACACTGGACTGGAATATTCTGTTCACACCTCCACCACCTTCTCAGCCAGCCCAAATGCTGCAGGCAGGGATCAAGGTGACCTGTCTCTATCTTCCAGGGCAGCCAGGATGGGTTCCAGCCCAGCATGGTACTCATCAAATGCTCTCTGACTGACCAAAGGCAGAGTTACTACAGTAAGAAGGAACTGCCAGGGACCCCTGACTCTTGAAAGCTGGGCGGGCCTTTGTGTTTCAGACAGAATTCAAGTTCAACAGATGAAGAACCCTGGGCAGGGGCCACCCTGACCAAAATAACAGTCTGGGCAAGAGCAGAGAGAGAAGGTGTGGGGCAGGATGACTGAATGGTGGATGGCGGGGGGCAGGCCCAGGGCTCCGTGGAGGTAAGGACTTGAGGTTCGCCCTGACGGAACTCAAGTCTTTGCCAGCTATTGCGTTAAGTGCTTCTAACCCTACCTGGTACAGCGGAGTCCCGGTGAGACACACAGGGCAGGAGGGGGACACAGCAAACACACAGACCCCAGCCAGATGGTGCTGCGAAGCTTGAGAAAGCCTCAAAGGTATCACCACTCACACAGAGAAGTCTTTTTCTCAAAACAGTTTTGCAGGGAGATGAGGGAGGGAGAGACTCGTGCGCGATCCTACCTGAAGGCGTAGGTCTTCTGATGCCAGCTCAGCTGTCCCCGGATGCTGTATGCGATGGTGGTGACAAACTCCCCGCCCAACCCCAGCTCTGAGCACAGCTTCAGGGCAAACTTCTCTGGCGAGTTCTCCTTCTCTGACATGTCCCACTCAAACTGGTCCACCAGGGAAATGTTTCCCACATGGATGTTCAGCTGTGACGACAACCAAAGGACATGAGTTAGAGCCTTTGGGACTGCCCCCAGCCCAGGGAGGCCGCGAGGAGCGGGGGCCTGCCAGGCCTGCGGCGCACCCTGCCCACCAGGGTCCACCGGCTGAGAACTGCAGGTGGCCCTTGTCCTTCCAGTTTCCCATCCCCAAAACAAGGCTGACCCCACAACCCTCCTGTCTGCCATGAGGGGCTCTGGCTCAGGGCCCAGCACAGTCACCCTCAAGAGGCCCTGAAGTGACCCCGGGGGCACCTGAGTCCCATCTTACCTTCATCCCATCCCCGCTGTACCCTGTGCTGGTGGAGACCTTCCTTTCTGCCCTTCGCTCCTGCTGCCATCGGTCTTATGTGACTACATCGGCCAGGCAGGCCTCAGCTAAGGCATCCCTAAGTCCTGTCTTAAGCCAATGTCTATGCCTTTACAGAGCTTGCCCCTCTCAGAAAACCCTGCCTAGCACATTCACAGATGCACCGCACTCTAGGCTAACACAGCGAGGCGACAGGGAAGCCTGTGGGGAGCACAGTGCTGGGCCAGCTCCTCCCACACTCCCCAGAGGACTCCCTGCAGCGCATGACTCACAGCCAGAGGGCCCAGGCCCTGGGTGTGCTGTCAGGGGGTTTTAACCAGTGGACACCTGGGAAGCCAGCACCCAGCCGGAGAAAACACAGACTGTACCCCAGGAGCTCCCACCTATGCCCGCCCCGCCTGGGGAAGCACCATTTTGACTTCTCACTCCTTGAGTAGGTATGGCTCTTCTGAATAAGATGGACCCTTCGGGGTCCAGTTTCATTCACTCTGCGTCATGCTTGCAAGACTCCTCCCACTAGAGTGTGGGGCTGGGGTCATCCCTCATTGCTGTCCAGTGCTCCATGGGGCAAGCAGGCCACAGGGCACCTGCCCATTCACCTTAGATTTTTTTTTTTTTGGCGGAGTCTTGCTCCGTCGCCCAGGCTGGAGTGCAGTGGCGCGATCTCGGCTCACTGCAAGCTCTGCCTCCCGGGTTCATGCCATTCTCCTGCCTCAGCCTCCCGAGTAGCTGGGAATACAGGTGCCTGCCAACACGCCCAGCTAATTTTTTTGTATTTTTAGTAGAGACGGGGTTTCACCGTGTTAGCCAGGATGGTCTCGATCTTCTGACCTCGTGATCTGCCCGTCTCGGCCTCCCAAAGTGCTGGGATTACAGGCGTGAGCCACCGCGCCCCGCCTGTCCTTAGGTTTTAAGTCAAGGATCAGGGTGGGCAGTTGCAGGAAGAACTCACCACTGCCTTGGAGCCCAGCCCTTCCGGGGACTTCTGCCCCCTTTTAGAGATGAGGGCACCCCAACCCCCAATCATGTTCATAAAGCCCTGTGCCTCAGAGCCCTGCACACCACCACCCACTTGCTAGCATGGTCTTCCCCTCACCTGGCAGGGCCAGCCTCTTCTTAGCATCCTGGTCTAAGCTAAAGTGCCAGCTCCTGAGAGCTCCCCTTCCCATCAGCCCCTTTCCACACCCTTCTCTCCATTTTCTCCCCCTTGGGAGACAGGATGTCACTCTGTCACTCAGGTTGGAGTGCACTAACATGATCATGACTCACTACAGCTTTGAACTGCTGGGCTCAAGGGACCCTCCTGCCTCAGCCTCCTGAGAAGCTGGGACTACGGACAGGCACTACCATGTCTGGCTAATTTGTTTTGTAGAGCCAAGGTCTCTACAAGGCCCAGGCAATATATCAAGTGTTTTGAGCAGAGAAGAGACCCTACGGTTGAGCCCTCTGCTCCCCCAGGCTTCCCTGCTGCCTCTCTGTGTTGGCCCAGGCTGGCCTCAAAAGATCCTCCCCCAACAGTCTCCTGAGTAGCTGGGACTATACATGCAGGCCACCATGCTGGCACCTCTCCTATTTTCTTCACAGCACTTAGGACTGTCTGAAACAATCTGAATCATTTGCCTCCAGGAATCCTAGCATAGGCAGGGTGTATTTGTTCTGGGAATGAAGGAATCCGCACGCAGAGGGAGGAAGCCAAGGGGCAGAGCTGCACCATCCTGTACATGGCATGCAGCCAGGCAATGGGGGCTGCAGTCAGGCCCCCATGTCCTTTGCTATCTCCACATATGCCTATGCCTGATGATGACCGGAACAGGAGGTACTAGCCCTTCCCAACTGGAATCTAATGCCAAGCAAACCATGTGGGTGCTGGGTCCGAAAAGAGCATGCAGCAGCAGACAGCCCAGGGAACCACCCAACAGGACTCCCTAGGACCGTGGGCACATGGCTCCCACCCAGCAAGCCCTCCCTGCCCTGGGCTCATGGATGGAGCTGCCTGTCCCCTGCCATTCAGTCACTAACACATTCATTTATTCCAAAGTCTAGACTGTGTGTCTACCAAGGAGAGGCACAAGAGAGACAAACATTCCAAAGGCTGCTCTGAGAAAGGTGAGGTGGTGCATGTCTGTCGTCTCAGTTACTCGGGAGGCTGAGGTGGGAAGATCACTGGAGCTCAGGTGTTCGAGTCCAGCCTGGACAGCACAATGAGACTCTGTGTCAAAAACAAACAAACAAACAACAACAACCAAAAAAGCCATGCTGGTGGGGGCACTGACAGACACAAAGTAGGTGAAGTGAGCATGTGGTGTGCCAGACGGCACGGGAGTGCCAGGGAGGAAAGGGAGGGAGGGGCAGAAAGTCCGCGCTGGCCTCAGAAGTCAGGAGGCCAGGAAGGCTTCTAGGAGAGAGGCCTTTAGGAAGAAGTGAATGTACCCCAGGAGCAGGAATGTGGCTCCCTGGGGTAGAACAGTCCCAGGTGGGGAACACAGTGATGTAAAAGCCTGGGGAGCCAAGGTCTGGCACCCGGGTCGGCCCAGTGAGGGGAAAAGGGAGGAGATGAGGGTGGCGAGGGACTGGAGCAGAGGGCAGTTAGGGCCCTGAGGCCTTTGGAAGCGTTTGGCTTCCACAGAGGGATGTGGGAAGCTTCTGCGGTATTTTGGGCAGAAAAGAGATACGGGCTGAGTTGCCATGCTGAGACCTCTACTGGAAGGCAGGGAAGGAGGGAGGGAGCCATCTGGCAGTGGCCTTGGTGGGGTAGTGAGGAGCGCTGGACTCCAGGTGGACTCACAGAGCCAAGGCAGGGCAAGGACTCCCAAGCAGGTGCATAGCAGGGCCAGGTCCCTGCCCACCTCCCCCAGCCCTGACTCACATCTTACCCCATGTACTCTCCTGACAGGGCCTGGACAGTGCCACTGGGTCTGATGGCTCAAATTTCAGCAGCACCATGTCCCCAGCTTCCTCCCCTACCCGCCAACCCCTGCTGGAACTGGGCAAAGCCGACCTGGGCCAAGTGCCCTGACAAGGGCAGCCAGGCCTGGGCTTTGGTCCCAGCATTGCCAAGAATATCTGTAAGAGGCCGCTCCAACCTAAGGCACTCTTTCTGAGGAGACAGATGGTCCTCACGTGCCATGGCTCCAAAGATTCCTCTTTTCCTTCAGTCATGTTCCAGGATCAAGACAAAGAAGGATGTCCTTACAGAAACACCCAGCTCTGGCCAGGCACGGTGGTTCATGTCTGTAATCCCAGCAGTTTGGGAGGCCAAGGTGGAAGGGCTTCTTGAGCCCAGGAGTTCGAGACCAGCTTGGGCAACCCAGTGAGACTCCATTTTCTTTTCTTTTTTTTTTTTTTTTTTTTAAGACAGAGTCAGTGGGATGGGAAGAGCCTGTCGCCCAGGCTGGAGTGCAGTGGTGCAATCTTGGCTTACTGCAACCTCCACCTCCCGGGTTCAAGAAATTCTCATGCCTCAGCCTCCGGAGTAGCTGGGATTACAGGCGCGTGCCACCACACCCAGCTAATCTTTTGTATTTTTAGTAGAGACGGGGTTTCACCATGTTGGCCAGGCTGGTCTTGAACTCCTGAGCTCAGGCAATCTGCCCACCTCGGCTCTCCAAAGTCTTAGGATTACAGGTGTGAGCCACGGTGCCCAGCCGAGACTCCATTTTCTACAGAAAATTTAAAAATTAGTCAGGCATGGTGGTACGTGCTTACAGTTCCAAGTACTCAGGAGGCCAAGATGGGAGGATAACTTGAGCCCAGGAGGTCAAGGCTGCAGTGAATCATGAAAAAAAAGGACGGAAGAAAGAAAGAAAGACCCAGCTCTTCTGAGTCCAAGTTATAGATGGGAAACCCTGGGTGTGACCTTCTATTCCTCTTAAGACAGGTCACTGTTCCCAGGGTCACGGTGCCCAGGAGGCCTCTGGCCTGAAAAACACAGTCTGTCCCACATAACACAGGCTTCCCCGGGCCAGCTGTGTCCACCCTGTGACATCCGGTTTGACCCAAAGGGCAGAGCAGGAAATCTGGCTGAGGGCAGTCTCTCAACCTGCCAGCTACCACCATCCTCCAGGTGGGAATCACAGGTAAGTCAGAGGGTCACTGGGGAAGCCTCTTCTGGTGGGGCAGGGGACAGTCCCAGGAGGATTACAGCTGCTGGGCAACTTTCTGTATGGCTCCTCCTCAGGCCCTGTCAGGATAACAACAACGAAAATGGGCTCAATTCTGAGAAAAACTAAGGGAAGCTGCCAGTCAGGCTTCATGAGGACCCTGTGTGTGACCAATCCCAGTCATCTGGAACCACACGGCTGGGTGGGTTAGCCCACATGGTCTCATCCTCAACATGTTTACAAGACAAAGAGGAGCACAGAGTGGAGCCCTCAGGGCTGTCCTCCAGAGCCAGCAGACCATACTCAGGACACAGGCCAGGTGCTTGCTGCCGCTCCCATCCTCACCCCACTTCTCTCCTACCATTGTCCCTTCTTTTCCTCCTAGCTGGCTATAATGTGAAACTGAAACAGGTTATGGGAAACAAATTTGTATTCTTCTCAAAAAGGTATTAACAAGTAAAGAGACTGAATCAATAACCCAAAACCTCCTGACAAAGAAAAGCCTTAGACCTGATTGCTTCATTGGTGAATTCTACCAAACATTGATTGATTGACTGAGTCAGAGTCTCACTCTGTCGGCCAGGCTGGAGTGTAGTGGCACCATCTCGGCTCACTGCAACCTCTGCCTCCCGGGCTCAAGCAATTCTCTTGCCTCAGCCTCCCGAGTAGCTGGGATTACAGGCATGTGCCACCACAACCGGCTAATTTTTGGATTTTTAGTAGAGACGGGGTTTCACCATGTTGGTCAGGCTGGTCTCTAACTCCTGACCAGAAGAGGCCGAGGTGATCCACCCGCCTCGGCCTCTCAAAGTGCTGGAATTACAGACGAGAGCCACCGCACCCAGTCATCTACCAAACATTTAAATAGGAGCTAATACCAATCCTTCTCAAACTATTCTTTAACTCATTGCCCTGATACTTAAATCAGACAAAAAATACTACAAGAAAGAAAAACTACAGACCAACACCCTTTATGAATGTTGATGCAAAAATCCTCAAAAAAATACTGGCAAACCAGCCGGGCACGGTGGCTCACGCCTGTAATCCTTTGGGAGGCCGAGGCGGGCAGATCACTTGTGGTCAGAAGTTCGAGACCAGCCTGGTCAATATGGTGAGACCCTGTCTCTACTAAAAATACAAAATTTAGCCAGGCATGGTGGCATGTGCCTGTAGTTCCAGCTCTTCCTCGAGAGGCTTAATTAAGCAGGAGAATTGCTTGAACCCAGGAGGTGGAAGTTGCGGTGAGCCAAGATCATGCCACTGCACTCCAGCCTGGGTAACAGAGCGAGACTGTCTTAAAAAAAGAAAAGAAAAGGAAAACTAACAAGTGTCAGTGAGGATGTGGAGAAATTGGAACCCTTGTGCATTGCTGGTAGGAATATAAAAGGGTGCAGCCACTGAGAAAGGCAGTGCAGCGGTTCCTCAAAAAACTAAACACCGTACGATCCAGGAATTCCATTTCTAGGTATACACCCAAAAGAAATGAAAGCTTTCATGTTTTTCTAAAATGGAAGCCAAAGGCACAGCATCAAATCAAACCAAACCACTGACCTTTTTAGAGTCATCACATGTGCCAGTTTCACCTACTTCTTATATCTTCCTATTTTCAAAGCTCCCCTCACCCTCAAGGCATAGTCTGGCAGTGGTGCCTCAGCACAGCAAGGACTATGCTATAGGCTCTGCAGGGTGCAGGCCTGCGTCCGATTGCCAGCCCCACCACTTCTCAGCTGACCAAACTTCCACAGGTGATCTCAGCTCTCCATGTACCTACCTCTTCACCTGTAATATGGCCACTAAGGCAGCATCTTATTGGGTTACTAGGTCGCCCTGAAGCGCTCAGCCTGGCCCAGCCAATCAGCTGCCTTCACCTTCTTTAGACCTCCCAGCTTTGCTCAGAGCCTGGCAGTGCCTCAGAGGCACCCGCTGAATGTGTCCAGAATGTAACACTTTACTATGAGAACTCAGCCTATGTCCTTCCTGGGGGATTGCAGGGATCTAAGCCAGGTGCTATGACTTTCCAGATGACATGGAACCCAAAAACGGGCTTCTGCTGAGGGAGGCCTTGTTGTACCCTCAGTGCTCTATGATGACACCCACCCTGAGGGCCAGGAAGGCTCCAGTGCTGGGTGAGAAGTCACCCACCTTGATGATGACGCGCTGGTCTGACTGGTCCTCCAGGATGCTGTCCGTGGGGTAGGACTCAATCTGCTGTCTGATGGCAGAGGCGATAGCTGGCACAAACGTCAGTGGGTTCAAATCCAGATCGTCACAGAGGATTTCTGAAAACATCTCAGGTGTCATCAACTTCTCTGAAATCAGGAGAGGGAAGGGATGCCAACAAATTGTACCATGCTTGGGCATGGACCGGCCTCCCTCACCCCTTCCTCTTCGAAGTCAAACATCTCAGGATGCAGAAGAGGAAAACCAGGGCACTGAGGGTGGCCTTCCTGGAAACTGGGAGTGGAAGGAGGAAGCACATGACTAGCTGGCCCCCAGCCCTCATGCTGCACAGACCTCCTGCTCCATACCCTGGGGATGGTCATGGCCATAAACACTCCCCCCATTCTGCTCATAGCTGGGTGGGCGCATGAGATTATCCTAACTAATGAGATGCTCCAGGCAAGGCCAGCAAAGGCACATCGAAGCTTGCGTGCCACCTCTCTACTCCCCTCTGTGCTGAACTGGTGGCAGACGTGATGGCACAGAGGCTGGCCCAATACCAGGCCTCATGTGAGCAAAACACACTGTGCCAAGCCATAGCAATTTCCAGGCCTGTGACTGCAGTAGCAGCAGCAGGGCCTCAACAAGGTCACAAGTGTGGAGGTCCCTACAGATCCCAGATCGTGGAAAAGTAATTGTATCAGATGGGAGCTCACAGGGACCATCTGTGGCCAGCCAGACCTTAGCAATGTCCCCTCAGTCAACGTTCTCTCCCTGCTCCGCCCAGATCTTACTGACAAGACACCTTGCAGGGATAAGCTGAAAAGCCAGGAAAAATTCCCTCAGAGCAGACAGCAGGATTCCATCAAGAAGCAGGTCTGCCACAACCCCACTATTTCCTCCCTGCCCTAAAGACACACTGGGGACTAGCATCCTAACAGCCCGCGGGGCAGCAACAGCAGGAACCTCAGGTGCACTGGGTAAACACCCAGTGAATACACTGCCCAGGGCATTTTAAAATTAAACTTTTTATTTTTAAGTAATTGCAGATGCAAGAAACAACACAGAGAAATTCCATGCACACTGTGCCCAGTTTTCTCCAAAAAAGTCAAGATATAGGACTGTATCTGTATCCAGTGATTCATCCAGGTTGTCATTTCCTGCCAAGTGACGTTCTGTGGTATGAAGGGGCCACATTTTATTCACTCACTGAAGGCTGTCTAGGTCATTTCCAGTTTCTGGCTATTCCAAATAAAGCTGCTATGAACATCCATGCGTAGGCTATTGTGTAAACATGTCTTCATTTCTCCAGGATAAATGCTCAGGTACACTGGTTGCGTGTTTAGTTTTTAACAGAAACTGCCAAACTGTTTTCCAGGGCAGTTTTCCAGCCACTTGACATTCCCACCAGCAGCTTATGAGTGACCCAGTTCCTCCACATCCTCACCAGCATCTGATGCTGTCACCACTTTTTATAGATGTGAAAAAATAGTGTAGTTTTAATCAGCATTTCCCTAAGGCTAAAAATGTGGAAAAGCTTTTCAAGGTATATTTGCCACCTGTATAACTTCTTTAATGTCTTTTGCCCTTTTTTTTTTTTTTTTTGAGATGGAGTTTCGCTCTTATTGCCCAGGCTGGAGTGCAGTGGTGTGATCTTGGCTCAGAGCAACCTCAGCCTCCCGGGTTTGAATGATTCTCCTGCCTCAGCCTCCCGAGTAGCTGGAATTACAGGTATGCACCACCACGCCGAGCTAATTTTGTATTTTTAGTAGAGATGAGGTTTCTCCATGTTGGTCAAACTGGTCTCGAACTCCTGACCTCAGGTGATCCGCCCGCCTTGGCCTCCCAAAGTGCTGGGATTATAGGCATGAGCACCACCCATGGCCTTTGTTTTGTTGCTTTGTGGGGACAGAGTTTTGCTCTTATTGCCCAGGTTGGAGTGCAGTGGTGTGATCTTGGCTCACGGCAACCTCCACCTACCAGGTTCAAGCGATTCTCCTGCCTCAGCCTCCCAAGTAGTTAGGATTACAGGCGTGCGCCACCACGCCCAGCTAATTGTGTATTTTTAGTAGAGACAGTTTCTTCTCTATGTTGGTCAGGCTGGTCTCGAACTCACGACCTCAGGTGATCCGCCCGCCTTGGCCTCCCAAAGTGCTAGGATTACATACAGGCATAAGCCACTGCACCTAGCCTATTTGCCTATAATTGTCTAATTGCTACAGCGCCATTTTGTTGAATGAGCTGTCTTCCTCCATTGAATTACATTTGCATCTTTATAAAAATCAGGAGGGCACGTTTGTGTGGGTCTGTTCCATCACGGTATGTCACTCCACCAACACCACACAGTCTTGATTATCACAGCTATATAGTAAGCCTTGAGATTGGGTAGAATGATTACTCCCAGTTTACTCTTTTTCAAAATTGCTATAATCCCAGCACTTTGGGAGGCCGAGACGGGTGGATTGCCTGAGTTCAGGAGTTCGAGACCAGCCTGGCCAACATGGTGAAACCCTGTCTCTACTAAAAACACAAAAATTAGCCGGGTATGGTGGCGGGCGCCTGTAATCCCACCTATTCGGGAGGCTGAGGCAGGAGAATCGCTTGAAACCGGAAGGCGGATGTTACAGTGAGCTGAGATCACGCCACTGCACCTCAGCCTGGGCAAAAGAGCAAAACTCCGTCTCAAAAAAAAAAAAAAAAAATTGCTTTATCTATTATCTATTTTAGTTTCTTTGCCTTTCCATATAAATCTTAGAACAATCTTGTCTATATCTACAAAAAAACGTCTTGCTGAGATTTTTCATAGAAATTGCATTAAATTTGTATATCAATTTGGGGAAAACTGACATCATCTAGAGTCTTTTAATCCATGAATATGATATGTCTACTTATTTAGGTCTTCTTTAATTACTTTTATCAGTGTCTTATAGTTTTTGGTATGTAAGTCCTGTACATGTTTTATTAGATTAATACCGAAGTATTCCTTTTTTTATTGAGTGATGATACATGGTAATGTATTTTTAATTTGTGTCTAGGTACTCATTAATAGTATATAGAAATAAAATGGATTTCTGTATGTTTACCTTGTATCCCTTGCATCTTGTGACCTTGGGAACTGTTATTAGTTCTCCAAGTTTTCTGTAGAGCCCTTGGGATTTTCCATAAGGACAATCATGTCATCTGCAAATAGGATTTTATTTCTTCCTTTCCCATCTACATGTCTTTTATTTCCTTTTCTCGGCTTATTGGATTAGCTAGAACTTCCACTATGTTGAATAAGAATAGTGACAGCAGACATATTTCGCTTGTTCCTGATCTCTGGCAGAAAGCATGCAACCTTTCACTATTAAATGTTAGCGACAGAAGGCCGGGCGCGGTGGCTCACCCCTGTAATCCCAGCACTTTGGGAGGGCGAGGCGGGTGGATCACGTGGTCAGGAGATCGAGACCATCCTGGCTAACACGGTGAAATACAAAAAGTTTTAGCTACTAAAAATACAAAAAGTTAGCCGGGCGAGGTGGCGGACACCTGTAGTCCCAGCTACTAGGGAGGCTGAGGCAGGAGAAAGGTGTGAACCCAGGAGGCGGAGCTTGCAGTGAGCTGAGATCATGCCACTGCACTCCAGCCTGAGTGACAGAGCGATACTCTGTCTCAAAAAAAAAAAAAAAAAAATTAGCGACAGGATTTTTGTACTAAATAGATGCTTTTATTAAATGGAGGAAGTTTCCTGCTATTACTTTTCTGAGCATTTTTATCATCAGGTGTTGAGTTCTACAAAATGCTTTTTCTGTATCAACTGATCTGATCCTGTGATTTTTCTTCATTAGTGTGTTAATATGGTGGATTACATTGATTGAGCTTCAAGTATTGACCCAGCCTTCCATCCTTGCAATAAATCCCACTTGGTCACAGTATATAATTATTTCTATATATTGCTGAATCCTATTTCCCAATATTTTGATAAGGAATTTGCATCTATAGTCATAAAGGATATTGGTTTGTATTTTTCTTTTTTTGGTAGTGTCTTTAGGTTTGAGGAAGTACGCTCTCGTCTTCCATTTTCTGGAAGAGATTGTGTAGAATTTGTGTTAATTCATTTTTCAATATTTGATAGATAGAATTCTCCAGTGAAATCATATGGGCCCAGAGATTTTTTTGGGGGGAGAATTTTTTTCCTTTTTAAAAATAATGTTTTATATTTTAAAATTTAATTAGAGATGGGATCCTGCTAGCCCAGGCTGGTCTTGAACTCCTGGCCTCAAGGAATCCTCCCACCTCAGCCTCTCAAAGAGCTGGGATTACAGGTAAGAGCCACTGTGCCTGGCCATTTTTGGGGATTTTAAAATTACAAATTCTGTTTTCTTAATAGTTACAGGGCAACTCAAATTATCTATTTGATATTGGATGAGTTGTGCTAATTTGTGTTTTGCAAGGAATTCATCCATTTTGTGTAAGTTGTCAAACTTATAGAATTGTTTGCAGTATTGATATCTGCAGGGTCTGTGGTGACATCCCATTTCATTCCTGATATTGGTAAGTTACGTTCTTTTTGTCAGCCTTGCTAGAGGCAAAGATTAAGAAAACATCAGTTTTATTAATCTTTCAAAGACCCAGCTAGGTGTCATTAATTTTCTCTATTGTTTGATTTCTGTTTTCAATGTCATTGATTTCTGCTCTTCAAATGTCCTTCCTTCTGCTTAGTTTGGTTTTGTTTCTCTTTCTCTTGGTTCTTGAGATGACAGCTTAGATTATCAATTTGAGGAAAGCTTTTCCTGTCTTCTAATGTACGCACTGGTGCTACAGATAATCTGCATTGTTGTATTTAGCTTTATCCCACAAATTTTGATACGCTGCATTTTCATTTAGGTCCGTGTATTTTTTTTTTTTTTTTTGAGACAGAGTCTCGCTTATCGCCCAGGCTGGAGTGCAGTGGCGTGATCTCTGCTCACTGCAACCTCCGCCTCCCAGGTTCAAGTGATTCTCCTGCCTCAGCCTCCCGAGTAGCTGGGATTGCAGGCACACACCACCACGCCCAGCTAATTGTTTTTGTATCTTTAGTAGAGACGGGGTTTCACCATGTTGGTCAGGCTGGCCTCCAACTCCTGACCTCGTGATCCGCCTGCCTCAGCCTCCAAAGTGCTGGGAATACAGGCGTCAGCTGCTGCACCCAGCACTTAGTTTTCTTTCATCTAAGAATGTGTTGACTAAGAATGTCCAATATCGCTCATTCCTGAACAATATTGTCACTGGGTACAGGATTCTAGATTAATAGTTCTTTTCTTTCAGTACTTGAAAAATATCATGCCACTTCCTCTAGCCTCCAGTTTCACATGAGAAATCTACCATCATTTGGCTGGGCGCAGTGGCTCATGCCTGTAATCCCAGCACTTTGGGAACCCGAGGTGGGCGGATCACGAGGTCAGGAGATCAAGACCATCTGGCTAACAAGGTGAAACCCCATCTCTACTAAAAAATACAAAAAAAATCAGCCAGGCGTGGTGGCAGGCGCCTGTAGTCCCAGCTACTCGAAAGGCTGAGACAGGAGAATGGTGTGAACCCGGAAGGCGGAGCTTGCGGTGAGCCAAGATAGCACCACTGCACTCCAGCCTGGGCAACACAGTGAGACTTCGTCTCAAAAAAAAAAAAAAAAAAAAAAAAAAAGAAATCTACCATCATTCTTACGGTCTTTTCCCTACAGGTAAGTTGTCCTTTTCTCTGATTGCTCTCAAGATTTTTTTCTTTGTGTTGAGTTTCCAGAAGTTTAATTATGATGTGTCTTTGCATGGATTGCTTTGGGTTAATCATAATGGGCTTCACTTGGCTTCTTGAATCTATCATTTGATTTTTTTTTTAACTTAAAAAAAATGTTTTTGAGTCAGGGTCTCACTCCGTTGCCCAGGCTGGAGTGCAGTGGCTCAATCACGGCTCACTGAAGCCACAACCTCCTGGGCTCAAGCAATCCTCCCACCTCAGCCTCCCAAGTAGCTGAGATCACAGGCATGTGCCACCACATCTGGGGAATTTTTGTAGAAATGGGATTTCAACATGTCACCCAGGCTGGTCTTGAACTCCCGGGCAAAGTGATCTGCCCGCCTCAGTCTCAGGTGTGAGCAACTGTGCTCAGCCTCATTTAATTTTTTAGAGTCCAAAACAAGCATATGGATATAAATCCCTAAAAACTTGCCTTCTAGGCCGGGCGCGGTGGCTCACGCCTGTAATCCCAGCACTTTGGGAGGCCGAGGCGGGTGGATCATGAGGTCAGGAGATCAAGACCACAGTGAAACCCCGTCTCTACTAAAAATACAAAAAAATTAGCTGGGCGTGGTGGTAGGCGCCTGTAGTCCCAGCTACTCGGGAGGCTGAGGCAGGAGAGTGGCGTGAACCTGGGAGGCAGAGCTTGCAGTGAGCCGAGATCGCGCCACTGCACTCCAGCCTGGGCAACAGAGCGAGACTCCGTCTCAAAAAAAAAAACCAAAAACAAACAAACAAAAAAAACAAAAAAACTTGCCTTCTATAGCCAAGTATAGACACTCAGGACCCTAACCACTCCTTTGCCTGTGTGCCAAGACAGATTCCAAACCTCTTCCTGAGGTGATTCCCTTGTTCCCCTTCTGGGTGAAGATGGCATCTATGTCTGCATGTGTTCTGGTTAGGCAGCTCATCTTTTCTGGAGGATTTTAATGCTTCCCTTCTTCAGCAGACTGTTAAGGCAGGTGACACCATACTTCACCAGTGATTCTGAGAAGCCCTACTTCAAGTCCTTTTCAGAGAAGATAACCTCAAACGCATCACAACACCTACCAGAAACCTGAGAAAACCCTGATTCCCTTTTTTGTTTTTTTTTTTTTTGAGACAGAGTCTCACTCTGTCGCCCGGGCTGAAGTGCAACGCCATGATCTCAGCTAACTGCAACCTCTGCCTCCGGGGTTCTAGCAATTCTTGTGCCTCAGCCTCCCAACTTGCTGGGACCACAGGCATGCACCACCACACCAGACTAATTTTTATATTTTTAGTACAAATGGGGTTTCGCCATCATGGCCAGGCTGGTCTCAAACTCCTGGCCTCAAGTGATCCTCCCACCTCACCCTCCCAAAGTGCTGGGATTACAGGTGTGAGCCACCACGCCTGGCCAATCCTGATTCTGAAGGTGGCCTGAAGAACATACACTTCATTCATGCTACTCCGGTAATGCTACTTTACATATTTAATCCCTCTGTGATAAAGACTCTCATGCCCACCTTTAAGATGATGTGAAATTTCAAAGCAAATCAGTAACAATTTTGGCACGGCCTTCTAACCACCAGTTAAGAATCACAGCTCTTCCAAACGCCAAATACCACCCAGAGCTGAGGAAGAGTTCACAGAACAACACTATTTTGGTTCTCCACCAGTTAAGACTGTGTTCTAAATTACTTTCAGTGGACATCGTATTTTACATGAGGACTCTTAGGAGGAACAGCCCAGTGAAACTCACTGTGGAGTTCATGGATGATCCTGGTCTTCCTTACTATACCGTGCCCTCTTCCTGAGGGCTGCAGGAAACCTCAGATTCCAGGACCACGTGTGATTCTACTTCTTCAGAGCCACAGGCTGCTGCTAACATTGACCACACTGAGTGTGCAAATGATCCTCACGTCTCACTCTGCCTGGTTCTAAAAAGGCCCAGAGCCACGCCCAATTCCCAGCAATGATTCACCAAACAAAATCTGAGTGCAAGCTCCCTCTTCAACTTGAACATTTCTTCTTTATCCAGTTTTTCCTAACCACTCCATTTGCATTTGCTTTAGTCATTTGGGCCCAGTGTACTTATGGTAAGCTTCCTTACATGCTTTTTGGAACAGGGTGGGGGTATAAACAAACTGGAACTTTCTATGTGTTGCCCAAAGAAACGTAACGAGACAGAGCATGGACTGATCCAATGTGAACAACTAAATTCCTATGCTGGGCTAGATGATATGTTAAGAGAAACAGCAGCCGGGCACAGTGGCTCACACCTGTAATCCCAGCACTCTGGGAGGCTGAGGGGGTCGGATCACCTGAGGTCAGGAGTTCAAGACCACTTTGACCAACATGGTGAAACCCCATCTCTACTAAAAATACAAAATTAGCCAGGCATGGTGGCACATGCCTGTAATCCCAGCTACTCGGGAGGCTGAGGCAGGAGAATCACTTGAACCTGGGAGGTGGAGGTTGTGGTGAGCTGAGATCGTGCCACTGCACTCCAGCCTGGGCAATAAGAGCGAAACTCCATCTCAAAAGAAAACGGCAATGAAAAACAAGGCCCCTGACCTTAAAGGGTTGAAATGGAGAGGGAGAGACAAGAATTAACAAATAACTCTGATGCGGGCCAGCAGAGATAAGCAGGCAGCTTGGCAGAGATAACACTGCCAAGGCATTGTGCAGCGCTGGTGGCCTGGTGCCCATGGGCTGTCCTGTCCCTGTTCTGGGGCATGACCAGTGAACTGTACCTGTCCCCATCTACACTCAATACAACCTCCTGGAGTCTCTTGCCAGTGTCCTCCCTCACCCATGTCTCCTCTCCCTGGCGTCCCCGCTCACCAGCTAACCTGTGGGACCTAGGGGACAGGCACCCGGCAGATGGCTCTCAGGCATTCTTCTCAGGGCTAAGCAGAAGCCTTTGGACTCAGGCCTGGCACTAGTGTGAGCAAGTGGTAGTCCTAGCACTCAGGCCTAGCATGCCAAGTGCCTGGGGATGACCAAAGGAAGCAGCCTAATCCTTCCAGAAAGCTCAAGGCAGCCACAACCACTCATACTCTCCTCCCTTAGGAAATCCCTTCGGAGAGAAAAATGTTGCAACTATGTTATCTGCCGTGCAGACGTCTACAGCAGAGGGTGTTTTAGCAAACAAAGGTACCTCGACCCAGTAGAAAATGCTGCACTGTTTGAAGATTAAAGAAATCAGAAAGAGGCTGGGTACAGTGGCTGACGCCTGTAATCCCAGCAGTGTGGGAGGCCATGGCAGGCGGATCACCTCAGGTCAGTTCAAGACCAGCCTGGCTAACATGGTGAAACGCCATCTCTACTAAAAATACAAAAATTAGCCAGGCATGGTGGCGGGTGCCTGTAGTTCCAGCTACTCAGGAGGCTGAGGCAGGAGAATCGCTTGAACTTAGGAGGTAGAGGTTGCAGTGAGCTGAGATCGTGCCACTGCACTCCAGCCTGGGCGACAGAGTGAGACTCCATCTCCCCCCACAAAAAAAGAGAAACCAGAAAGATACTTAGGACAAGTGAAGAAAAATAAAACAAGACTTGCTCTATAGTGACAACTGTGTTAAATATGTTTGCATGTGGAATTGACAGAGAGAAAAGGTAAAACTGAAAATATTATTCGGGTGGTGAGATTCTGATGATTTTAAACATTCACCCATTTAAAAATAACGCTCGGCACAGTGGAACATGCCTGTATTCCTAGCTATTTGGCAGGCTGTGGCAGGAGGAATGCTTGAGCCCAGCAGTTCAAGATTACAGCGAGATATGAGAGTATCACTGCACTCCAGCCTGGGCAACAGAGTGAGACTCTGTCTCTTAAAAAAAAACAAAATAAAATAGGTAAAATAAAATAAAGATGATATTCACTGCATTTTGTCTTAATATAAAGAGTATGTTCATTATAAAAATTCAGCAGGATACAGACACTAAGTTAAAAAACAAAAAACAAAAAAACCTGGTATTCAACAAGATCTAAAAAAACAGTAATAATAAAATAAAATAACAAAAATACATTCTAACAGACTTAGAAAAAAATAGCAAAATAAATGCATGCATGATCCTCCCTCCCAGATGGGATAAGCAGTCTAGACACTTGGGATGCATACCCTTCTAACCTTTCTGTCTACATCTGCACAAAGACTGAGTTCTGTTCAGGCTTTGGAAGCCCAGGAAGAGCCAGAAGAGATGGCACCTGACCCAGGACTTACAGAGTGAGGATATCTAAAGAGATGACCAGTTAGGGGAGGAGAGAGGCACGGGGCACACATGCAGCCTCACACAGCAGAAACAGGGTGGTGGACAGGACCCAAGGCAGGTGTGTGCAGGGCTCGGGGGCTGAACTAGGTCTAAGTGGCATTGTCATCATCATCCATGCTATGCACACCAGCCACCTCCCATGCCAGGCCCCTTGGGCCCCCCAACCTCAGTATGGGGAAAGGAGTCCGAAGTTCACATGCCCAACCCACAGTGAACAGCAACAGAACCAGGGCTGAACCCAGAGCCCACACCCTCCAAAACTATGCCCCGATGTCCCGCATGTCAGGTCCAGAATCTGCCTGACAGGCAGCTGGTAGGAAAGGGGACTGTTCCCACGTAACACACAGGGGCTGGGGCCAGGCCCAGCCAAGCCCGACTGCCTTGTACCATTCATGTTCCAGGTGAAGGCGTCTCGCAGTTTCTGCCCATCGATCTCCATGTCCAGCCGGATGGGGACCAGCACCTCGGGCTGAGATGCATTCTCGTGGATCACAGCTGGGTCGTGGTCATCAAAGCTGAAAGTGAAATGGAAGCAACAGTCAGTGAGGGTGCCAGGGCCCTAGGCATGCAAATTTTCAGCCTCCCTCTCTGCACAGCAGGCCTCTGCAAACCCATCTGGGGAACATGGTCACTTATCAGCTAACAGCTGAGGCAGCAGGGGTCCCAGGGCCATGGTCTAATGGGGACAGGTGGGTCCATAAATGACAAGCACCAGTCTGTCTGCAATAGGATCGACCCGGGCAGTGCTGGAACAAAACCCAGATGTCCTGTGAAGGGATATTTAAGCCTGAAATTTGGCAGGACTTTCACAGAAGGCTGTAGGCAAGCAGAATAGCATTTCTAGAAGAGGATATATTCCAGTAAGGCCAAAGCAGGTGAATGGAGGAACTGCTGAGGACGCACAAACAGACCACAGAGCACAGATTCCATGGGGGGCAGTGGTCAGGGATGCTGCAAAGCTAGCGGGTGTCGAAGCACCCACAGTTCTCCTCTCAGGCTACACAAACTGGCCACTGCCCTGAGGGAGTCCCAGGAGGATTCCAAGCAATGGAGTTGAGTATTTTGGGAAGATAAAGAGGGAAGAGTTGGGCAGGCAGGTTGGTGAGATGGAGCTGGAGGACAGAGGACACCTAAGGGCGTCTGGGAGCATGGAGAGGGCTGAGAAGGGCCCCCGCGATCTTGGGAGGCAGATGGAAGAGAGAGAGAAACGAGCTGAGTGCCAGGCATGAATGCGCTGGGAAACAGACAGGGAAAGGGGTAGGGGTGCTGGAGGAAAGGGGTGGCCACTCTAAGGGAGAAGGGGACAGTCAACTAGGGATGGGAAGAGGAGATGGAGGGAAGGAAGAGAGAAGGAAAAGGAGGAGGGGGAAGGATGGGAAGGAGGGAAGGAGAAATGATGGAAGGAAAGAAAGAAGAAAGGAAAGAGGGGAGGAAGGAGAACGGGCTAAACCTTAGCAGAGGCAACTGCTGGGCAGAAGCTCTGGGAGGTCTGACAGCAGTGAGGGCGATCTCAGGTCTGAGGCAGAGTGAGTGGGGCAGAGTGTGGCAGTGGCAGCACCAGGCCAGGTTGGGCCTGGCACCCCAGTGAGAACTCCTCCTTCTGCTCCGAGGGTGATGGGGAGCCTGGAGGATTGTGCGTGGAGAGGTGACACGATATGCCTGGAGCAGAGGACACACCAGCTGCAGAGCTGAGAAGGCAACAGGGAGGGGAGGCAGGGGCTGCTAGAGACCCCAGGGAGAGCAGTGGGGGGCTGGCCAAGGCAGTCCCGGGTGGGACCTTGGAGAGACTGGACTTGCTGTGTGAGGAAAAGGCAGGCCTTGGGAAAGAAAGCTACAGCCTGAGCAAGGAGACGGCTGGATCTCCATGCGCCGAGATGGAGAAGTCTTCAGGCAGCATGAGGCTGAGGGGGTGAGGGCAGCTGAGGAAGTCTGGGCTGCAGAGGTAAAAAACAGACCCCGAAGACATCTACAGCCTAATCCCCAAAACCTATAACTGTCACCTCATATGGCCAAAAAAGGAAACTTTGCAGATGCGATTAAGTGAAACATCCTGAGAGGTTAACCAGAAGGGCCCTAAATTACATCACCAAGTGTCCTTCTAAGAGAGAGACAGGGAGATTTCACGCAGAGAAGGCCACGTGACCACAGAGGCCGAGACTGAAGTGAGGCAGCCACAGGCCCAGGAATGTGGCAGCCCCCAAAGCCGGAAGCAGCAAGGACCGAATCGCCCCGAGGGCCTCTGGAGGGAGCACGGCCCTGTCTACACATGCATCTGGTCTAGTGAAACCAAATCTGGGCTCCTGGGCCCCCGAACTGTGAGGGAAGAACTGTGCACTGCTGGCAGCCACCAGTTTGTGGTGGTTTATTCCAGCAGCCTCTGGGAAGTGGTGGCGCGGTGGGAATCACGTGGATGGCATGTGAACCGTCAGACTGGCTATGACCCACTCGTGTGAAACTGAGGGCAGAGAAAGGGCACAAGGACCGCGCCCCGAGTAACTCCACTTGAGGGGCCAGAGAGGTGAGGAGGACACGGCAAGGTGACAGCAGACAGAGCCAAAGAGGCTACAGACAATGTCCTGGAGGTCAGGGAAACACAGTGGTTCAAAGAGAAGGAGGTACTGTAGCATTGTGGGGAGCACAAGGTCAAAGCAGTGTTTTTCTGGGGAGGAGGGGACTGAAATGTGCTGGAGAACTAAGGGAGAATCAGGGCAGAGGGTGAGCGCAGCGACACATCCGCACCAAAGGGGGAAGGTTCTCTTCTTGTCCCGGCCCATGCGGTTCCTGTTGATGGTCGTGGAGCATGGCACGGCATCCAGGTGGTGGGAGCTGTTGGGCAGGGTGGGTACCCACTGGCTGTTCCTCTTGGCCTTCTGTTCCCTGGGGAGATACAAGAAAAGTCCCCCCAGTCAGTCTAGGAGCCTGATCCTGCCCACCAGGAATCAACTCATGCTCAGGGGATGCCCACTGTACCTCTGTCAGGCTCGAGGCTCCCGTGGGAGTTGTCTGTGCACCTGATTTTGCAGAAGCCTGCTCCCCAGGCTGTCATCAGATGCTAGAGGCACCTGAGCAAGGGCAAGGGTATGGAGGGGCACCAGACACAGCCCAGCACGCAGGTCAGTTGCTAACCCACGGCCATGGTGTACTGCACTATGAGCCAGGCATGGCTCCACAGAAGCACTTCCTGGAGATGCGGGAAGTGGTACAAGGGGGAGGCTTGTACAAGGGGTGGACAATAGAGCAGAGCCTTAGACACCAAGTCAGGGTTCACTGTGGGGAGGGGCACAGGCAGCAGCAGGGAGGAGAGACTGAGGGGCAGTCCAGGGAGGGGGCCCCCAGGGAGGGGACTGATCACAGGTCTCACATGCTCCGTGAGAAGATGGCTTTACTCAGCAGATGGCTGGGAGTCCCCAGGGTTTTGAAGGAAGAGACGTGATCAGACTGTCATTTTAGACATACTAGCCATCCTGAGATGGACTAGGCAAGGCCTCTGGCCTCCGAGCTTCCAGAGCAGTAGAAGTCAGAAGATGGGTTGATAAACACCTTCCAGAGGTGACATCCAAAGTAATTTAAATAACCCATGTCCCATGAAGAGTTTGATCTTCTCTCCCAAATTCCAGGTTACTTTTACCAAAAGCGCCAGGCGCAGCAGCTCATGCCTGTAACTCTGGCACTTTGGGAGGTCAAGGTGGGCAGACCACCTGAGGTCAAGAGTTCGAAACCAGGCCAGGCGCGGTGGCTCATGCCTGTAATCCCAGCACTTTGGGAGGCCAAGGCGGGTGGATCACCTGAGGTCAGGAGATCGAGACCAGCCTGGCCAACATGGTGAAACCCTGTCTCTACTAAAATTACTAAAATTAGCCAGGTGTGGTAGCAGGCACCTGTAATCTCAGCTACTCAGGAGGCTGAGGCAGGAGAATCGCTTGAACCTGGGAGGCAGAAGTTGCAGTGAGCCGAGATCACGCCACTGCAGTCCAGCCTGGGCAACAAGAGCGAAACTCTGTCTCAAAAAAAAAAAAGGTGAGTTCAAAACCAGCCTGGCCAACATGGTGAAACCTCAACCCTACCCAAAATACAAAAATTAGCCAGGCATGTGGTGGCACACGTCTATAATTCAGCTACTCAGGAGGCTGAAGCATAAGAATCACTTGAACCCAGGAGGCGGAGGTTGCAGTGAGCCGAGATCAGCCACTGCACTCCAGCCTGGGTGAGATGGCAACACCCTATCTTTAATTAAAAAAAAAAAAAAATATATATATATATATATATACACACACACACACACACACACACACCCCAAAAGCTATTTTAAACAAAGGCAAAGGCTCCAGGGCTGGGTGAGACAGATGAGAGCATTTGGGTGCCTGCTGTACTCTGTGCGTTCCCATTTTCCCTGGCAAGGCTGTGAGCAGGAGCAGGCAGTGACTGCGTCACTTCCCTGTGTAACCCCAACACCTGCGCAACCACTTCCGCAATAACTATTCAACAGTTCAGAGCAAGTCATGACAAAGGTTTCTTTCTTTTTTCTTTTTTTTTTTGAGACGGAGTTGCGCTCTGTCACCCAGGCTGGAGCGCAGTGGCGCCATCTCGGCTCACTGCAAGGTCTGCCTCTCGGGTTCACGCCATTCTCCTGCCTCAGCCTCCTGAGTAGCTGGGACTACAGGCGCCTGCCACCTCGCCCGGCTAATTTTTTTGTATTTTTAGTAGAGACGGGGTTTCACCATGTTAGCCAGGATGGTCTCGATCTCCTGACCTCGTGATCCGCCCGCCTTGGTCTCCCAAAGTGCTGGGATTACAGGCATGAGCCGCTGCGCCCAGCCGACAAACATTTGACAGTGCCCTCTAAGGAGGGACCCGGGAAGACAGCACAAAGGTCCTTCTCCTTTCCAGAGGGTGGGGGGACAGAAGCAATATCCAAGACCTGCCTGGACTCTGGGCCCTTTAACTCTTTTCCCTTCTAAAGCGGGAGTCACTTACACGTCTGATGCTGAGACTAGGACTACCCCTTGATCGCTGGTAGGGGTAGGGAGGATTTTGTAGTACCCATTTTGGGGAACATGAAATCCGCTTGGGCAGGGACTAAGAGAGGGGACAGCAAGACAGGGGTCCCCTCTACAGCCTATCTGGGTCATGGTTCCTAATCCTGGCCGCTCGGACTCAGAGTGCAATTTTATTTTATTTTTTTTTAATAGAGATGGGGGTCTCACTATGTTGCCCAGTCTGGTCTCAAACTCCTGGGCTCAAGCAATCCTCCCACCTTGGCCTCCCAAAGTGCCGAGAGTACAGGTGTCAGCCACCACACCCGACCCCAGAATGCAAAATTTTAAGTAGCACATTCCTGAGCCCCACCCAGGTGAAGTGACTTCCCACCTCTGAGGAAGGGCCCAAGAAGATGGGTTCTTTGCAGCTTCCATGGATGATTCCCAGGCAGCTGAGCCTGTATTTGGAAACCACAGCTCTTGACCACCTCCTCCTTTCTGAATGGATATGTTAGAGCCTGGGCTGAGCCCCTGCCCCCTTATCCTGCCCTATCTCAGTAGCAAGTTCTCATTTCCAGGTCTAGCTACCAACCCAAGTGGATAATGCAAGTGTCACCAGACACAGTGAGTGTGACTAACATGCTCAGCCATACACAGAATCTGCAAATCTAAGTTATAAAAGTCAATCTTCCAGCCAGGTGTGGTGGCTCACACCTGTAATCCCAGCACTTTGGGAGGCCGAGGTGGACAGATCACCTGAGGTCAGGAGTTTGAGACCAGCCTGGCCAACATGGTGAAAGCCCTTCTCTACTAAAACTATGAAAATTTAGCTGGGTGTGGTGCCAGGTGCCTGTAATCCCAGCTACTAGGGAGGCTGAGGAAGGAGAATAACTTGAACCCAGGAGGTGGAGGTTGCAGTGAGCTGAGATCCCGCCACTTCACTCCAGCCTGGGTGACAAGCGAAACTCCATCTCAAAAACAAAACAAAACGAAAAAACACCCTTCCTTCTATTGCAATCCCAGGATCCGTGAGAGAGGGCACCCAGCCTCTGCTCAAATTGTCCAATGACAGGATGGGTAGGGTGCCCGTCCCCCTATTGGGCTGACTGAGTAATGTGGAGTCAGCCAAAGCTATTTCCTTCAAACCTCTGCCAACCCCCACCCCTAAAGACTTGACCTCCAGGGCAATGGAATTCCACTCCTGCAGCTGTTCCTCACGTCATGATCACCAAGAAACTGTTTTATCACCCCATAAAAGATTCCCAGCTGACGTGTGCAGAATTAAAGTGCCATCCATATGCACACAATTTCCTTCTGCAACTTCCCTGGGAAGGCCAAGCCATCCTTATGTTCTTACCACATCCCTTGGGGGAAAAAGAATCTGCAAAGCACACGCCTGTAACACTGGCCAGCCTGGAGGCGTGCCACCTTTCTTTGGGGGGAATCATAAAAAAGATTTTCCATAACCACATCACTCTGAACAATAATCCTTTTTCTTCCTTAATGCTCCTTGGGCTTTGTGCAGAGAAATGCATACTTTCTCGAGAGCTGAATGCACAAGGTAGATGGGTACAATCTTATATTCTGCACGTCTCACCCACAGGACCCGTCTCGGGTCACTGCAGAATCTACTTAATTACACCACGTATGGGTCACACCTTTGTCTATTCAAGTAGCTGACCCGTCAGTAACCTAGGCTTTCCTTGAGGCTGGGTACTTAAATGACTCCATATTCTCCAGTATTATTCACAATGCTACAAAGAATCTCTGTACATATAGTGGGTTTATTGATTCATTTTGTTCTTTGAAAATATTTCTTTGGGACAAATTCCTAGGGGTGGTATTAGTGGGCCAGAGAACAAAAAAGTTTGATGTCAGGATGCTTTACAAAAAGGGCACTCCTGGCTGGGCACGGTGGCTCACACCTGTAATCCCAGCACCTCCAGCACACATGAGCGCAGCTCCATCACACCTTCCCCAATTCCTTACATTGCCAGTTTTTTGTTTTATGCTTGGAATTTTTATATTTATTTATTTTATTTATTTATTTATTTATTTATTTATGAGACGGAGTCTCACTCTGTCGCCCAGGCTGGAGTGCAGTGGCGCAATCTTGACTCACTGCAAGCTCCGCCTCCCAGGTTCACGCCATTCTCCTGCCTCAGCCTCCTGAGTAGCTGGGACTATAGGCGCCCGCCACCACGCCCGGCTAATTTTTTTGTATTTTTAGTAGAAACAGGGTTTCACCATGTTAGTCAGGATGGTCTCGACCTCCTGACCTCGTGATCCACCCACCTCGGCCTCCCAAAGTGCTGGAATTACAAGTGTGAGCCACTGCGCCCAGCCTTATTTATTTATTTTTTTGAGATAGAGTTTCACTCTTGTTGCCCAGGCTGGAGAGCAATGGTGCGATCTCGGCTCACCGCAACCTCTGCCTCCTGGGTTAAGCTCCGCCTCCCAGGTTCACGCCATTCTCCTGCCTCAGCCTTCCTGAGTAGCTGGGATTACAGGCATGCGCCACCATGCCCGGCCAATTTTGTATGTTCAGTAGAGATGGGGCTTCACTGTGTTGGTCAGGCTGGTCTCAAACTCCTGACCTCAGGTGATCTGCCCGCCTCAGCCTCCCAAAGTGCTGGGATTACAGGCGTGAGCCACCATGCCTAGCCTATTTTTTTTTTTTTAAGAGACAGGGTATCGTTCTGTTACCCAGGCTAGAGGAGAGTGGTGTGATCACCACACCCAGCTAATTTTTTTAACCTTCAGTAGTGATAAGGTCTCACTATGTTGCTCAGGCTGGTCTCCTGGGCAACAGAGTCAAATCCTGGACTCAGGTGATCCTCCTGCCTTGACTTCCCAAAGTGCTGAGATTACAGGCATAAGCCACCATGCTCAGTCTTATGGTTGGAATTTTTGAAATTACACGAGGGCAAATTCTTTCCATGTTTGTTTACTCCCTTGTACTTGAAGGTATGGACCATCTTTTATCTATTTGTTGAGGTATCCAAGTTCGTTGTATAAATCTAGATGTATAGATTCTAGATATAACATTGTAACTTTCCAATTACTTGCTTTTTTAATTGTTACTATAAATACTCTTCTTTTTTTTTTTTTTTTTTTTTTTTGAGACGGAGTCTCGCTCTGTCACCCAGGCTGGAGTGCAGTGGCCAGATCTCAGCTCACTGCAAGCTCCGCCTCCTGGGTTTACGCCATTCTCCCGCCTCAGCCTCCTGAGTAGCTGGGACTACAGGCGCCTGCCACCTCGCCCGGCTAAGTTTTTGTATTTTTAGTAGAGACGGGGTTTCACTGTGTTAGTCAGGATGGTCTCGATCTCCTGACCTCGTGATCCGCCCGTCTCGGCCTCCCAAAGTGCTGGGATTACAGGCTTGAGCCACCGCGCCCGGCCTATAAATACTCTTCTAAAGGTTCTAAGTTTTGTTTTGTTTTGTTTTGTTTGAGATGGAGTTTCGCTCTTGTTGCCCAGGCTGGAGTACAATGGTGCGATCTTGGCTCACTGCAATCTCCACCTCTCGGGTTCAAGCAATTCTCCTGCCTCAGGCTCCTGAGTAGCTTAGATTACAGGCATGCGCCACCACACCTGGCTAATTCTGTATTTTTAGTAGAGACAGGGTTTCTCCATGTTGGTCAGGCTGGTCTCGAACTCCCGACCTCAGGTGATCTGCCCGCCTCGGTCTACCAAAGTGCTGGGATTATAGGCGTGAACCACCACTCCCAACCAGGTTCTAAGTTTTTATACATTCAAATCTATTGTTGTTTCTTTTGTGAGTTTATGTGAGTCACTAATTTTTCTGACAAATTGGTCCCACTTATTTGTTTTTTAAGAGATGAGGTCTTGCTGTGTTGCCCCAGGCTGGTTTTGAACTCCTGGCCTCAAGCAATGCCTCGGCCTCCCAAAGTGCTGGGATTACATGCGTAAGCCACTGTGCCTCGCAGAGTCCCGCTTTCCAAGCATTCATAACTGTTCCCTGGAATCCAGGACTTGGCTTACGTTTCTTACAAATTTCAATGATACAGAAGAAACTTAGAAATCTGGCTAAGAAAATGTACAAAAACAGAGGGAACGGTTAAAAAGTGTTTCAATCCAAAAATTAGGACCAGGCGTGGTGGCTCACACCTGTAATCCTAGCACTTTGGGAGGCCGAGGCGGGCGGATCACCTGAGGTCGGGTTCGAGAACAGCCTGACCAACATGGAGAGACCCCCATCTCTACCAAAAATACAAAATTAGCTGGGCATGGTGGCGTATGCCTATAATCTCAGCTATTCGGGAGGCTGAGGCAGGAGAATCGCTTCAACCCGGGAGGTGGAGGTTGCAGTGAGCTGAGATCATGCCACTGCACTCCAGCCTGGGCAACAAGAGTGAAACTCCATCTCAAAAAAAAAAAAATTAGCCAGGTGTGGTGGCAGGTACCTGTAATCCCAGCTACTTGGGAGGCTGAAGCAGGAGAATCATTTGAACCTGGGAGGCAGAGGTTGCAGTGAGCCGAGATCGTGCCACTGCACTCCAGCCTGGGCAACAAGAACAAGACTCCATCTCAAAAAAAAAAAAAAAAAAAGGTGTTTCAATTTAACTTCAACCCAACCAGTTCTTGAGTCTGAGAAAAGACCCCACAGATGTCCCCAGAGATGCCTTGGCCAGGAACGCATTACCTGAGGTAGGTGGGGGGCTCTGTGCTGATGGACACAGCCTTGTACTTCTCATCGTTGCCGTCCAGAATCTCTTCCACTTCCGAGGCTTTTAACAGGGTCACACTGGTGGCTAGAGTTGTGTATCCGTGATCTGTAACAGACAGACATCACTGGGTCACTCTGCTGGTGGCGGTGGCACACAGCAGCCAGCCAAGTGGATGCAGCACATCAAGGTCCTCGCATGCGGGAGGTGGGAAAAGCAAGGTGTCAAACTCACTACTACCGAATGCTGGCCTCTTCCAAAAGGGCAATCTGGACTGAGTGCTTTACTTACAAGTCCTGCTGGGTAGAGCCTCCAAAGGGACTGATTTAGACTAATCTGCCCCAGGCGCACTGGCTCAGGGGCAGAGGGTAGTGCTCAGGGCAGCACCAGCAACTACAATACAGCACGACCAGCGGGGACACCTTGGTCCTCACTCGGGAAAAGAAAGGCCCCAGAGTAACACCCCAGTGGGAAGAGGTCTGACACCACCACAATCCACAACACGATGCGAGGTGGGGAGATGGAATGAGAGATGAAGAATGCTTTTCTTTTAAAACAAGAGCCCAGAGAGTTGGAAAGAGCTGCTTCACACCAAACCCGAATTTCTATCCCCGAGCCGGTCCAGATGGGCTGCCTGGAAAGCAGGACAGATTCTAGGCAGCTCGACCCCTCGCTCTTCCGGGGAACCTCCGTCAAGAGCTACCTGTCTGTGGGCCCAGTCTGGCTTCTCCTGGAGAAATCAATCACTTATGGGGAAGGTATCTCCCAAGACTTAGCCCAGGGACTTGCGGAGGGGGAAGCAAAGCTGGGGACTCACTGTGTTAGCGACTGATGCTCTGCTGGGGGAGGAGGGGGAACAAAAAGGAAACTGTTTTAAGCAAGTGAGTAGAAATGTCATAGCAGCGGATCAAAAAGAAGCTCCGGCTCCTGCATTAAAAGAACCACTACTTTCCCGCAGTGGACAAAACCACAGCAGCACCTACAGACACAAACAAACAGCACAGACTACGAAGCATCGCGCACGTGCTCACAGACACACCCAGGCCCAGGGCAGCTCTCTACAAGGCGCCATTGCCACGTGGGAAGCAGTTTCGCCACCTGCCAAAGGACATGCTGTGACCATACCCAAATGTCTCCATGGGAGTGTTTCCTGCAGAGCCCCCAGAGTGTCTGAAAAGCACCCTTTCACCCTGCACAGAGCTGCCGTGACCCAAAGCCCACTAGTTTCACTAGTGTTGGGCGGCTCAACTAGCAAGCCCCAGGCACACGCAGGCCACCAGGAGCAGGGACATGCACATGAGCTCTAGCACACTGGCTGCCAGGATGAAGTGCTATGGGATGGATGTGCTCTGGGAAGCAAGCGGTGAAAGCCCCAGAGGGGAGTGGGAGCTGGGACCACCACCCGCCACTCGGGCTGCATGGAAGATGATTATGGCGACACACCCACGGCAGATGGCAGAGCATCGCAGCATTCCTAAAACGTTTTGAGACCAACATGTCTTCACAGCACCTGCTAGTGTCCCGGCCCCGGCCCGCTCACGTACCCACTGGCCCTGCTGGAATACCTGACAGTGGACCACCAATGGCTCCCTGGAGCCGCTTCCTCACCTGGAGTGCTCACAGGGCGGCCCACCCCTGGGATGCTCCCTGCCCGACTAAGGCCAAGGCTGCAGTGAAGACACTCTGGAGTGAAAACGTTTTATCTTCATGACATAAGCGAGTGGTTTCGAAACAGGTTTACAAACCCTCGTGAAGACGCACCCTTAGTGTTAGGTTTTGTTTTTTTACCATGTGACGATGCAACTATTTTCTTCCTCTCTTCCACAGTGGCTAGTCGCCTCCAGAGTGAGGGGTATCTCTTGTACAGAGAACCTCGGAACATACGGAGGTAGTTTCCCACCTATGAGTAAAGCAAGAAGGCTCATTATGAGGGTCGCAGCACCACAGGGAAGGGGAGGGTCCTGGTGCAGACTGCATCAAGCAACAGACAAACAGGCCTCGAGGTGGCCCCCAGGCGCCAAGCTTTCCGCAGCATTAAAACACATTCTGCTGATACGAAGGGTTCACCAGCAGTGCACATCTGGCCTGCATGTGTGCATCCTGACAACAGAACCAAGTTCTGAAACGCCTGGGCAGATGCCTGAGTGGGAGGCCCCCAGAGCTTAGCAAGCAACTCGTGGTGATTTTGATTTTGGACTAAGGATCTCTGGCACTTTCCAGAAATGCAAGGCCTCCTTGACCTTCTTTTATCTTAAGGACAAGACTTTGATATTTTTACGATGCAATAAACACCAAAAAGGTCTTTTAATTTTAGACAGATGCCAGATAATTTCCCCCATGGCCTGTGCTGCTTTGTTTAGTAACAAAACCCCAACCAGGGATACCAAAGGAATTTTCCAAAAGGTTTACAAGGCAATCACCAGATTATTGGCAATCACCAGACTGCTATATAAATCATCACTGACTCAAACAATGGCTTCAGTTTGCTTGTACCAAGTACTGAGAGTGTGACTTCCTTAAGGAAAATAAATCTAGTCCTAAAGATTTTATGAGGGTACCCTATTGTCTCACTGACTTTTCAAGTATGATCGCTTCGGAGTCACATTGCAGGGGATGGGCAGTAGACTGGGTGCTAGGTGCTGGCTCCATCTGTAACCTGGGATCACTTCCCATTTTCTGGGTCTCTTTACTCATCTGCCAAATGCTCAGCAACTCTGAACTTCACCCTATGAAGGACCACTTCCATTATTTTTCCCATTTTATCTACCCAACATAGTATATATTTTTAATTTTAAAATTTATTTTTAATTTTTATTATTATTTTTGAGACAGTGTCTCACTCTGTCACCCAGGCTCAAGTGCAGTGGTGTGATCATAGCTCACTACAGCCTCGAACTTCCGGGCTCAAGCGATCCTCCTGCCTCAGCCTCCTGAGTAGCTGGGACTATAGTTGCGCGCCACTACAACCGGCGAATTTTTGTATTTTTTGTAGAGACGGGGTTTCACCATGTTGCCCAGGCTGGTCTCAAACTCCTGGGCTCAAGCGATCTGCCCACCTCGGTCTCCCAAAGTGCTGGGATTATAGGTGTGAGCCACATACCTGGCCTAATTAAAAAAAATTAAAATAAAAATTTGTAGAGACAAGAGTCTCACTATGTTGCCCAGGCTGGTCTTAAACTCCTGGGCTCAAGTGATTCTCCTGCCTTGGCCTCCCAAAGTGCTGGGATCATAGGTATGAGACCCAGGCATAGTATTAAATGTTTCTCTATTTTCAGCAGTGACTATAATCAACAACCAGGGCTACTGAACACTGTGAGAGAAGAGCAGCCACAGCAACTCACTCGTTTTCCACACAGAAGGCACAGACCCCTCTGTGTTATTTGGCTTGTGTGTCAGTATCATCCAGTATCATGGTAAATGTACAGTTTCCATTCGGTTTTTTAAAAGAAATTGACAATACTCCCCACTATGACTATCTTGCAGGCCCTGCAGGGCTCTGAGACTCCTAGATGCCCCCCAAAGCCCCTTCAGAACTTAGGAAACTGGGCTGGCCTTCCTGGCTTTTCTCTGAACCAGCCTTCACCGTCTTGGGACCCAGGTTTCCTGAATATAAAATGAAGGTGCTGGATTGGGGATCTGTTACGGTCCTCAAAGCTTCGTGACTCTGGTTTGGTAAATACAGCTATCTGTTAATGGCAGAACAGTGACACACACTCATAGTAAATGCAGATGCCCTCCCAAGACAGCACCACAGATGGCACATGGAGGCACTGGGGATGTTGCTCTGGCTGGCCCACCTCTCTGAATACAGTGCCTGTTTTCCACAGGGCAGTGTGCTGGGACCATCCATCCACCACTGTCACTGGAGCTACTGAATTTCAATAGACCTCTGACCTTGAACCCTTCCCTAAACTCTGAAGCTCTGCTGATTAAGTCAGGTCCAAAAAAACAAACTGCCTGTCCATCTGAGTCTCTTACAGGCTGGGTCTCAGGAAGATCATTCTTACTGGGAGGCCCAGGAGTGAACGGGCTGAAAGACAAGACTGTAATTAGCTTTCTAAAAACTACAATGTGTTTTGGGGAAGATCTTGGAGACCATCTAGTCTAAGCATTCACATTATACACGTGAGAAACGTGACACCAAGGCAGAGCAGGGCTGGAACCAGGCCTCCCAAGGTTCTTCCCACTTGGCCACGCCCAGCTTCTCAATTTGCTCCAACTAATAAATGAAAGCTTTCTTTTGAAGTGTCACCCACTCAGAGCCAAACTGATTACTTTTTTTTAAATTATTATACTTTAAGTTCTAGGGTACATGTGCACAACGTGCAGGTTTGTTACATATGTATACTTGTGCCATGTTGGTGTGCTGCACCCATCAACTCCTCATTTACATGAGGTATAACTCCCAATGCAATCCCTCCCCTCTCCCCTCCAAACTGATTACTTTTACACCCATTAGATCAGGTAAACAATTCGCCTAGTATTGAAATTCAACAGCCTTTTGCATTCTGCAGTTAGGCAGGTGCCTACCAGCCAATGAGGACCATTCTGAACTGTGGCAGATGGACAGGCACTGGCTCCACCTCCCCAGCACTGACATCTTTGAACAGTTGTAGTTTAAGTGACAACGTGAAAATTTTATTGCATCCTGCATTTTTTGTTTTACAAAAATTGATGGAGGCCAGGCACAGTGGCTCATGCCTATAATCCCAGCACTTTGGGAGGCCGAAGCAGCCAGATCACTTGAGCTCACAAGTTTAAGACCAGCCTGGACAATATGGTAAAACCCCATCTTTACTAAAAATACAAAAATTAGCCGGGTGTGGTGGTGTGAGCCTGTAGTCCCAGCTACTTGGGAGACTGAGGTGGGAGGAGGGCCTGCGCCTGGGAGGCAGAGGTTGCAGTGAGCCAAGATTGCACCACTACACTCCAGCCTGGGTGATAGAGTCAGACCTTGTCCGGAAAAAAAAAAAAAAAAAAAAAAAAAAGGGTGGAAAATGCTAACACTAAAGTTCTGATGCTATTGACCTTAGTCTCAATCCATGGGACTCAGTGTGACCATCTTGAGGCTTCATTCATTCATGCTATGCTCAATTGTGAAAGAAAAAAAACCCCGCAAGTTTAAAAAGTATGAATGCGCTGAGTGTGAGTGTGGTGGCTCACACCTGTAATTCCAGTACTTTCAGAGGCTGAGGTGCAAGGATCACTTGAGCCCAGGAATTCAAGACCAACCTGGGTAACATGGCAAAACCCCGTCTCTACAAAAAATACAAAAATTAGTCGGGCATGGTGGTGCAAACCTCTAGTCCCAGCTACTTGGGAGGCTGAGGCAAGAGGATCGCTTGAGCCCAGGAGGTCAAGGCTGCAGTGAGCTGCGATCACACGACTGCACCAAAGCCTGGATAACAAAGTGAGACCTTTTTTCAAAAATAAAAATAAAACAAAGCATGAATACAATGCTGGAATATGATACTAAAAACTGCTACAAGGAGAAGAAACTCATTGCATTTCTTTTTTTTTTTTTTTTTTGAGACGGAGTCTCGCTCTGTCACCCAGGCTGGAGTACAGTGGCCGGATCTCAGCTCACTGCAAGCTCCGTCTCCCAGGTTTATGCCATTCTCCTGCCTCAGCCTCCCGAGTAGCTGGGACTACAGGCGCCCGCCACCTCGCCCGGCTAGTTTTTTTGTATTTTGTAGTAGAGACGGGGTTTCACCGTGTTAGCCAGGATGGTCTCGATCTCCTGACCTCGTGATCCGCCCGTCTCGGCCTCCCAAAGTGCTGGGATTACAGGCTTGAGCCACCGCGCCCGGCCTCATTGCATTTCATGACAGCTTTAATTCTCCAGGATTGGCACTTACTTCCTTACATGAGACTCCACTGCTTGACATTTGTACATCTGAACTGCATATCCATAATTTTTTTAAAAAGGTAACATATACTAGCTGGGGACTGCCTTTGGAGCAAAAAAGGCTAGTTTGAGACAATCTGGAAAAACCTAATATATGGCCAGGCGTGGTGGCTCATGCCTGTAATCCCAGCACTTTGGGAGACCCAGGCAGGCAGACTGCTTGAGCCCAGGAGTTGGACACCACCCTGGGCAACATAGCAAGACCCCGTCTCTATAAAAAACGAAAAACAAGAACCTAATATACTGGGAACAAACACCCATTAAAGGCCAGTTGTAGGGTTTTCCTAAAGTCAGTCATCCAGTTGATGCAACAAAATGCAGCCTCTCTAGTTAAGGGTTAAACATTTTTAGGCTCTTTCCGCTGTAACAATTCAGAATCAGTTCACAGATATGGAAAAAGTGTCAATTGCTTCAGAATTGCTGAAAGATCTGGCTTAGGCATGGGGCCCTTATTCACCCAAAAGCAAACACCCTCCAGTCTGTTTCTTCACTGGTAAAAAGGTCAAAACACCTCCACTGCCCACCTTAGAGGCAACAAACACAATGGGGATGAGCCCTCACTAAGTCCGGGGTTTCCAGTCTGCCATTTCAGGTTCCCACAAGTAGCAATAGGAGGAGGGGCGCATGTGAAATTTACAACATCTAAGGGTCAAAGGCAGCAGTGCGGTCCCCCAAGCATCGCAGGAGCTAACTCAATATCTCGTTAATTTGCGTCTGGCTGGAAACCAACCCAGCGCGGAACCACTGGGGACCCTCTCGGCGCCAAAATCCTGGTAGCACTACAGATCGCGCACCTCGGCGAAATGGGTAAGGAAATCCCAGGTCGATGAGGGGGCGGGGGCCATGCCCGACACGCCCACTAGGCCACGCCCTGCAGCCCCGAGCGCGCGCGCGCCCGCCCGCCCCGATGAATGGAGACGCGCGCTCTCGGCGCATGGGCCTGCCCCAGGGCTCCCGCGGGGCCGAGCCCGGGGAGGGCGAGGACGCGCCGCGGGCTACCTCGGAGCCGATCATGTAGAACTCGCCGTCGTCCTCCAGCTGGAACTTCACGGGCTTCTGCCCGAAGGTCTTGCTCAGCGCCATCATCATCATTGCGGCGGCAGAAGCGGGCGGCTGGAGCCGGGCTGCGAGAGATCGGGAGGGCTGGGGCGGGGCCGGGGCGTGCCGGGCCGAGGGAAACCGAAGCCGGAAGGCAAAATGTGGACCGGGCCGGGTACTGGCGCCTTAGCCGGGCTCCTCAGCCGCAGCCGCCGCCGCAGACGACGACCAGGCCGCCCTCAGTGCGCAGGCGCTGGCGTTGACGCTGACGCGCGCGCCGCCGCTCAAACAAAAGGCCGGGCGCGCCTCCGCGGACCCCTTAAAGGAGCCACGACTAATTTCTCTTTCTCCCAGGCTGCTTCCCAAGTCGTGGTGTAGAGGACTTCTCACGGACAAAAATAGCCACTGAGGTCCTGAGTCAAGCAGTGGCTTTCCAAGTCTTACAGCCAGGACTGGAACTGGCCCAGGGGAAAAGAAATGAAGTGAGACCTGAAGGAGGAGGACCTAGTATCTGGAAGCCTGAGTGGTCTTGGCATGCTTTGGGACCCCAGGCTCCTGCCTTAGCTTCCCCACCCCTAAAACGCAGTGCAGCTGAGCAGATAGGCAGGCCCCTAGGAACAGATATCCCAGTTCCGGGCCTATGGCTGTCCCTGCAGTTGTGGAGGTGGGCAAAATGACAACAGCAGATGAGGCTTGGCAATGTTCAAAGGCCCAGGTGGTATTTGGTTTGGCTGGTGCGTCAGATGAGCGAGAGTTGGAAGGGAGGGACACCTTCCACCTTCTCCATTCCCCTCTTAGCTTCACACTCTGCTTAACCCAGCCCTATGGTGGGGAGCGAAACCAGGCAGCCCAGTCCTTCGGCTCTGCCTCTTGGCTCTTACAGCCTGAAGCTAGTGAAACTAATGAAAGTCTCAAAGCAATCACGTAACTGATTGAATAATGCAGGGAGTAAAACAGTGGCCCACTACTGATGATTTCATACGGTTCAGTCTAATGAAATTGCAGCTGTGGCTGGGCTCAGTGGCTCATGCCTATAATCCCAACTCTTTAGGAGGCCAAAGCAGGGAGGATCACTTGAAGCCAGGAGTTTGAGACCAGACTGGACAAGACAGCAAGACCCTGTCTCTACAAAAATTTTAAAATAAATAAGCTGGGTGTAGCATGGTGGTGTGCACCTGTAGCCCCAGCTACTTGGGAAGTGGAGTGGGAAAGATCCCTTAAGCCCAGGAGTTCAAGGTTATAGTGAGCTGATTGCACCACTGCACTGCAGCCTGGGCAACAAAGGGAGACCCTGTCTCTCTTACAAAAAAAAAAAAAAATGCAACTATGATAAATGCTATTACAAAAACACACATGGGGCTGGAAGGTAGGGCAAGGAGACACTGGAGAGTTGGGAAGGGCAGTGACTGAAGTTGCTTTGTTCAGTATCCTCACAGTGGTGGGAAACCAAAGTACAGTAATCCCTCAGTATCCATGGGAATTGGTTCCAGGACCCCCTGCAGATAATAAAGTCCATAGATGCTCAAGTCCATTATATAAAATGGTGTCATACTTGCATATAACCTACACACATTTTCCTGTATACCTTAAATCACCTCTAGATTCCTTATACTACCTAATACAATGCAAATGATATATAAATAGTTGTTATACTATATTGTTAGGGAACAACGACAAGGAAAAAAGTCCATACATGTTCAGTACGGAGGTAACCATCCTTTATTTATTTATTTATTTTTTGAGACGGAGTTTTGCTCTTATCACTCAGGCTGGAGTGCAATGGCACTATCTCGGCTCACTGTAACTTCCATCTCCCATGTTTAAGTGATTCTCCTGCCTCAGCCTCCCAAGTAGCTGGGATTACAGGCTCCTGCCACCACACCCAGCTAATTTTTGTATTTTTAGTAGAATGGAGTTTCACCATGTTGGCCAGACTAGTCTTGAACTCCTGACCTCAGGTGATCCACCCACCTCAGCCTCCCAAAGAACTGGGATTACAGGCACGAGCCACTGCGCCCAGCCGTATCCTTTTTTTATTTTTTATTTTTTTGAGATGGAGTCTCACTCTGTCACCCAGGCTGGAGTGCAGTGGCGCAGTCTCGGCTCACTGCAAGCTCTGCCTTCCGGGTTCACGCCATTCTCCTGTCTCAGCCTCCCAAGTAGCTGGGACTACAGGTGCACACCACCATGCCCACCTAATTTTTTATATTTTTAGTAGAGATGGAGTTTCATCATGTTAGCCAGGATGGTCTCGATCTCCTGACTTCGTGATCCACCCGCCTCGGCCTCCCAAAATGCTGGGATTACGGGTGTGAGCCACCACGCCCGGCCTTGCATCCTTTTTTTAAACATTTTTTTTTCTACCTGAGGTTAGTTAAGCCTATGGATGCAGAAACCACAGCTATGTATGGAAGGCTGGACTGTGGCATGAGCAGATAAAATGACCACCACCCTGGAGGATGAACAGAGGGGACAAGTAGGAAAGTGGGGAGCCAGTTAAGAAGTCACTATAACAAAATGTGATGTAGAAATGGAGCAGAAGGAGCCCTGAGCACTGTGCCCAGCCCCAAGGTTGGCGGACTTTGACCCTGGCTCCCAGGACAGGGCTGAACAGCGGCCAGGCCTCCCCATCTTAGCTGAACATTCACAAAAAGAGACCAAGCAGGCAGGTAGAAAACAACTGTGTTTAATGACAATCCTCAGTTTAAAAAAAAAAGAAAGAAGAAGCAGCTTTATACACACTGTACACACATTTACAATGGCTTTGGAGGATAGCAGTGCTGCAAAAAGGGCTTCAGGAGGATCCGGCCTGGGAAAGGATTGAGGTATGTTGCAGCCTCCAGGGCCCAGGGTCTCCTGCATGAAGAATCCCCCTCCCCAGTTGACTGTGAACTTTTTGGCCTGGATTCTGCAGAACAGATTTCCGGGATTGTCAGCCAGAAGGCAGACAGATGCAGGCACCTACCAAGACCTGACCTCAGGAAGTAGTCCTGCCCTACAGCCCAGTTGCTCAGCCAGGGCTGAAGGCCACGGGGCCCCAGCACCCTTGCTTCAGTGCCAGCCCCTGGAAGGAACCTCACAACAGGGATAGAGCAAGGACACTTCAGTTCCCCCAGCCCTGCCATGGTGCTACCCTGAGGGACAGGGATGGAGACAGGGCAGCCAGGTTTGCCAGGACCTGCATAGCTGGCCCAAGACTGCCCTTCCTCTTAAGTCATGCCAAAGCCTCCCTTCCCAGTCTGAGACAGTTGCTGGCAGGTGACCACGACCTGCGTGGCCCTCCCTGCAGTTGTCATGGTGGTTGTACCCCACCCCATCCCCCTGAGGAGACATGGGCTTAGTCCCATGCCTGGTGCCCACAGCCACAAAGATGACCATGGGTCTCTAGCCTGATATTCGTGGCCTGGCAGGGGTCAGCACCCCTGAGGGCATCCAAGCCATGGTCAGAGGAAAGTGTTGGCAGGCTCGGCACAGCCGAAGAAGTCGGGACCCACGAGACGGGGGAAGCCTTCCAGAGCCTTCACCTTCACAGGGTCAAACTTCCAGTAGAGGCGGCCGCGCAGGAAGTAGGCATAACCTGAGAAGAGAAGGTGGTCAAGCCTAGGCGAGTGGACACTGGGCCCTACTCCTGCCTGTCAGGCTATGCCCAGGGATGGGCACTAAGGGAGGGCTGGGTGAGCAGCCCTTGGCCACTGTTGAGTTCCTCGAGTCCTGCAGGATCCAGGGCCAGCCTTTTGGAACCTCTCTTCCCTCTAGGGAGCCCTTCTGCCTGCCGCGGAATCTGGGCTGGGCTAATACCCAGCCTGACAGGTACCCATAGCCTCAGAGGCCTGAGTCCCACCTCTCAGGAAAGCAAGTCCCGTTGCCCCTACCACCCTCCACATCACTCTCTCCTGCACCCATTAACCAGGCTGTTGATGGGCATCCGGAGTCCTGGAGCTGGAGGCTATCCTAGGATAGCTGTCCCAGTGGGTCCTGATGTGGGAGAAAGAACACAGAAGAGGAGCCCAGCAGGGGAGGGAGCACTGGACTGGCTCTAGCCCTCTGTGGTTGTGGGAGGCTGGGTGGGTCAGTGGTTAGGAGCAGGGACCACCAGGGTAGAAGTTGAGGTTAGGGGCCTCATTGCCTGAGCCTCTGTTTGCTCCTCTGGAAACTGGGTTCACAACAGGTGTTACATCAGGGGGCTGTTCTGAGAACTGGATGAGACCAGTAAGGAGCTTAGAGCATTGTTGGCCCTCAGTGTACGGCAGATTATTGTTCTACTGGCTGTGGCTGAGGAACCAGGGTAAGACCTTGCACTTCTCTGACCCTCAGTCTGCTCATCTGCAACATGGAATGCAGCACTAGCTGGCCACCGAGAGGAGGGCAGATGGCGCTGGGCAAAGGTCCTGTGATGAAGAGCCAGGCTTCCTGTTGCAGGCATGTAGGAGCCCAGCCACCACCAGGTTGGAGATGCGGCTGCTGTGCCCACCTCCTACCAGCTACCCCATCCCCAACGCACCATCAGCATCCTGGAAGGCAGCGTCGATCTCAGAGGGCACCCCTCGCCAGTCAGTGGCCCTGCGGGGCACGGGACTGTCTACACGCCGGGTGCTGGGGTGGAAACGCCAGTAGTCCCTGCCTCGGAAGAAGTAGATCTTGTTCTTCTCAGGACCCCAGACCAAGGCGGCATGGACCGGGAACCTCACCAGGCCCAGCTCAGTGAGGGGTGCGGGGCCCAGGACTGGCTTTTCACCGTCATACACCCAGTACTGAGCACCTGCCGGAGAGGGAAGAGGCTGCAAGGACCTGCCCAGCCACCACTGCCATGCCCAGCCACCGTGGACCTGCTTGACTCCCACCACAGACTCTCCCAGCCACAGTTTCCTCATTAGTAAAACATGCAGGCCAATAATGCCTGCTCAGCACCCCATCCGCAGAGAGAAGTGGGAGGCCTGGGATAAGCTGGGGCAGTGAATGCTCTGTAAACTAGCGCATGGGCGAGGTTACTCTCATCAGTGGAGGGCTGTCTGGGCGCCTGCTCCTTCCACTGGCATTTGGCCATGACAAATGCCTGCTGACCACTCCCTGGGCCCCTGCAGGGTGGGCTGCCCTGGAACCCATGCAGGTTTCCCATGCTGTGCCTTCATTTGTGAAGTCCCTGGCATCTGCAATGCTCCAGGCTCTCATCTCTGCCAGTTGAAGATGGAAATCCCAGCTCTAGGATGACAGACCTGGATCAATTCCCTGCCCTGCCTCTTCCCAGCTACACTCTTGGTGAGTCACTTCACTGCCTGGGAGCCCCAGAGGCCGCATCTCTAGAACCCTGCCCCATGGGGTGGCTATGAGAGTTGAATGCCCCACCATGCAATCCCTTCCATGCTGCTCCTATCTCAAGAGCCATCTCCGGGAGCCTCCTACCTGTGCCTGAGGAGCAAACCACACTCTCGTCCTTGGCCCCCAGGCTTTGGGGCACCTCTCCCTGTCCACTGTGTCCCTGAGGATCCGTCTGTCTGTTCCTGCCTTTGGCCATAACATTCCTGGCTCTGGGAAGTCTCTTGAGCATATCCCCAACCCTCACTCACCTTGGAAGAACCAAATGTGGCCCCGGGCATCCTCAAAGGCAGCGTCCACAGGGCTGGGCAGTCCCTGCCAGTGGCGAGAGGCCAGTGCTGGGTAGCCGGGTTGCAGCTGGCCCCCACGCAGGCGCCACACAAAGCCCGCTTTGAAGAAAAAGAGCTCGCCTCGGATGGTGGAGACCGCGTCAAAGGAGGCCTCGCAGGCATCTGGTGGGGCATCCGGCTGTGGGGGGAGAGAGGGACACATGCCGAGGGCATACGTTGCAGCCACAGCGGCCAGCAGAGGAGCAGGGGGACTGGCGGGCAGGGCCTCACCTCCAGCGGTGCAATCTCATTGGTGTCTATCCCAGCCTGGGGGCCCAGGGCTGGGGTCCTGGAGGTAACAGTGGGCCGGGGCTGGCCATATAGGTGTTGAATGCCCCTGCGGTCATCTGGGCTGAGACTCAGCGGGTAGCGGAAGGTGTAGAAGGCAGACATCAGGGCCTTGGCGGCTGTTGTGTGCTGCAGCCCCAGTACGTGGCCAAATTCATGGGCTGCCACCTGCAGCAGGTCTGTGCCTGGAAAAGGGAGGTGGCTCAGCAACCCCCGAACCTCCTGCCCAGGACATCCAGCTCCAGACCCCAGCTCAGTGACCTTGGCGAGTCCCCATTCTTTATGATCTTCAGTTGCCCCATCTGGAAAATGGGTCCCCAGCCCATACCCTGGTCATCCCCGATAGTCCAGGTCTCATCATAGTCGAAGTGGACATCCCCTTCTCGGTGAGTCTTAGGGAAGAAGGCATGGGCCAGGATGCCCCCAGGCCCATCAAACGGCAGGTCGTCCCCATGCCAGTACCTACAGATGGGTGGGGGCGGGGTCAGTGGCTGCTGGCAGGTGAGGCTATTCCCGGAGGGGTCCCAGGCCACCCATTCACCTGGCGAAGTCGATCATGATGTCAGCATGGCCCTCGTGCACCTCAGTGAAGGTGAGTGGTGTCACATCACTCCATACCTTTAAGGCCTCTGCCATCGTCTGCCGCACCTGCTCCTGCACCAGCTGCCATGGGAACCGAAGGATCCTGGAGGGAGAGGGAGGGGCCTGGGCCTCAGGGAAGGGCCAGCCCCCGATGGCTGCGGCACCAGGAGTTGCCCCTGGATGCTTGGTGGGTGTGTGAACACTGAGGACACAGGCCAAGTGTGCTCTGGGCCTCAGCTTCAGCGCACTGGTCTCCCTGGCCACACAGGCACATGTGTATGTGGTTTGCTCATACTTAGGCAAACACAAGTGTCTGCATTCAGTGGAAAGAACCAGGACTAGGGGTCCCGAGACCCCCATCCTAGACCTGACAGTGCCACTCACTGTGGGGAGACCTTTGTTCCTTGAGCCCCTGTTGGTTCCCAGACCCCCACTTAGGAAATTCTGAAGACCCCAGTCTCAGCTCCAATGCTGTGTGACACCAGCCCATTCTTCATTCCCAGGCTGGGTCCCCGCCCGCAGGATGTGTGAGTCCCAGCTTCCCCATCACCTGCCCAGGGTCCTCCCAGGTCACCCAGTGAGATGCCCACTATTGCCTCTCCCTGCTTACCACTGTCTCCACCTGCTCAAAGCCCAAGTTGTGATGGTAGAGTTGGACAATGACATGGCTGACACCCACCTCAGACTGAGGATGGGGCTATGTCTGCCTCATTCACCATGCAGTCCCAGAGCCTGGTCCTCACAGGTCTCTAGTAAAGGCTGCCTGAGTGACTGAACACCTGTCCGCAGGCATGTGCTGGGACTCTTTGCATGATGACAGAGGCACTGCCCCTCTGCTGAGGGAGGGTCTCCATATGTGTGTGTGTCTAAGTCGGGGTTTCAGGGTGTTTGCCCATAGATGGCCCCCTGGGGTTCAGCGGGCACACAGGGCTGTTAGACACAAAGATCTACCCCTGGCCTGTGTCTCAAGCCGCAGCTGTGAGGGAGGCTGGCTTACCCACGGACACACAGGTGGCTTTCTAGTGTCCTGCTCCCAGGCCCCTACCTGTAGGTGAGATCCGTCTTCTCCCAGCGCCCGCCAGACAGCACGAACCTCTTCTGTCGGTTGCGGGCACTCAGCCCATCAGGTGGGTCAGGCACGCCACAGCGGGGAGGCCTAAGGCCACTGGCAGGCCGGGGGGCCTCCTGCGTGGCAGGGGCAGGCGCCGGGCTACTGAGCAGGGCTGCACGCCAGGGCTGTGGCCCCCTCCTCTCGGCATGGCGGTGGTGGGTGTCCTAGGCAGGAGAGATGACACGAGGGTCTGGTCAGGCCTAAGGTCCACATGGCCCACAGTTAGAGGCGTGGCCCATCAGCAAACCCACATGCAACCCCAGCCCACTGTGTGGCAGGGCAAATGGGAGGAAAAGGGCACCAGCACGTGGCCAGGCCCTTTGGCATCGGCCTGGCTCTCTGGTTTCCTGACACCTTGTTCCAAGGCATCAAGCTGTCCCCCACAGCATAGAGGGCCCTGGGCTGCCTGTCACCCACTCCAGCTACTTAGGCCAATGAGGTCTGGGGGTGGGGGCACACTGGGACTGGCTATGAGCCATACACTCCAGGAATGGACCCCAAAAATCTTCCTCCAAGGGAACACGAGGCAACCTCCGCCTGCTCCCCACAGAAATTCACTTCCACCTCCCTTTCTTCCTGTGTCCACTAAGTTCAGACACACCTGGGTCACCCCCCATGCTGTCCCTGTCCTGTGAGCAGGCTCTGCCCTCTCTCCTGCCCAGGATTTCCCCCACCTCCTCCCCAGTGTGGAGCGGCTGTAGCCCTGTAGTGTGGCCTCAGTCAGTGTAATCTGACTGCTGGGGGTGACACTGATTTGTGGACTGGACAAGGTGAGGTACGTACAGCACCTAGCACAGGCCCAGCACACGGGAGGGCACCTGGCCACTGAGGCCTGGCTTCTAGCAGAGGCAGTTTTGGTCACACCCCACCAGGGATAGGAGTAAGGTGGGAGCTGATCTGTGATCTGCCTGCCTTCTTCAAGCGGGGAGGGTGGGGACAGTTAATTACCAGGGGCCCAGCCCCACTCGCCAAAGCCCCAGGACCACAGATGGCTATTCAGACCTGAGCTACATCCTGCTACCCGTCTATAAGTCTCAAGGGCAGACGTTACAGTTCTTGTGCATGAGAAAAACAGAAGCTCAGAGAGGTTGGGGACCATGCAAAGTCACCCAGCAAGGGCAAGGCAAGGCCAGGCCAGGACCCTGGCAGCCCAGGGCTAAGGCTAAGGCCTGGTTCTGGATACCGCACAGAAGCCAAGTCTCCTTCCTGCACTGAAGGAGAGGGATGGGGCTGTGCTGTTTGCTGAGAGACTCAGCACCTGTCTGGTCCCGGCAACTGCAGCCTCTTCACAGCCATATTTGGGGCAGGAGCTCAGCCACTCAGGCCCCACCTCACCCTCAGCCTTTGGCAGCTCTCCCAGGCTCCAGACACCCCAGGGATCTGATCAGCGTCCCGACGCTCCCTGCTCCTGATCCCAGAGCTGAGGAGTCAAGAACACCCCACCATGAAGGGGGGCCTTCTGAACACAGAGGCTATGGAACTACTAATGGTGTGAGGCTGTGCAGCAGCTTCCTCCCGTTTCCGAGCTTGCTTATTGCATGGTTACCTGGCACAGCGCAGCCTCACTGGGTTGTGGGTTCTGGCCGATTCTGGGCTTATTGGTTTTTTGTTTTGTTTTCTTGAGACGGAGTCTCGCTCTGTTGCCCAGGCTGGAGTGCAGTGGCGCGATCTCGGCTCACTACAACCTCCACCTCCCGGGTTCAAGCAGTTCTCTGCCTCAGCCTTCCGAGTAGCTGGGATTACAGGTGCCCACCACCACGCCTGGCTAATTTTTTTTTTTTTTTTGAGACAGAGTCTCACTCTGTTGCCCAGGCTGGAGTGCAGTGGCATGATCTTGGCTCACCACAAGCTCCGTCTCCCAGGTTCACTCCATTCTCCTGCCTCAGCCTCTCGACTAGCTGGGACTACAGGCACATGCTGCCACGCCTGGCTAATTTTTTTGTATTTTCAGTAGAGACGGGGTTTCACCTTGTTAGCCAGGATGGTCTCGATCTCCTGACCTCGTGATCCGCCTGCCTCGGCCTCCCAAAGTGCTGGGATTACAGGCGTGAGCCACCGCACCTGGCCTCACACCTGGCTAATTTTTGTATTTTTTTTTTTGAGACGGAGTCTCGCTCTGTCGCCCAGGCTGGAGTGCAGTGGCCAGATCTCAGCTCACTGCAAGCTCCGCCTCCCGGGTTCACGCCATTCTCCTGCCTCAGCCTCCCAAGTAGCTGGGACTACAGGCGCCCGCCACCTTGCCCGGCTAGTTTTTTGTATATTTTTAGTAGAGACGGGGTTTCACCGGGTTAGCCAGGATGGTCTCAATCTCCTGACCTCGTGATCCGCCCGTCTCGGCCTCCCAAAGTGCTGGGATTACAGGCTTGAGCCACCGCGCCCGGCCCAATTTTTGTATTTTTAATAGAGATAACGTTTCACCATCTTGGCCAGGCTGGTCTTGAACTCCTGACCTCATGATCCACCCTCCTCGGCCTCCCAAAGTACTGGGATTGCAGGCGTGAGCCACCGCACCCAGCCTGGGCTTACTGTTAATAAGTACTTATCACTGGTTGCAGGTTAGGACCTTGGCAACACTCCATGGACTTGCTCTTAGCCCCTGATGGAACCTCTCACCAACTCCACCATCATCACCCTCATTTCCAAGATGAGGAAATGCGCCCTGGAGGAGTTAAGCGGCTTGCTCAGATAAGAGCTGGCAGGCAGAGGACTGTCTGTGCTCACAGCCCACCCAGCTCCCTGCTACCTCTGTTCTGCAGGGGTTGAGTCACCCTTCCCCTGAAGGAGGGACCCAGGCTAGCCTCACCTTGGTGACAGAAGAGAAGGAACTCAAATTATTCAGCGCCTGCTATTTCCCGGGCATTTTGCAGGCAGGTTCGTTGGGCTTCCAATACCCACCAGGAAGGTGGAGATGCTACATGTCCAAGTTCTCCCATGGAGGATGTGGGCTGCCAGAGGGGCCTGCCTCCTCCTCCTGGCCACACTGCCTCCTTGACCTACAGGAGAAACAGATTCCTTTCCCCAGCCTGGCAGGGTACCCTCTCTGGAAAGGGCAGAGCTGTGCTGTCCCCTGGGAGCTCCAAACAACCCAGAGCCTAGCCTGCTAGCTCTATCTATGCCCATGGCCAGAAATCTCTTCCTCTGCCCTCCAGTGAGTCCTGGTGCAGACAGCCATAGAGGGAGAGCCATGGGCATGCCCCACCCCTTCCACTGTCCTTTCCTGTCCTTCTCTTATGAGGCACCCAGTCCATGCCCAAACCCCTGGATCATGACAATCTTAGTGTAGCAAAAAAAGCCAGTCATTGAGGTTCAGAAGGCCTACTTCTATGACATGGAGACTCTAGACAAGTCATCTTCCTCTCTTAGCCTTAACTTTTCTATCTGTCAAATGGGGATGGTGCCACAGCAAAGGGCTACATGACATCCTTCTGTAATGCCTGCTGTAGCCTCTGGCACAGAGAAGCACCTCTTACCTGGCCCTGTTCCTTGTCCCTGTAGGCCCTCCCCTCCCTTGGGAATCTGCCCTTGCCAGTCCCTACAGCTCCCATCACCCACCTCCCCTCTAGCTTCCCAACCAAATCTCCAGGCTTCAAATGGTAAAATAGAAGCCACAGCTAGAAGGCAACTTTCAGACCTAGAAAAGAGAAGCGCCTTGTGCGGGGTCTTCCGGCATATCAAGGTCTCTTCTCCCTGTCCATGTCTCGTTCATTAAATTCTTAGAAAGTGAGTGAGCAGGAGATGCTAGAAATGAGGCCTCCAGCTAGTGAGGTTGTTTTTAGAGCCCATGAGCTCTTGGCCTCAGTTTCCCCATGGCTGGGATAGGACACACACTCTCTGCCTCACTGTCCTCCCACACTTCATCTTTCCGAGTCCTTTCTGGCCTGGGGCCAGATGCCCTAACTACAAGGCGTGGCATCAAGCAGCTTGCTACTTGTGAGACAGGTGGGCTTGGCCTTCCCAGGACTCTTGGGATTCAGTGAGGTGAGGTGATAGACACAGGCTACCCCTGGCCTCAACTACACCCCTGGGGAATTTGAGGAACAAACAGCTCCCCCATTTCCCAGAGGATGAGATGAGACAGAGACCAGAGAGGTTAAGGACTTTGCCTGGGATCACACAGCAAGTCATGCAAGAGCTGGGCCTAGACCTGGGGCTCAAGCCTCCCACATCCAGGGCTTCCCCCTGTCTCTCCATCTCTTGGCTTTTCTCCAAAACCTACTTTCCCAAGAAGCATTCCTGCTTCCAGTGCATTCCCTCTGTCTTGGCCAGTAGCCTCCCTTGGCCTGCCCTGTGGTGGGTTCTTAGCTCACTTAGCCCCGCCCTCCTCTGGCAGGCACCAAACCTCAGCCTCAGACACATTCAAGGAATTTCTCAGCTGATCTAGTGTCCTGGCAGAGCTTACAGACTCAGAGTCACCCCCGCCCCGGAGTCAACTTGCAATCCAGAAAATGGGAGGCACCAGATAGAGGGGAGAAAGGGAGGACCCCAGGGTGCCAGGAAACCACTGCGGAAGATCGGGCTCATTGTGCCCCTTTCTGGGCCTCAGTTTGCAGTCGGTCTAGTGGGTATAATTAATTATAGCTATGCCTTCTGATGTCAGTGGGAGGTGAGCCTTCGAGGAAGGCACTTGTTAGGCTATGGAGGAAGACGGGAGCATCACCATGCAGGTATCATCATGACCCTCTGAGGCTCAGAGAGGACAAGCAACCTGCCCAACCCGCACAGCCAGTTGGCAAGCAGGGATATCTTCTCCCTCAAGCCTTCACCTAATTTTCCTGTTCTCACCCCTCTGCTGCTGGCTCTAGGAAGGACGGTAGCTTCATCCCGTCCATCAGACTGCAGGGCTTCCATCAACCCTGAAAACTGGGAACTGGGCTGGATAAATATTTACAGAGTTCTCCCAGCCCTGCTGAAGGCAGCCTAGGGATAAACACATCACAGGGTGACCCCAAATGCTCCCTGCGTGTTTGCAGAATGACAGACCACAGTCCAGCTCAGACCCCACCCCAAGCTGGCCCCCAGCTCCAGCATTGACCATGCACAAGTGTCAAAGTGGCAGCTACAGGTAACAGTGTTTCTAGTGAGCCTGGCATCACCTCATTGCTCAGCAGTGGGCACAGCAGTAGGCACCATTGCCCCCTCCCACCCCCTAGAGATAGAGTAGGTAAGATTCTGAGGCATGGCAGGATTCACCCAGGGTTGCATGGTTCAAACCCAGATCTCTCCAGTTTCCAGACCTGTGGGTTCAATGGCTACCCACAGTGATTCCTGACTCTGTCCCAAGTCCTAGGGACCAAGAGGGGCTGGGAAGGAGGCAAGACTCCAGACTGAGATGCCCCCTGTACGCTCTACCGCTCCCATCCCATCCCTTTCTGCTCCCATAGCCAGCACAGGACAAGGCTGCCCAGGGCAGAGCCAGAGTGGCTGGACAGAGGTTCCTAGCCCGGCCAGGCCTCCCTCCTCACCAAGCCAGTCCTGAGACTCCTGCCTGTCACCCTCTCCTGCTCCCTTCCCTGCCCGAGCTGTCTGGATGCCTCCGCTGTGGAGTGGAGTGGCCCAGGCACCCAAGGAGCTGTGGACCCACAGTGGCCCAGGCTCTGGCCCCAGGCCGTGTGACTGGTGCCTGGAAGTGCCCCAGGGAAGGGTCAGTTTTTGGGACACATGCAAGCTGTCACACACACTTCCATGACAGTCCCTCCTCTCCTCACTCTGCCGTCCTCTCTTACCTGGGCTTTCTTCTCCTTTCCTGAGCACATAAATTCTCCCTTTCCTTTCTCTCCCTGCTTCTTTCTTTTTTTTTTTTTTTTTTTTTTTGAGACGGAGTCTTGCTGTGTCTCCCAGGCTGGAGTGCAGTGGCCTGATCTCGGCTCACTGCAAGCTCCGTCTCCTGGGTTCACGCCATTCTCCCGCCTCAGCCTCCCAAGTAGCTGGGACTACAGGCTCCCGCCACCACGCCCTGCTAGTTTTTTGTATTTTTAGTAGAGACGGGGTTTCACCATGTTAGCCAGGATAGTCTCGATCTCCTGACCTCGTGATCCACCCGCCTCGGCCTCCCAAAGTGCTGGGATTACAGGCTTGAGCCACCGCGCCCGGCCTCTCCCTGCTTCTTTCTGACAGCCACCTCTCAGTCACACACACTGCACTCATACTATTTCATACTCATGTTCTCCTGGCTCCAAGCCTCCCGAAGCTGCTGCCAGCAGGTGCCCGCGAGGGACATCTCCAGGCTCAGACCCCATTTCCCGCAGCACAGCGCTGCCCTCCCCAGCTCTCCCTTTATCCTCATCGCACCGCACACCTGGAGGTGTACTAACTGCGGCCACACACCTGCAGGCTGACACCTGCCTGGGATCTGCTCGGCTTTGTCCCTGCGATGAACAGGGGGCCCTGTAACCACTCCCTCTGCTACTTCCTTCAACGCACACTCCAGCACCCGCTGCTGGAGCGCGAGAGGCAGGTCCCCACGCTGGGAGCAAGCCTGAGTCCAGCGTGGAGTCCCGTCCCACCAGCACGAGCGATGCCGGCGCCGGCTCCCCTTCACGCCCGCAGGGACTGGAAGCTCGCTGTCTATCACGCCTAGAGGGAACCAGAAACCGTTTCGGGTACCAGGCGCAGGAGGCCACCCGGGGAGCCCCCGGGTCGGATCTGCCGCTGGGCCCAGCCAGCGTGCCCGGAGCCCCTTCGGCGAGGAGCGCCCGGCGAGTGGCGGGCACTCACCGGCGGCAGAGCCCGGGCCAGCAGCGGCGGCGGCTGGAGCAGCAGCAGCAGCATCGGGAGCAGGAGGGCGCGCGGGGCCGCGCTGCGGAGCCAGGCGGCCGGAGCCATCCGCCCCGGGGCTGCTGGGCTTGCTGGGCCGCGCCGGGCCGCCGCCCCTTATAGCTTCCGCCCCACCCCCGGCCCGCCCCGGCCCCGCCCCCCACCGCCTTTTGTTCTGAACTCTCCTAGCCAGCGCGGCCCGGGTGGGGGAGGTGAACGGGGAGGGGACGGCCCAGCGGGGTCGAGGGTCGGAGACAGGGTCTTTCCTCGGGGCTGGCCAAGTCCCTGTCTGGTGCTGGGTGACCCTGGCCAACCCGTGCCGCTCTGAGCCTCAGTTTCTCCGCTGGGTGGTGGCCGTCCAAAGTCTTAGACTTGGCTAGAGTCTGAGAGGAGTCGGGTTTCATGGGTCCCATCCGTACCCCCACCTTTGGAAGGCGATCCCACTGGGTATCCTTGGTGGCCTGACCTCTGACCTCTGCTAGCTTGTGACAGGTGGTCCTACCCACAAGCAAGTTCCCCCACCCCTCAGAGCCTCAATGGATCCTTCTAGAAGATGACACAATAGCCCCTCTGAGGAAAGGGATATTATTTTATTTATTATTATTATTTTCTTTTGAGACACGGTGTTTCTCTCTCTCCCAGGCAGGAGTGCAGGGACTTGATCTCCACTCACTGCAACCTCCGCCTCCCAGGTTCAAACGATTCTCCTGCCTCAGCCTCCCAAGTAACTGGGACCACAGACGTGTGCCACCGTGCTTGGCTAATTTTTGTATTTTTAGTAGAGATGGGGTTTCTCCATGTTTGCCAGGCTGGTCTCGAACTCCTGACCTCAAGTGATCTGCCCGCCTTGGCCTCCCAAAGTGCTTGGGATTACATGAGTGAGCCATTGCACCTGGTCAGGAATGGGATATTAAAATGTGTCCCAGGGGAAAGTGAGGCAAATGGCAGGGACTGGCCAGTCCTTCAGCTTGGGATAGACCAAAGCTTACAGATAGGGAAACTGAGGCTCTAAGAGGGAGGGGCCGGGCTTTTCCATGCCAGCAGACAAGTGGAGGGGTCAGGAGGTCCTCTAGCTGGTCAGCTGGGGGGAGGGTGCTGTCAGAAGGATGCGGGAGGTGTATGAGTGTAGTACTGGGCCCCCAGGGTGTCCCCTGGTCAAGGCACAACAAGCCCCTGGGGACTCCTCCAGGCTAGCCACCTGAGACTTGAAAGAAAGGAGGTGAGAGGCCGGGGCACAGTGAGTCACACCTGTAATCCCAGCACTTTGGGAGGCTGAGGCAGGTGGATCACAAGGTCAGGAGTTGGAGACCAGCCTGACTAACGTGGTGAAACCCTATCTCTACTAAAAATACAAAAATTAGCCAGCCATGGTGGCACATGCCTGTAAACCCAGCTATTCAGGAGGCTGAGGCAGGAGAATCACTTGAACCCGGGAGGCGGAGGTTGCGGTAAGCCGAGATTGTGCCATTGCACTCCAGCGTGGGCAACAGAGTGAAACTCCATCTCAAAAAAAAAAAAAAAAAGAAAGGAGGTTAGACTTAAAGAAGGGGGTGTGTCCACATTCTGGAAGGGATCCTCCAGTCTTATCCCTGATTTTTGGGGTTACCCAATCCTGCTGTACACCCCCTGAAATGATGAAGGGCCTCACCACCTCACCAGGCGACCTGTTCCATCATGGGTGGCCCTGCAGAGCCACAATCCAGGCAGTGGCTCCCATCCTGGCAGGCAGCGCTCTGAGCTGCTCTAAGGTGAAGCTGTGGTCAGGAAGCCTGGGCCAAGAAAGGGAAGCGGGTGGGGAAACGTTTCACAGCTTATTCAAGAAGACTCCACAGAGACTCCTAGAGGGCAAGGAGAAGTAAGACAGCAGTGATTTTTACAACCTAGACAGTTCATAATCTTTTCTTTCTCTTTTTTTTTTTTTTTTTTTTTTTTTTTTGAGACGGAGTCTCGCTCTGTCGCCCAGGCTGGAGTGCAGTGATGCAACCTGATGCAACCTCCGCCTCCTGGGTTCACGCCATTCTCCTGCCTTAGTCTCCTGAGTAGCTGGGACTACAGGCGCCCACCACCATGCCCGGCTAATAGTAGAGAGGGGGTTTCACCATGTTAGCCAGCGTGGTCTCGGTCTCCTAACTTCGTGATCCACCCGCCTCGGCCTCCCAAAGTGCTGGGATTACAGGTGTGAGCCTCCGCACCCAGTCTTTTTTTTTTTTTGAGACCGAGTTTCATTCTAGTAACCCAGGCTGAAGTGCAATGGTGCGGTCTCAGCTCACTGCAAGCTCCGCCTCCTGGGTTCAAGTGATTCTCCAGCCTCAGCCTCCCGTGTAGCTGAAATTACAGGTGCCCACCATCACACCCAGCTAATTTTTGTATTTTTAGTAGAGATGGGGTTTCACCATGTTGGCCAGGCTGGTCTTGAATTCTTGACCTCAGGTGATCCACACGCCTCAGCCTCCCAAAGTGATGGGATTACAGGCATGAGCCACCACACCTGGCAGACAATCTTTTCTTTAAAGTCATTCACTTTTATTTATTTTTATTGTTTTGAGACAGGGTCTTGCTCAATGGTGTGATCTTGGCTCACTGAAACCTCCACCTTCCAGGCTCAAACGATCCTCCTGCCTCAGCCTCCCAAGTAGTTGGGACTACAGGTGTGCATCACTATGCCCTGCTAATTTTTGAATTTTTTGTAGAGACAGGGTTTCACCATGTTGGCCAGGCTGGTCTTGAACTCCTGGACTCAAGCAATCTGCCTGCCTGGGCCTCACAAAGTTCTGGGATATAGACATGAGCCACTGTTCCCCGCTAAAGTGCCTTATTTTTAAAAAGTAGGCATTTCAGGCCGGGCGTGGTGGCTCACGCCTGTAATCCTAGCACTTTGGGAGGCTGAGGCAGGTGGATTATGAGGTCAAGAGATCGAGACCATCCTAGTCAACATGGTGAAACCCCATCTCTACTAAAAATACAAAAAAATTAGCTGAGCGTGGTGGCATTCACCTGTAGTTCCAGCTACTTGGGAGGCTGAGGCAGGAGAATCACTTGAACCTGGGAGGTGGAGGTTGCAGTGAGCCGAGATCACACCACTGCACTCCAGCCTGGCAACAGAATGAGACTCCGTCTCAAACAAAACAAAACAAAACAAAACAACAAAACAAAAAATTAGCCGGGCATGGTGGCGTGCGCCTGTGGTCCCAGCTACTTGGGAGGCTGAAGCAGGAGAATCGCTTGAACCCAGGAGGCGGAAGTTGCAGTGAGTGGAGATCGCACCACAGCACTCCAGCCTGAGGGACAGAGCAAGACTCCGTCTCAAAAAAAAAAAAAAAAAAAAAAAGTTGGCATTTCAATGCCTGCTTTGATGTTATCCTTTTAGCCTCATTTTCATTTGTGTAACCCACTTAAGTGGTCTTGGGTGCCTCCGAGGTGCAAGGCCATGCCTTGTGGAACCTGCAGTCCATCAGCCATGGGAGCTGAAGGAACAACTCTACAGTTTAGGCCCAGGGGACCACCATGAGAAGTGTGCAGTTTGTTTGGTTTGACAAACAGGAACCAGGTGGCAGGGACTGCACGAGCAAGGGAGTAGCGGCTGGACCAGGCCTGGTGAGTCTGCCAGGAAAGAATGGCCCACCCTTTGTGTGCTCACCTCACTGGGAGGCCACCCTCAAAGTGGGTGGTCACCCCCCTTCAGAGAGGAGAAACTGAAGACGGGGTGGGGAAGGGCCCTGTTCACAGGCTGGCTGAAAGGACTGCAGTGTGTGAGAACACAGGGCTGCACCTGACTTCCATGGAGAGCATGCATGGCCGGGGACAACTGTGCACACACAGAACTGAGCAGGCCAGGCAGGGCCAAACGCCCCAGCCACCGCTCCCCTCGCCCCTCGACCTCCTCCTTCCTTACAGAGGGGCCCCCTCTCTTACTTGGTGACCCACACCCCTAATTCTGGGTGCTTTTGTTCTTGGTGTTGCACCCTGCCCACAATCCCGGTGCCAGGAGTCCTCTGTGGGCACAGCGAACAGTGATGAGGGACAGTCCCTGCCTTCCCCCACCTAGGAGTAATAATAACAACCACGGCAAAGTCACCCAGAAAAGACCATAAAAACCTCAAGTTCAGCCGGGCGCGATGGCTCATGCCTGTAATCCCAGCACTTTGGGAGGCTGAGGCGGGCGAATCACGAGGTCAGGAGTTCCAGACCAGCTTGGCCAACATGGTGAAACCCCGTCTCTACTAAAAATACAAAAATAGCCAGGTGTGGTGGCATGAGCCTGTAGTCCCACCTACTCAGGAGGCTGAGACAGGAGAATTGCTTGATGCTGGGAGGCAGAGGATGCAGTGAGCCGAGATCGCCACTGCACTCTAGCCTGGGCGACAGAGCAAGGCTCCATGTCATAAATAAATAAATAAATAAACCTCACGTTCCCGAAGAGCAGGAAAACGTTCTAAATCCGCGCTCCAGCTCACCTGGCCTGGAACCAAGCTGCTAAAATTGCGAGGCTACAGGCTTCAACTTGCGCTAGATTTGACTGAGCTGGGCAAATGCTCCTAGGCCTTTGGGATAGACGCGCTGCCTGGATGTCGCGTAAAGGCCGTCAGTGTCGGAGACTGCACCCGCGGAGCCGGGGACTAGGTGGCGGGGCCGGCCCGGGGAATCCGGTGGGGTTGAGGACCGCGCTGGGGGCCTCATCTCATCCCCCGCGGGCGCTGCCTAAGGCTGCCGGCGTTGGCAGCGCATTTTGGCCCAGGCAGTCGAAGACGGGTTGGGACGCCCCCTCGTGGGAGTTCTGGGGATGGGTTGCTCTAAGCCTTCCCCAGGGTCGCGCTTCACTGCCCTAGGCCACCCGAGACCCCGAGGCCACGCGGTGGTCAGCAGACCCTGTCTGGTGGGAGGGGGCAGACAGCCGAGCCCGGAAGGGGGCAAAGAGCAGAGTCAGGCCTGGAACCTCGCGTCCCCTTCCCGGTTGGCCCCAGCCCGTCGCCTCCCCGTCTCCTCTCCCCTACAGGGCTCGCAACAACCCCCAACTCCGCTCCCTGCCCTCTGCGGTGCTCCTAACAGAAGGAACCGTCCCCCTCCTTAAGCCCTCGGCGTTTTGCCACGCAGGCCCGTGTCCCCAGAACTCGCACAGCCTGCCAAGCATAGGGAGGGAGCAAGGTCCCATTTCCAGCCGAGACCCGGAGCTGCTGGAAGGGAGAGGTCCAGAGGACGGGTGAAGGGGGACAGGCTTGGAGGGCAGTGCCACCTCCCCCTGGGGGCGTGTCCCTGAGGCCCCGCCCGGGGCCCCGCCTTTTTTGCGCCGGCTGTGACAAGCGCTGCGGCATTTGTCCCCGCGACAGAACCGCTGCCGCCGTCTCTAAGGTCGCCCGGGTCCCGCCGCCGCCACCATGCCTCGGGGAAGCCGCAGCATGGCCTCCCGGCCAGCCAGGTGTGAGGGGGACAAGGGGCCTGTGGGGAGGGGGTTAGGGAAGCGTAGGTACTCCCCCAAGGGCGTCCGCAGAGTGACCTTGGCTGCTGCTGCGCCATCTTGGCGGGGGGAGGGGCAGGGGTGCAGCACCCACGTGTGGAGACAGGGGTCGTCCACCTCTATGGGGGTCGTTTCCAGGAGCTGCAGCACCCCCAGCCTGGGGTCTGGCCAGGATTAACCCTGCTTCCTCCCACCTCCGCAGCCGCCCCGCCGCGCCCTCTGCCCACCCGCCCGCGCACCCACCGCCCTCAGCAGCCGCCCCAGCACCCGCCCCTTCGGGCCAGCCGGGGCTCATGGCTCAGATGGCGACCACGGCCGCAGGGGTAGCCGTGGGCTCCGCTGTGGGACACGTCATGGGCAGCGCCCTGACCGGAGCCTTCAGCGGGGGGAGCTCGGAGCCCTCCCAGCCTGCTGCCCAGCAGGTGAGCATCGCGTCCAAGAGAAACTGAGGCAGGATTCTCTCAAGGCCACACAGGGAGCTGCCCAAGTGTCCAGTGAGGAGTGTCCGCGTGTACTCACCATTGCTTCAGCCCAGGATTCTTTGCCCAGGAAGGGTCCTAGTCCACTGGTCTTGAGTTCAGTGTCACTTAGAGGCAGGCTTCCCAGCCCCTCCCTTGAGGCCGGGGTCCCTAAGCTCCCAGGGAGAGACACCAACCAACCCTTTAAAGATGGGAAACCCAGGCCCTGAGGGCTCAGAGACTTGTCCAAGGTCAGCTCACCCTAGCAGAGTGGAGGGATGGTGGATTTCCTGAGCCCCTGTTCTCCCCGCACCCAGGTCTGCACATTGTGGCCTCTGGGCCCAAGGGTGAAGGGGAGCCACTTCCCTGATGACCTTTCCCCTGCTGGGGACCCCACTAGCCCTAAGCCAAATGTGGCTTTGTGGCTAGGTCAGGGGTCATGAGGATTAGTGTAGCTGAGCCAGGAAGGTGCTAAAACTTGTGGGGGTGGGGCTCATACTCTGAGAGTCCAGGCAGAGTACTGGGCTCTTCTAGAGCCTTCTCCTCCCTCCCCTGCACCCGCCCAAAGTGCCCATTAGAAGGCAGCAGAGGCCAGGCGCAGTGGCTCACGCCTGTAATCCCAGCACTTTGGGAGGCCAAGGCAGGTGGATCATGAGGTCAGGAGTTCAAGACCAGCCTGGCCAACATAGTGAAACCCCGTCTCTACTAAAAATACAAACATTTGTTGGGCATGGTGGCAGGCACCTGTAGTCCCAGCTACTTGGGAGGCTGAGGCAGGACAACCGCTTGAACCCAGGAGGCGGAGGTTGCAGTGAGCCGAGACTATGCCACTGCACTCCACTCTAGGTGACAGAGTGAGACTCCATCTCAAAAAAAAAAAAAAAAAGAAAAGAAAAAGAAGGCAGCAGAAACACGCTGTCTGTAGCCGCCTCCACTGCTGGGTCACTCAGCCTGCCTAGGACCCTTGGGGCACCCAGGCTGGGGATGTGGGGAGGGGCAGGTGGCCCCAGCTTTGAAACGCACCTCCAGGTACCAACTCCAAGCTGATCCTGCAGCCTCTTGCACTGTACCCCCAGGCCCCCACCCCCACTGCCCCCCAGCACCTGCAGATGGGGCCCTGCGCCTATGAGATCAGGCAGTTCCTGGACTGTTCGACCACTCAGAGTGACCTGTCCCTGTGTGAGGGCTTCAGCGAGGCCCTGAAGCAGTGCAAGTACAACCATGGTGAGTGGGTGGACCCCGACCCAGGCGGGGATGGGGAGAGGCCGACCCTCCTCTTGCACCTGCAGGCTGACCACCAGCCTGTACTGCTCCTCCCTTCACAGGTCTGAGCTCACTGCCCTGAAGAGGTTGGTGCAAACTTGGGGGCCAGTCTTGCACCCACCTCTACCCCTCGCCGACAGCCAGACCACAACACCAGATTGTACCCGGATAGCTGGGATTGGAAGTGAGGAGGTTTCTCACCCCACAGATAACCTAAGACACAAATGTGCAATTAAAAGTTTATTTTAGACCACAGCCTGTTGTGTGCCTCTCTCGATGGCCTGTCTTCAGGGAGCTCCCTGGCTGATGAGGTGGGGTCAGGATGGATGTCTCACTACAGTGTGCAATCCATCACCTTAATCAGGGCCCTGGGTGGGGAGGAGGAGCCCTGTTGCAATCTGCACTGTGGTTAGCACAGGACAGATACCTTGGGCAGTCTAGAGTGTGGTGGAGAGGCATTAGTAGGTGATCCCAAGGGCATCTGACTCTGAGGGTGGAATGCCAGGATGAACTCATGGTTCTCCCCCTTCTCAGGGATACCTGCCACCTCTACCCTTCTTGTCTCTGCCTCCGCATCCCATTCTCTGCACCCACAGCTTAGGTGCCCCCAGCAGCCTTAAATCCTGTCTGACCTTGCCCCTCTTGCTGATGCAACTTCTCAGCAATTCCAGATTCTGCAAGAGGAGTCGTGCTGGGTTGCTGTCTGTTTGCACCTGATCACACAAGGCAGAGGTCATGGCTAACCCCCTTGGGTCTGAGTCCAACTTGGCTAGTTGGCAGTAGTGTGCCAGGTCCCCGGGCCTGCCAGAATGGAAGAACAAGCCCTTCGAACCCAGTGTGGGCCGTGCCATCACACACCATGCTGCCGCCTTCGTTGAGTTCGTCCAGCAGTTGTGCACTGAGCTGCTACTGTGTGCCAGCCCCTATGCCACATCTGTGAAGCCTGAGGACATTCCAGCCCTTAGTGAGCTGGCATTCCAGTGGGGTGGTGGGGACCTGTCTCAGGGTACAGTGTGTTCCGTCTGGGGGTACAGGTGCGTGGAGTTGCTGTTGAGGGTCTGCCTCTCATCGTATGTGTCCCTCCCACAGGAAGGGGTCCCACTCTGGGTGTCTCCCTGGGTGTCCATATCTCCTCCGTACCTGGCTCCCGGTCCCAGCTAGCAACTCCTGGGTGGCAGGGAGCTCACCTTTCTGGGCCTTGAAGTGGGGCTTTGCTCATGGCGGCCACGCCGGGTGCCCATGCGCTTCCTCCAGTTGTGGCCCGCAGAGGAGAGGCCTGACAGCCTGCGCAGTTCCTCTGGAAGGCCCGGGAAGTCCTGCTGGTAGGGGCTAGGGAGAAGGTGTGCCCTCCCCCTGGGCTGTACCCTGACACTCACCTGCCAGCTCTGGGTAATGGTCATCCAGGTTTTCCAGTAGGGACTCATAGCGGGTGGGGACCATGTCCTCTCCCTCTGTGGCATGTGGAGAGAGGATGAAGGACACCTGACTGGCCTGATGGTCCCTACTCTGCCTCTCACTCTGGAACTGTTTGCTAGTCCAGGCTGGGGGCAGAGCATGGGGTAGGGATGGAATGGGGCTAGGTCCCCAGCTGAGGTGGGAGGCTGGACAGGGCCTTGGGTGGTCTATGGTCTGCTACGCTCCCCTCTTACATTCTAACATAGCTGCAGGGGAGAGAAGCTTGGGCCACCTTACTGATGGTTCGAACGAGGACATATATGGCTCGCTCCTTCAGCAGGGAGTTGCCCATGGTTTGGGTCCATGCAGCCCCTTCCTTCAGGTCCTCCTCCAGGCTCACTAGGTTGCCGTCCTCCGCCAGGAGAGCAATGGTCGCTGAGAGGACATGGAGAGAGGCTGGGCAGGGCTGGCACCCCTGCCTGGGACCCCTCAGCCCCTCCTTCTCCTCCCTGTCTCCTCACCATCTGGGGGCAACCCTGCTTTCTGCCTCAGGTGGGCGGTGAGGTTCACCAGCCTGCAAGAGGTGTTCACCAGCACGGAGCAGCCGGCTGTGGAGGAAGGGCAAAGGTGAGCATGTGGGATCTCTTACCTTCCTCCACATCTGGGGTCCTCTGTCTCTCCTTCCTATCTTTCCCTTTCCCAGAGCTGCGACTGGGCCTAGGGGGCTAGGACTGTGCCCCAGGCAAAACAGCTCCGACATCTGTTGCTTAAACTTCCTTGGAGACCCCTCCATCCATCTCCCGTGTGTGTTGACTTTTCTCCCATATAGGGTGACCCCCAAGTGTTGGTCTCTTGAGTCCTGCAAAGCATAAAGTGCGCGCCAGCCCAGCCTCCTCCCGGGCCGCCCCCCCCCACGGGACCCAGCCCGTCCCCGCACTCCCTCCCCTACCAACTGCCCTCTTCCCCTCCACCACCGCACAGGGCCGACCCGCCTCCAGCCGGACGGACAGGGAACCTGCAACTGTGGCTAGAGTTTCAGGTGTCTGATGCACGCTGAAGCTTGAGGATCACGGATTGAATGGCGAAGAGATTGTGCGGTTTAAAAACCTGCTCCAGGGTGATGCGGCGGACGCTGGCCGAGAGGAGTCCTCGTGAATGAGCAGGACTCAGCTCGGGTTTTCCCTTTAAGGGACTTGCTCCAGGTGCTCGCTTTGCCTCCTCACAGAGCCGCTTCCCCGACCCCTGCCATCTGCACCACTCCCATCTTTCCCGCCATTACCTCCCCACCCTCCCCAAGGGCGGATGGAAGCAGCTTCTGAGTGTGCTCATCCCCCCACCCGCCTGCCAAGACAGGGGACCCCACTTACCCCCAAACATCACCTTGATAAACATAGCTGCAGCGGGGGAGGGAGATATGGGGGACTTTGATCCTCCAACTCCCGATTCCCCAACTAAGGAAAGGCCTGGAGCAGAGACCTGCTTCAGGGCAGGGCTCTGGAGGGAGAAGTGGGTGTGTGAGTGTGGCTGGGTGGCCCCAGGGCCAGACCCCTGCTCAGCCACCTCTGTGGTTCTGCTGCTTCAGCCTAGTTCAAACCCTGCAGCTAGTCCAAGACTCCTGGCCTCCTAGTCCTCCCCACTGAGCCCTGGGCCACAGCAGCTCCCCTAAGCTTCCAAGCTGGTCTCCATGGCAGTGGGGGCGGAGACATCTAGGCAGGAAATGCCTTCCTCCCTGTATCCGTTAACGGGACCCATGGGGGAGGGGTGGCAGAAGAAGTGGGCGCTGGCATTCCCTGAGGCGGGGAATGCCATCATTGGGACTGATTGTTTTTTTTTAGAGAGAGTCTCCCTATGTTGCCCAGGCTGGTCTCGAACTTCTGGGATCAAGCAATTCTCCTGCCCCAGCTTCCCACAAGTGCTGGGATTGCAGTTGTGAACCACCTCTGCTGGATGAAGTGTCATTTACATACAGTACAGTAAAGTTCACCCTTTCTGGTGTTTTCAAATTTCGCCAACTCTCATATAACCACCACCACAGTGAAGATACAGAACATTTCCATTACCCCCAAATTCCAGGTCCATAGCAGGTCACAAGCACCTCCTTGTTAGCACTCGCCATTAGCTAGTCCCTCACACAGGCTCTCACCGTCATTTCCTGTCTTTTATTTATTTATTATGCTCATTAATTATTATTATTACTGGTTTTTTTTCTTTTTTTTGAGATGGAATCTCCCTCTGTCACCCAGGCTATAGTGCAGTGGCACGGTCTCGGCTCACTGCAACCTCCGCCTCCCGAGTTCAAGTGATTCTCCTGCCTCAGCCTCCCGAGTAACTGGGACTACAGGTGTGCACCACTACACCTGGCTAGTTTTTTGTTTGTTTGTTTGTTTTGAGACGGACTCTCACTCTGTCACCCAGGCTGGAATGCAGTGGTGCGATCTCGGCTCACTGCAAGCTCTGCCTCCTGGGTTCATGCCATTCTCCTGCCTCAGTCTCCTGAGTAGCTGAGACTACAGTTGCCCGCCACCATGGCCAGCTAATTTTTTTTGTATTTTCAGTAGAGATGGGGTTTCACCATGTTAGCCAGGATGGTCTCGATCTCCTGACCTCGTGATCCACCTGCCTCGGCCTCCCAAAGTGCTGGGATTACAGACATGAGCCACCGCGCCCGGCCTTTTTTTGTATTTTTAATAAAGATGGGGTTTCGCCATGTTGGTCAGGTTGGTCTCGAACTCCTGACCTCAAATAATCTGCCCACCTTGGCCTTCCAAAGTGCTGAGCCACCAAGCCTGACCTATTTATTTTTATTTTTTTGAGAAGGAGTCTCGCTCTGTCAGCCATGCTGGAGTGCAGTGGTGCAATCTTGGCTCACTGCAACCTCTGCCTTTTGGGTTCAAGCGATTCTCCTGCCTCAGCCTCCTGAGTAGCTGGTATTACAGGTGCCAGCCACCACGCCTGGCTAATTTTTATATTTTTAGTAGAGATGAGGAAGGTCAGGCTGGTCACGATATCCTGACCTCAGGTGATCCGCATGCCTTGGCCTCCCACAGTACTGAGATTATAGGAATGAGCCACCGCGCCCAGCCATTTCATGTATTTTGCATTTGTCTGCTTCTCCCAGTCTCTCCCCTTCTTGTTCCCCTCCTCTCTGTCTTCTTTTTCTTTCTGTCTAGATTTCACATTCTCTCTCCTCTCCCCTCCTCTCCCCCCGCCCCTTTCCCTTTCTTCCTTTTTTCCTTTCTCTTCCTCCCTCCCTCTCTCCCTCCCTCCCTTCCTTCCTTCCTTTCTTTTTTTGACGGAGTTTTGCTCTTGTTGCCCAGGCTGGAGTACAATGGTGCAATCTTGGCTCACCGCAACCTCCGCCTCCCCAGTTCAAGCGATTCTCCTGCCCTAGCCTCCCAAGCAGCTGGGATTACAGGCATGTGCCACCACACACAGTTAATTTTGTATTTTTAGTAGAGACAGGGTTTCTCCATGTTGGTCAGGCTGGTCTCGAACTCCTGACCTCAGGTCATCCGCCCCCCTCGGCCTCCCAAAGTGCTGGGATTACAGGTGTGAGCCACTGCGCCTGGCTGGCTGGCTTGCTTTCCCTTCCTTTCTCTCTTTCTTTCTTTCTTTCTTTCTTTCTTTCTTTCTTTCTTTCTTTCTTTCCCTCTTTCTTTTTTCTTTCTCTCTTTTTCTTTCTTTTCCTTCCTTCCTTTCTTCTTTTCTGTTCTCTTTTTTTTTTGAAACAGGGTCTTACTCTGTTGCCCAGGCTGCAGTGCAGTAGCACAATCATAGCTCACTGCAGCTTTGGCCTCCCTGGCTCAAGCAATCCTCCCACTTCAGCTTCCTGAGTAGCTGGGACTACAGGTGCATGCCACCATGCCTGTTGAAATTTTTTTTTTTAATTTTGTAGAGACGGAGTCTCCTTATGTTGCCTAGACTGGTCTTGAACTCCTGGGGTCAAGCGATCCTCTTGCCTTGGCCTCCCAAAGTGGTGGGATTATAGGTGCAAGCCACTGCTCCCGGCCTCACATTGTTTTTTTTGCCTCTCCGTGTTCATCCTTTCTTTGACTTTTTTTCTCCATGTCTCTTTTCATTATCCTTTCTCTTTCCATCCTGCTTACTGCCTCCCCTCTGTCTCTGTCTCTCCACTTCTGTCTCCTGCCCCCACCCCATGACCCTCCACCAGACCTCTCTAGCCAGGGCACCAGGTGGATGCCTGGAACAGCGCCTCCCTTTTCCCAGCTCCCTTACCCCAAAGTTTTAGAAGTGCTCCCAGCCCCCATGATTCAGCTGTGTCCTGCCCTTTGCAGGCAGAGTTCTGGACAGTGAGGGTGGAGGAAAACTGAGTCTTTCATGAAGCCTGCCATTGTCAGACTCTGGCTCTGGATAAGCACTTTCCTTTGGACTGCCTTGGTGTTTCCATCTGTAAAAGAGGGGTGTGACCCATGACTTAGCAGGGCTGTGGTGAGGATTAAGTGTGATACATTTCAAAGAGCTGTCTCTGTGCTCAGCACCTTGATGTAATAAGCACTCCAATCAGTATTGCAGAAACAGGCAGCACTTCCCAAACTTATTTAAACATGGGGCGGCCAGGCGCAGTGGCTCATGCCTGTAATCCCAACACTTTGGGAGGCCGAGGCGGGCAGATCACTGGAAGTCGGGATCTCCCCAGCCTGGGCCAACATAGCAAGGCCTCATCTCTGTAAAAATAAAAACATTAGGCCGGGTGCGGTGGCTCACGCCTGTAATCCCAGCACTTTGGGAGGCTGAGGCGGATGGATCACAAGGTCAGGAGATCAAGACCATCCTGGCTAACACGGTGAAACCCTGTCTCTACTAAACAAATAAAAAAAATTAGCCGGGCGTGGTGGTGGGCGCCTGTAGTCCCAGCTACTCAGGAGGCTGAGGCAGGAGAATGGCGTGAACCCGGGAAGCAGAGGTTGCAGTGAGCCGAGATTGCGCCACTGCACTCCAGCCTGGGTGACATAGCGAGACTCCATCTCCAAAAAAATAAAATAAAATAAAAAATAAAAACATTAGCTGGGCGTGGTGGCTCACACTTGTAGTCCCAGCTCCTCGGGGAGGCTGAGGTGGGAGGATCACTTGAGCCCAGTTGAAGGCAGAAATTAATTAAAATCATACCACTACGCTTCAGCCTGGGCGACACAGTGAGACCCTGACTAAAAAAAAAAGACAAAAAACAGTGCCCTCTTTTTAACTCACAGCCTCCAGAATTCCCTTGGGGAGGCTATATAGCCCCTTCCCAGGTCCCACTCCATTCTTGACACCTCCTCAGGGTATCTCCATGACAATCAAGATAGAGTCTCTTGATTCACTTCTTGGTGGCGATGAAGAGGAGATGCTTGGATGGCAGATGGTGACTATCAGAGCTGAGGCTCCAGGCCTGGAGTGGCCTTTCCTTCCAGATTCGGGCTCCAGGCACTGGAGGATCCACACTTACAGTCTCCTGAGCTGTATTCTGCGGGATGTGGGTCCCCAGATATGGTTCTGTCCTGGGGAAAAGTGCCCCATGTTTGTTTGTTTGTTTGTTTTGAGACAGAGTCTCATTCTCGTCACCCAGACTGGAGTGCAATGGCACGATCTTGGCTCACTGCAACCTCCGCCTCCCGGGTTCAAGTGATTCTCCTGCCTCAGCCTCCTGAGTAGCTGGGATTACAGGTGCCCACTACCATGCCCAGCTAATTTTGTTTGTATTTTTAGTAGAGACAGGGTTTCACCATGTTGGCCAGGCTGGTCTTGAACTCCTGACCTTGTGATCCACCCACCTCAGCCTCCCAAAGTGCTGGGATTACAGGCACGGGCCACCTAGCCCCTCCCATGTTTTGTTTGTTTGTTTGTTTGTTTGTTTTGAGACGGAGTCTCACTCTGTCGCCCAGGTTGTAGTGCAACCTCAGCTCACTGCAGCCTCCACCTCCCAGGTTCAAGCGATTCTTCCGCCTCAGCTTCCCTAGTAGCTGTGATTACAGGAGCACACCACCAAGCCTGGCTAATTTTTTGTGTTTTTCATAAAGACGGGCTATCATCATGTTGACCAGGCTGGTCTCGAATTCCTGAGCTCAAGTGATCCCCCCGCCTCTGCCTCCCAAAGTGCTGAGATTATAAGCATGAGCCACTGCACCCAGCCTTATTATTATTTTTTGAGACAGAATCTCACTCTGTCACCCAGGCTGGAGTGCGCTGGCACAAACATGGCTCACAGCAGCCTCAAACTCCTGTGCTCAAGTGATCCTCCCACCTCAGGCTCCTGAGTAGCTAAAACTATAGGTGTGAGCCACTACGCCTGGCCAATTAAAAAATTTTTTGTAGAGACAGGGTCTTGCTCTGTTGTTCAGGCTGGTCTGAAACTGCTGGCCTCAAACGATTTTCCTGCTTTGGCCTCTCAAAGTGCTAGGATAACAGGCATGAGCCACCATGCCCAGTGTCACAATTATTTTCTGATGTTAGCCTTACCTTACCTGAATAATAACAAAACCAATTAAAATGGTGCACTCTTGTAAGGCGCGGTGGCTTATGCCTGTTATCCTAGCACTTTGGGAGGCTGAAGCAGGAGGATCGTTTGAGGCTGGGAATTCAAGACCAGACTGGGCAATATAGTAAGACATATAAAAAAATTTTTTTTTTTTTTTAAGACGGAGTCTCGCTCTGTCTCCCAGGCTGGAGTGCAGTGGCGCGATCTCAGCTCACTGCAAGCTCCGCCTCCTGGGTTCACACCATTCTCCTGCCTCAGCCTCCTGAGTAGCTGGGACTACTGGGACTACAGGCGCCTGCCACAACGCCCAGCTAATTTTTTTGTGTTTTTAGTAGAGACAGGGTTTCACCGTATTAGCCAGGATGGTCTCGATCTCCTGACTTTGTGATCCGCCCGCCTCGGCCTCCCAAAGTGCTGGGATTACAGGTATGAGCCACTGCGCCTGGCCTACAAAAAAATTTTTAAAATAATTAGCTGGACATGGTGGCTCACACCTGTAGTCCTAGCTTCTTGGGAGCCTGAGGTGGGAGGATCACTTGAGCACAGAAGTTTGCAGCTACAAATGAGCTAGGATCACACCATTCTAATCCAGCCTGGGCAACAGAGCAAGACTCTGTCTCAAAATAAGTACATCAATTAAATAAAAACAAAAGAATTAGTCAGGCATGGTGGCATGCACCTGTAGTCCTAGCTATTCGGGAGGCTAAGGCGAGAGGACTGCTTGAGCCCAGGAGTTCATGGCTGCAGTGAACTATGATCAGGCCGCTGTACTTCAGCTTGGGTGACAGAATGAGACCTTGTCTCAAAGAAAAAAGAAAAAGAAGGCTGGCCACGGTGGCTCACGCCTGTAATTCCAGCACTTTGGGAGATGGAGGCAGGAGGATCACGAGGTCAACATAGTGAAACTGCATCTCTACTAAAAATACAAAAATTAGCTGAGCATGGCGGTACGTGTCTGTAGTCCCAGGTACTCGGGAGGCTGAGGCAGGAGAATCGCATGAACCCAGGAGGCGGAGGTTGTGAGCCAAGCATTGCACCACTGCACTCCAGCCTGGGCAACAGAGCGAGACTCCGTCTCAAGAAAAACAAAAAGAAAAGAGAAAAGAAGAAAAGGAAAGGAAAGGAAAGGAGAGGAGAGGAGAAGAGAGGAGAGGGGAGGGGAGGGGAGGGGAGGGGAGGGGAGGGGGGGAAGTGCCATTGACATAGTTTGTGGCCGGGCACGGTGGCTCACGCCTTTAATCCCAGCACTTTGGGAGACCCAGGCAGGTGGATGACAAGGTCAGGAGTTTGAGACCAGCCTGGCCAACATAGTGAAACTCCGTCCCTACTAAAAATACAAAAATTAGCTGGGCATGGCAGTGCATGCCTAAAGTCCCAGGTACTCGGGAGGCTGAGGCAGGAGAATCATTTGAACCCAGGAGGCGAAGGTTGTGGTGAGCTGAGCATCGTGCCATTGTACTCCAGCCTGGGCAACAGAGCGAGACTGTCTCAAGAGAAACGAAAAGAAAAGAGAAGACAAGAAAAGCAAGGGAAAGGAAGGGGAGGGGTAGAGCAGGGGGAAAGTGCCATTGAAACATAGTTTGTGATCGGTGGCCTTCAATCCCAGCACTTTGGGAGGCAGAGCAGATCATGAGGTCGGGAGATCCAGACCAGCCTGACCAACATAGTGAAACTGACCAACGTGGTGAAACCCCGTCTCTACTAAAAAAAATACCAGCTACTTGGGAGGCTGAGGCAGGAGAATCACTTTGAACCTGGGAAGCGGAGGTTGCAGTGAACTGAGATCACACCACTGCACTCCAGCCTGGGCAACAAAGAGCTAAACTCCGAAACTCTGTCTCAAAAAAAAAAAAGAAAGAAAGAAAGAAAGAAAAGATAGTTTGTTACTCAAAGTTCCCCTAAAAAAGGGAGTACACCAAGGTGTGCCACACAGGAAGCAGAAGGAGTGGGAGGAACTGTGGGCAAGGGCCTCTATTGTGGTTTCCAAGGCTGGGCCGGCAGGTTTAGGACTGAATAATTAAAGTGGATTCTGGAGCATGGGCTGTCCCTAGTTGTCTGGTGCATAGACCTGGAGAGATTAGGGCAGGTGGAGTATAAGAGCAGATTAAGGAGGGAGTTGAGGGGGTTGGGATTAGTTGACTTGTGTTTGAAAAGCATGCTTTCAGAAGAGTTATTTACTCTCATGGCTGGGTGAGGTGGCTCATGCTTGTAATCCCAGCACGTTGAGAGCCCAAAGTAGGAGGAGACTGAGAGGAGACATCAGGAGACTGAGATCAGCTTGGCCAATGTGGTGAAATCCCATCTTTACTAAAAATACAAAAAGAATTAGCTGGGCTTGGTGGCGTATGCCTGTAATCCCAGGTACTTGGGAGGCTGAGGCAGGAAAATCGCTTGAACCCGGGAGGCAGAGGTTGCAGTTAGTGGAGATAGCGCCATTGCGCTCCAGCCTGGGCGACAGAATGAGACTCTGTCTGATAAAAAAGAAAAAGAGTTATTTACTACCTATAGAGACTGGGTAACCCTGGGAGGGTCAGTCCCACAATGGTCAGCAAGGCCCCAGATTACAGAGCATTGTAATACAGAAAATAAATGACATGGTTAATCCACCCCCTGTGGCCAGCACTTAGCAAATAGGTCCCATCTTTGCATTTTCACAATCCTCAGGCTGGCATTATGCTTGACTTCATGTTCCAGATGAGAAAACTGAGGCACAGTGGGGGGAAGTAACTTGGCCGAAGTCATGCAGTTAAGAAGAGCAGGAGCTAGGATTCAAACCCAAGTTCAAAACCACCTCAGCTACTTGGAATCCTAGCAAATTAAAGGTTGTGATACTGTCAAGTGCTGGTGAGGATGCCAAGTCACTGTAAACTCTCTTACTCTGCTGGTGGAAGACCAGATTGGTACAAACACATGGGGAACCCTGGCAGACCTAGTAAAGCTAAATGTATTCTTTCCTTGCCGTCTGGCAGCTCCATTCCTGGGTGTGTCTCCGGCACAAATGAGTGCACCAAAAGACATGGACAGAGACATTCACAGAATTTTTATCTGTAACGGCCAAAGACTGGAGAGCATCCAAATGTCTAACAATAGGAGAATGGAGAAACTGATTACGGTGCATTCACACAATGGATTACACACAGCTATGGGCATGAATTAAATATTGCCGCACACACATGGATCACTCCCATCCTGTTCAACAAAAGAAGCGGCATAAAAGAGGGCACACTATCATTCCACTTATAGTTGAAGCTCTAGAGCAGGCAAAAACTAAAGTGATAGAAGTCAGAATGGTGATTCCCTTGAGGGTGCAGGTCATCATTAACTGAGGGGGCCTCAGGGGAGATGGAGATGTTCTTTTTTTCTTTTTGAGACGGAGTCTCGCTCTGTTACCCAGGCTGAAGTGCAGTGGTGCGATCTTGGCTCACTGCAACCTCCGTCTCCCGGGTTCAAGCGATTTTCCTGCCTCAGCCTCTGCAGTGGTTGGGACTACAGGCACCCGCCACCATGCCCAGCTAATTTTAGTATTTTTAGTAGAGATGGGATTTCACCATGTTGGCCAGGCTGGTCTTGAACTCCTGACCTCAAGTGATCCGCCTTCCTCTGCCTCCCAAAGTGCTGGGATTATAGGCGTAAGCCACTGCCCTCAACTGAGATTTTCTAAATCTTGATCTGGGTGGAGGTTGCAGGAGTGTGTGTGTGCGCGCATACATACATATACATAAAATCATCAAGCTATACACTTAAGATTTATGCACTTTACTGTATGCTAGTTGTACCTCAATAAAAAAGTAGATTTCTACCTGCTATAACTGCACATGAGGACTTCTGGGCTCCTGTTCTTGGAAGGCCTCGTGGTGCCAGGACCCTGGCATTTGGGAAGATGGGGCTTGGCCATTGGGCTCCAGTCACCGCCCCTCCTTCCTCAGTCAATAGGCTGATTTGCATGCTCTGTTGTGGTCCAGTGGCCTTCCCAGCCCTGTGCCCCAAAGCACCTGGAGCATATAGCCTTGCAGAACTTCTCCTTGCCTGCCTCCCTGCCTCTGGCCATGGCCTGCTGGTGCCTCAGCTTCCTTCTGATGGGGACCTTCCTGTCAGGTGAATCCTCCCTGGGCCTCACTCACCTGGGTGTGGGGTGGGGAACAGTACTGACCCCAGAAGGCCCCTGCAAGGAGGCAAATTGATGGGGACAGTAGAGCAGGTCCTGGGAGGGTTTTTTTTTTTTTTTTTTTTTGAGACACAATTTTGCTCTTGTTGCCCAGGCTGGAGTGCAATGGTGCAATCTCGGCTCAATGCACCTCCACCTCCCGGGTTCAAGTGATTCTCCTGCTTCAGCCTCCTGAGTAGCTGGGATTACAGGCATGCGCCAACACACCCGGCTAATTTTGTATTATTAGTAGAGACAGGGTTTCTCCATGTTGGTCAGGCTGGTCTCAAACTCCTGACCTCAGGTGATCTGCCCACCTCAGCCTCCCAAAGTGCTAGGATTACGGGCTTGAGCCACCGCGCCTGGTTGGGAGGGGTATTGAGGTAGAGGGGTGACCTGGCTTCAGGCAGCTCTGCCCTTGACCTGGGGCAAATCACTTTCCTGTGTGGGTCTTGATTTTCCCATTTGTGAACGACCAGATCACTAGAGCCCCGGACTCTGACTTTGGGTCTCCTTCTTAGTTTTTCACAGGGGAAGCTATTGTGGGCTGGTCCCTACCCCACAGGGCCTGAGGCAATCTAACCTCCCTGAGAGGGTCCCTGCAGCCAGTTGCTGGAGGCTGAGTAGATGTGTGGGACAGCCCAGGAGGTTCCTGGGGTTGGTTAGTCTGTATTCAGGGTTTGGAAGAGCTGAAGTGAAGTGGGCGGGGAAGTGGGGGAGGAGGGGTGCAGTTCTGCAGAGAAACGTGGATGGGTAGCAGAGGGACCTAGAGGCTGCTAGTCCAACCTTCTGAGCTCTGGGCCTTTAACTGAACACAGGTCTTTTAGGGGATGGCACTAATGGGGACTTGGGGGCTAACTCCAAATCCCTCACTCAAAAAGGGAGATGGAGGTCCAGAGAGGGCACCCTAAGTCACACAGAACCAGGCCTCCTGCACCCCATTCATTGCTAATCCCATAGCACTGGGCTATGAGCCCTTTGGAACTGGGAGTCTCCATGGAGTCCAACCAAGCTTTCACAGGGCAGGGGTGGGAGAGAAGGAGCTCAGGCTGGGCCTGAGTGTGTTTGTGTCTCTCAGTCTCCCAGACAGTCCTGGCCCAGCCGGATGCACTGCTGGTCTTCCCAGGCCAAGTGGCTCAACTCTCCTGCACGCTCAGCCCCCAGCACGTCACCATCAGGGACTATGGTGTGTCCTGGTACCAGCAGCGGGCAGGCAGTGCCCCTCGATATCTCCTCTACTACCGCTCGGAGGAGGATCACCACCGGCCCGCTGACATCCCTGATCGATTCTCCGCAGCCAAGGATGAGGCCCACAATGCCTGTGTCCTCACCATCAGTCCCGTGCAGCCTGAAGATGACGCAGATTACTACTGCTCAGTTGGCTACAGCTTTGGTCCCTAGGGGTGGGGTGTGAGAGGAGTGCCTCCCCTCTGCCTCCCGTTTCTGCCCCTGATCTTGGGTCCATTTTTAACTTTCTCTGAGCCTTGCTTCCCCTCTGTAAAATGGGTTAATAATATTCAACATGTCAACAACAGCTATTGTGAGGGTCATGAGATCCTGGCTGAAAAATGTTACTGTGGTGGGTTTGGGAGTTGAAGACCCACTCTCGGGATGGGGTACAGTGTGCGGGGAAATGGGGATTCTGGGGACTGTTGTCAAAGAGGAAGCACCTGAGACTCTTGGGGCACGGCCCAGACTCCCCCCTGGCCCCCTGGGGACTCAAACTGGTAGCCTGACCTTCCTGTGACCTGAGGAGCTGGAGGGAGAAAAAGGAACCAGCCCTTGACGCCCCCAACTCTGCATGGTTGGTTATGGTCCAAGGGTTATGGCTCTAGGGTGGCTGGTCCCCATGAAGCTCAGGCTGTTGGCTTGGGGAGGGGCAGCCACTGCCTACCCCTTGGAGTCTGTGCCCAAGGCCTGACACAGCACTGATGGGGCAGGAAGGCAGATGTGTGTAGGTAGCATGGCCGGGGGGTGGGGGCACTCGAGCGCCATGGCTGAGGGTGCTGAAGGCAGGTGGGCAGATGGCTGGGGCAGAATCTCTTTTCTCAGGACAGTGTGTTCTCCTGATGTCCTGTGATTGGGCCAAGGTCTGCGGAGGGAAGCTCTCCCACAAGCTGGGCAGCTGCACCTGAGCTGGGGCAGGCATGGGCAGAACACCGGGTGGAGGAGTCAGTCTTGCCATTAGCAGCAAGGAGCGGGTGGAGATTTTTTTTTTTTTTTTTGAGATGAGTCTCGCTCTGTCGCCCAGCCTGGAGTGCAATGGCACTATCTTGGCTCACTGCAACCTCCGCCTTTCAGGGTCAAACGATTTCCTGCCTCAGTAGCTGGGATTACAAGCGCGTGTCACCACTCCCGGCTAATTTTTAGTAGAGACAGGGTTTCACCATGTTGGTCAGGCTGAGTCTCGAACTCCTGACCTCGTGATCCAACCGCCTCGGCCTCCCAAAATGCTGGGATTAAAGGCGTGAGCCACTGCGCCCGGCCAGCGGGGCGGAGATTTCAATAACACATTCCTCTTCCCTCCCGGTGCGCCTGAGAGGCGGCGCTTCAGGTCGAAGTCAGCTCTGGGATGCAGAGAGTTGCAGGGCTTAGGGTCCTGGGATGGTCCCGCAGACACTCCTAGCTCTTCGCCTGCCCCTTCTCATCTCTGTTTCTGTTGGGGGCGGGGAGGGCAGGCAGGACCAGGGCTACCCTTGAAACAGGTTGAGGGAAGGGGATCCTAACAGGACCCTGGTGCCTGTGTAGAGTGACAGGGTCGACAGCTCTGGGGCTCCACTCTCCTTTCCCTGAAGACCCCAGCTGCTTCAGTAGCTTCTGGCTTGCACCCAGCCCCAGCGCAGATGTCCCGAGTGCCCGCGGCTCGATGTCCGCCCGCCCGTCCCGACCTGTTTCCTCCTCTACTCTCCTGCCAACGCCTGCCCATCTCTTGTCTCCCGGACGGCCAGAGCCACCATGCCGACCGGAGAGGCTCTCCTGACTCGGGTCCTTATGCCCCAGGGCCCGGGGACTACCTGCGGCGAACCCCGGCCGCGGTGGGACCACCGAGACGCCGGGACCTCCGCGCGGCCTAGAGTGGTCCCGGAAGTGCCCGCGGGCCGGGGGCGGGGCTCTGGGCGCTCGGGCGGCCGCGGGCACCGCGTCAGCAGCTGCCGCGGAGCAAGGCAGCGTCGGCCGCGTCGGCCGCGGGTTGGAGCAGCTCTGGTGCGGCCCCGCCCCGCCCGCCTGCGGCCCCGCCCCGGCCCAGGTGAGCTGCCCCGCCCCGGCCCAGGTGAGCTGCCCCGCCCCGGACCAGGTGAGTGGCCCCGCGTCCGTCGGTGTGACCCGAGTCCGCCTGACCACCTGTCCCTCCGGTGGCCCTGGGTGCGCGTGTCCCCAATAGCGGGGAAGCCTGTAGGGGCGCCACGTCGCCGCCTGGGCAGCGTGTGCGGGTCCGTGGCCACTCTTGGGCCCCCAGCCAGGAAACCTTGTCTGCACTAAGGGTTTGCAGGGTGCCCAGGCCCTAGGGATTCTCTGGAGGATGGGATGACAGATGCAGAAGGACCCGGAGAAGGCCCCGACAGAGGTGGGAAGCATGGAGTTCCAGACCTTTGTATTTTCGGTCCAAAAACACTTAACATGTTGTGGGAGACAGATAAAGGGTTGCCAACTTTTTATCCTGAGTGGAGACTTCAGCGTGTAGGGGCCACATAGTGGGAATGGAAAACCTCTACGGAGGGAAGTTTGAGAACACCAGGATTTAACAGGTGGGCGGAGGAAGAGTTGCAATCTAAAGATATCAAGAAAGAGAATTTGGAAGGCATGAAAATTGGGAAGAGAGCGTTCAGAAGCCAAGGGAAGAAAGCGAGGGTGGGGATGGGGTTGGGGAGTAGCTCAAAGCTTTCATGCACCCAGGTAGGCAATGTGGGCGGGTGAAGGGGTATTGTCACATCTTCGTTTTTCAAGAGAAAGCCAGAAACCTAGTGAGTTTTAAATATTGGCAACTAAGGAAAATGAACAGGAAAAGCCGAACTCTTCGAGAGCCAAACATAACGTAGCAGGATCTCCAGGCTGCCAATTTGCAATCCCTGAAATGAAGGGTTTTGAGAAGGAGGTATTGGAGAGCAGTGCCAGATGGGGTGGGAAGGTGAGGACTGAGAAGAGAGGGACTTGGCAATGAGGAGGTCATCGGATGCCAGAGCTGAGGTCCCAGCTGAAATTGGAAACTCGAAATTTGTCGTGGTGCCATACATAGTTGTATGATTTTTCTTGGCAACATTTAACAACTTAGGAGGAACTGGTAGAGAAGGCTGGGACTTAGCCGCTAGTTGCAGCCGGACGAGGAGGTGAGGAGCATGGTGCTGGAGCGTGAGAGTTAAGTGACGCGCATAGCATAGAGAGAGTCTAAGCTGGATGGAGAAGGGGTGGAACTGGCAAAGGAGAACTAGAGTAAAAATGGCTTGGATTTCATGAGGTCGAAGAGCACAAATTGAGTGAGAGAGCTGGAAGGGTTGGAGATTGTGGGTTGCTGAAGAGGAGGGGGAGGGGGAGAGGAGTTGAAATGATCTAAGAATTTTTGAAAATACTTTAGGTCTGGGAGAGGGGACTCATGCCTGTAATACCAGTACTTTAGGAGGCCGAGATGGGCGGATCGCGTGAGCTCAGGAATTCCAGACCAGCCTGCGGCAACATGGAGAAAACCCGTCTCTACAAAAAGTACAAAAATTAGACAGGTGTGGCACGTGCCTGTAGTCCCAGCTACTTTTCTTTTCTTTTCTTTTTTTATTTTTATTTTTATTTTTTTAATTTTTTTTTATTTTTTTATTTTTTTTTTTTTTGAGACGGAGTCTTGCTCTGTCGCCTAGGCTGGAGTGCAGTGGCCGCATCTCAGCTCACTGCAAGCTCCGCCTCCCGGGTCTACGCCATTCTCCTGCCTCAGCCTCCCGAGTAGCTGGGACTACAGGCGCCCGCCACCTCGCCCGGCTAGTTTTTTGTATTTTTTAGTAGAGACGGGGTTTCACCGTATTAGCCAGGCTGGTCTCGATCTCCTGACCTTGTGATCCGCCCGTCTCGGCCTCCCAAAGTGCTGGGATTACAGGCTTGAGCCACCGCGCCCGGCCCTATTTTTATTTTTATTTTTGAGACAGAGTCTCGTACTGTCGCCCAGGCTGGAGTGCAGTGGCGCGATCTCGGCTCACTGCAAGCTCCGCCTCCTGGGTTCACGCCATTTTCCTGCCTCAGCCTCCCAAGTGGCTGGGACTACAGGTGCCTGCCACCCAGCCCGGCTAATTTTTTTGTATTTTTAGTAGAGACGGGGTTCACTGTGTTAGCCAGGATAGTGTCCCAGCTACTTAGGAGGCTGAGATAGGAGAATCACTTGTGCCCGGGAGCCAGAGGTTCCAGTGAGCTGTAATCACACCCCTGCACTCTGTCCTGGAGAAAGAAAATACTTTAGTTCAGTCCTTTTTAAAAAATATATCCAGTCTTTATATTGGCTGAAAAATCTTTTTAAAAAATCATTTCTGGGCCGGGCGTGGTGGCTCACGCCTGTAATCCCCGCACTTTGGGATGCCAAGGCGGGTGGATCACCTGAGGTCAGGAGTTTGAGACCAGCCTGGCCAACATGGTAAAACCCCATCTCTACTAAAAATACACAAATTATCCGGGCCTGGTGGCGAGTGCCTGTAATCCCAGCTATTCAGGAGGCTGAGGCAGGAGAATTGCTTGAACTCAGGAGGCGGAGGTTGCAGTGAGCCGAGATTGCGCCATTGCAGTCCAGGCTGGGCAACAAGAGTGAGACTCCATCTCAAAAAAAAAAAAATCATTTCTGCTGGGCATGGTGGCTCATGCCTGAAATCCAGCACTTTGGGAGGCGGAGGTGGGAGGATTGCTTGAGCCCAGGAGTTCAAGACTAGCCTGGGCAACTTAATATTATCTCATCTCTACAGAAAAATTTAAAAATTAGCTGGGTGTGGTGACATGCCCCTGTAGTCCCAGCTACTTGAGAGGCTGAGGTGGGAGAATCAGTTGAGCCTGGGAGGTCAAGGCTGCAGTGAGCGGTGATTCCACTCCTGCACTCCAGCCTGGGTGACAGAGTGAGACCCTGTCTCAACACCAAAAAAAAATTTTTTTCAAGTAGAAATGAGTTCGGACTATTCTGGTTAATTTAGTATATATGTATTTTTAAGGCAGTTACTCCCTAGATTCAGTATAAGGATAATAGTACCTTCGTATAGAGTTGTGAAGATTAAATGAGGTGCCATGAAGGACCTATTAATGCCTAGCACATAGTAGGTGCTCAGTGAATATGAGCTGTTGCTATCGTTATTGTGTCACCTGAAGACTTTGCCTTTATCTAGCACAGAATTTTCTGAATAGAGCTCTTTGGGGCTTCTTCAGGGGCCACAGCTGGGAGGGGGAGTGCTGAGTGGGCTGTTCTAGCTTCCTTCATTGTTCCTGCTAAGGCGTCCTCCTTCAACTGGAGCAGCTCTGCTTTTGTCTGTTTTATTTACTTATATCTCCTAGACCAGTGATCCCCAACGTTTTTGGCATCAGGGACCAGTTTTGCGGAAGACAATTTTTCCCTGAATGGGTGGGGGACATGGGGGATGGTTTTGAGATGAAACTGTTCCACCTCAGATCATCAGGTGTTAGATTCTCACAAGGAGTGCACAACCTAGATCCCTCATATGCACAGTTCACAATAGGGTACGAGTTCCTATGAGAATCTAATGCTGCTGCTGATCTGATAGGAGGCAGAGCTCAGGCTGTAATGCTCGCTCACCTTCCACTCACCTTCTGCTATGCGGCCCGGTTCCTAACAGGCCACAGACCGGTGCCTGTCCCCCACCCTGGGAGTTGGGGACCCCTGTCCTAGACAGTTGGCTTATTTGACTAAAGTGTTCTTTGACCAAAAAAAATGACAGTTCTAGCACAAAAACAAATGGCTTTTCCTCCATTTGATCAGTTATTCAACAACTGTGTACATTGGAATTGTGCTTTTGTGCTGGGGGCTGGAGCTTCTGAAATGAAGGAGCGCGGTATTTGCCCTTAGAGAATTTTCAAGCTAATGGTGGGGGCCTGAGATGGTGAACAACCTGAGGGTGCAAAGAAAAGGGGACGTTTGGACAAGTCCTGAAGGATGAGCAAGTGGCAGTCTGAGAATAGTCCTTACCTGTTAGGACCAGACAACAGGAGTGCAAATTAGTCATCGAGCTGGAAAATTGGAATTGTTGGAGGGACCAGCCTGGGCAATACAGTGAGACCTCATCTCTACAAAAAGAAATAATTAAAAAAATTAGCAGAGTGTGGTGGCTTACACCTGTAGTCCCAGCTATTCAGGAGGCTGAGGTGGGAGGATCACTTGAGCCTGGGAGGCAGAGGTTTCAGTGAGCCAAGATCACACCACTATACCCCAGCCTGGGCAATAGGGCGAGAGCCTATCTCAAATAAAAAAGAAGTGTATAGGAGAGACAGGCAGGAGGTGGATTGGAAGGGCCAGGTGTGAAGAAGTTGGGCTGTCACAAGATCCTAAGAAGAGAACCACCAGGCCGGGCACGGTGGCTCACACCTGTAATCCCAGTACTTTGGGAGGCGGAGGCAGGCAGATCACTTGAGGTCAGAAGTTTGAGACTAGCCTGGCCAACATGGTGAAACCCAGTCTCTACTAAAAATACAAAAATTAGCCAGGCATGGTGGCAGGCACCTGTAATCCCAGCTACTTGGGAGGCTAAGGCAGGAGAATCACTTGAAATTGGAAGGCAGAGGTTGCAGTGAGCCAAGATCGCGCCACTGTACTCCAGCCTGGGCGAAAGAGTGAAACTCCATCTCAAAAAAAACAAAGAAAAGAAGGGAACCACCATAATCCGTAATCAGGCTTACATTTTAGATATTTGACTCTATTCTTAGCGTAGGGCGTGCACCAGAGGGAGAGGTGGAAACCGGAGGTCAGCAGCTAGTTTGGAGGTGAGCACTAAAAAGATCCCAGGAGGTAGCACTGAAGCCTGAGCTGCAGAGTGGCAGTGAGGACTGAGAGACAGAGATGCTGCTCGTGCAGCCTCAGGAAGTAGATAGGAGGGGACCAGTTGGGTGAGAATAACAGCAGCTATGCTGACTCCTAGGCTGGGGCACTTGGCTGGAGGGAGTGCAGCTGAACTAGGGTAAGGGAAGAGCTCTCTTTCTCTTTCCCAGTAAAACCTGCCCCCAATGTCACCCAGTAGCTGGAGTCTTGCTCCTTTTCTGCAGTGGCCCCACTTCCTGGTTGTTGTTGTTGTTGTTGTTGTTATTGTTGTTGTTGTTGTTTGAGACAGAGTCTCACTTTGTCACTCACGTTGGAGTGCAGTGGGGTGATCTCCGCTCACTGCAGTCTTTGCCTCCCAGGTTCAAGTGAGTCTCCTGCCTCACCCTCCCTAGTAGCTGGGATTACAGGCATCCACCACCACACCCGGCTAATTGTTTTGTGTTTTTAGCGGAGATGAGGGTTTCACCATGTGACCAGGCTGGTCACTCCTAACCTCTAGTGATCTGCCAGCCACGGCCTCCCAAAGTGTTAGGATTATAGGTGTGAGCCACCGCGCCCAGTCCCCACTTCCTGTTTTAGCTCACCTTTCTGAACACCTTCAGCCGGTAGAGTCTAGACACCATGATGTGGCACTTGATTGTGTCTGTCTGTCTGCCTTCAATTGTCTGTGGTAAGCAAAACTTGCCTCTAACTCATTTGGGATCATCTTCAGGGCAAGATTGTATCTTATGCATATTTGGTTATTTCTAGATTCTAGGACAGGAAGCAGGCATTCTAGGACATGAGCTGCTTGACTTATCGACTTGACAGCGTTCCTGTTTTCTTTTCAGATTGTCAGAACAGTAAGTGTGGCCCAAAGAAGAACATTTTTAAAGAAATACAACCATTGGGGATGATAGCAGATTCACAATGGAGGTTCCCCCAGCAACCAAGTTTGGCGAGACCTTTGCATTTGAGAACAGGTTAGAGTCACAACGAGGACTTTTCCCAGGGGAGGACCTGGGGGACCCTTTTCTTCAGGAAAGAGGTTTGGAGCAAATGGCTGTGATCTACAAGGAGATCCCTCTTGGTGAGCAAGATGAAGAACATGATGATTATGAGGGGAATTTCAGTTTGTGCTCAAGCCCTGTTCAGCATCACAGTATCCCCCCAGGAACCAGACCCCAGGATGATGAGCTCTTCGGACAAACCTTCCTCCAGAAATCCGACCTCAGCGTGTGTCAGATAATCCACAGTGAAGAACCCAGTCCATGCGATTGTGCAGAAACAGACAGAGGGGACTCAGGACCTAACACGCTTCACAGAACCCCACAACCAGCCAAGCCCTATGCGTGTCGAGAATGTGGGAAGGCCTTCAGCCAGAGCTCGCACCTGCTCCGACACCTGGTGATCCACACCGGGGAGAAGCCCTATGAGTGCTGTGAGTGCGGGAAGGCCTTCAGCCAGAGCTCCCACCTGCTCAGGCACCAGATCATCCACACCGGGGAGAAGCCCTATGAGTGCCGGGAGTGTGGGAAGGCCTTCCGCCAGAGCTCAGCCCTCACGCAGCACCAAAAGATCCACACGGGAAAGAGGCCCTACGAATGCAGGGAATGCGGGAAGGATTTCAGCCGGAGCTCCAGCCTCAGGAAACACGAGAGGATTCATACAGGAGAGAGACCTTATCAGTGTAAGGAATGTGGGAAATCCTTCAACCAGAGCTCAGGCCTGAGCCAGCACCGGAAGATCCACACCCTAAAGAAGCCTCATGAGTGCGATCTCTGTGGGAAAGCCTTTTGTCACAGGTCACACCTCATCCGACACCAGCGGATCCACACTGGGAAGAAACCATACAAATGCGATGAGTGTGGGAAGGCCTTCAGCCAAAGCTCCAACCTCATTGAGCACCGCAAGACCCACACCGGCGAGAAGCCCTACAAATGCCAGAAGTGCGGGAAGGCCTTCAGCCAGAGCTCCTCCCTCATCGAGCACCAGCGCATCCACACCGGTGAGAAGCCCTACGAGTGCTGTCAGTGTGGCAAGGCCTTTTGCCACAGCTCTGCGCTGATCCAGCACCAGAGGATCCACACTGGCAAGAAGCCCTACACCTGCGAGTGTGGCAAAGCCTTCCGACACCGGTCCGCCCTCATCGAGCACTATAAAACCCACACCAGAGAGAAGCCCTACGTGTGCAATCTGTGCGGCAAGTCCTTCCGGGGGAGCTCGCACCTGATTCGCCATCAGAAGATTCATTCTGGGGAGAAGCTATAGAAAGAGGAGCTCACACAAAGCTTGAAAGCCTGTGCTAGATGGAGCCCTTATTCCACGTCGCATGGTCTCCAAGACCCTACCTACCTCCCTGATGCTGAATGGAAACCCTCCAACCCAAGCGCTCTTGAACATCCCACTAGCAGGAAGGCCCCACGTGGCCCCCGGCCAAGCACGCCAGCTCTCAGCAGGTTTTCTGCATGGAAGGGAAGGGGGGGCGATAGGGAGGGCAGCTGGAAAAGAGAGCTGGCCTTCAGTTTCTCCTTCTTGCATTTGACTCCCAAGCCTACAGGATTTCATTTTACCCTGTCTTCGCTTTTCCCAGAATCCAGAAGAAGAATAAATGCCAAGAGGGAGAAAGTTGAGTTAAACCCAGGAAAATATCAAATGAACTCTTTAAATCAGGCTGCAGTCTGGCACTTTTAGAAGACAGAAACCACACTCACAGTCCAAATCAGTGGAAGAAAAATGAATTCAAAAGTAGAAGTGTCAGCAGCAAAGTGTAATTTTCTCGCTGGGTTGGGCATTGGTGGGGACAACCAAAACAGGTCTGCAGGACAAAGGCAGGTCTGAAGGGTGGGTCTTGGGATTGGGGGTACGGGTGGTGAGCCCCTGGACATGGTCTCTTAACCCTCTCCTTAGCCCTAGGGCAGTTTGCCTCAGAGAACTCTGTTATAGGAGGATAGAGATTTGATCCTGTTGGCCGGAGGATGTTTGACACCCGGCTGTGATTCAGCCTGGGCACTGGATGTGACTGCCCTCCAGGAATAAGCCCTCCCTGAGACAGTGTCCCCAAGACCACAGTGTGCCTTGGACATTAGCAGGGCCTGGGTCTGGTCTGGTCTGACAATGACGCAGCCCTCCTGCCCCAGCGTCAGGGGACCTGGGAAGCTGGGTGGCTTGTTGGAGGAGGCCGTGTTCTAATCAGAAGGTCTGGGTTCAAGTCCTAGTTCCACCCCCTCCTACCTGTGTGAACTTGAACAGGTTCTGTAATCTCCCCAGGCTCCATTTCCCCATCCAAGAGTTGGGGTAATGGGAACTGGCCACGTGCCTCTAAGGGTTGGTGCCAGGCTGCCATTCAGAATGCGGCCATGGTGAAAGTGCTTTGGCAACTGTGAGCAGTCATGTTGACTGAGGACTGATTCCCAGAGTGACCCCTGCCCCACCCCTGTGCATTTCCGCGGACTGGAGAGATGTTCCCATCTGGTTTGTGAGCGGTGGGACCTCTTATTGAAGAGAGCTTTCCCTCCCTCCGCCCCTTGCAGCCTGGGCTGTGTATGCCTGCGGATGCACTGTCCCACACAAGGACACTTCCTCTTGGACGCCATCCTGAGCCTCCTGTAGCAGCAGTGTCATTCCGCACTTCCATATTCTGTCTTCCCCGCCTGCCAACTAGGAGTTCACGTGGGGCTTGTTTAAACACTACCATTGCCTGTGTCCCACCCGGCCCAGTTCAATCAGCCCCAGTGGTGGCAGGTTTTAAAGCTCCCCAGGTGATTATAACTTCCTAGTGTGCAGCCAGGCTGTGGGCCCTGTGCTGCGCTTTTTTTTGTTTTTTTGAGATGGAGTTTTGCTGTGTCTCCAGGCTAGAGTACAGTGGCGTGATCTCTGCTCACTGCAATCTCCGACTCCTGGGTTCAAGCGATTCCCCTGCCTCAGCCTCCTGAGTAGCTGGGACTACAGGCGCATGCCACCATGCCTGGGTAATTTTTTGTATTTTTAGAACAGACGGGGTTTCGCCATGTTGGCCAGGATGGTCTTGATCTCCTGACCTCATGATCTGCCTGCCTGGGCCTCCCAAAGTGCTGGGATTACAGGCATGAGCCACCGCGCCCGGCCTGTGCTGGGCTTTTATGCATCGCTTGAGAGCTTCCAATGTCAGCCTGCTGGCTTTGGCTGAGCAGAGCTTGAAGGCCATTCTGTCTCAGTGCCCCCCACTCCCTGTTCCCTGTACCCGGAGCCTCAGGGATGGGCTCAGGCAGTGATGGTCAGTTGAGCGCTTGGAAAGTATTTGTCTGGAGCCTCGAGGATCTCTTTAGTTCTGACTTCCCTCGGGCTCCTCAGAGCTAGTGGGGAAGGAGGCAGTCTAGGCTGTTTTGAAGTTTCCTAAACATTTATGGCTGGGCTAACATAACTTCGTCATGGTAACACTGGCTATTTCAGCTGATCAGAAGCTCAGCATGGCCATTATGCCTAGTTTTGATGAATAAACATGGGAAAGCCATAATTAAGTTGGGCTTGATAGGCCAGAGATTTCCAAATGACAGATATGATGGGCTGGAGAGGTCATGGTGGGAGTTCCGGTCATGCCTCTGTCCAGCCCCTGTCTTTGCTACGTATGTGAAACATTTAACATTTAACCAGCACTCCATCGTCCACCAGAACCATCTGTGTGACCAGTTGGACCAACTGGGTGGTGCCCTGGGCATTGCCTGCAAGTGGCCTCATTTCAGGTGTGTCTCTATTAAGAGTGAAGAGAGAATGCTAGGATGCAGTTGGGACAGCACGACATTAAGCAGGGGCCCCGAAAGATCTACCTCCTCTTTACCCCTGCCCCTCTCCCCCACCGTTATCATCTGGCAAATGTCTGTTACCTACCTTTGGTCTCTCCCTCCCCATCCTTCCTGCACACCCCAGCCAAACTGATTTTTAAAGCATCACTTTGCACAAGTCACCACTCTCCTTAAAACCAACTTTCAGGAGCTTTTCGGCACATAAAGCCTCGTTTCGGCCAACCTGCTTTACCCACTCTGAGCAAGCCACATGGAGTTCAGGCCGCCCCTGCTCACCTCAGCATCACTCCCAGCTCATAATTCTGTGCTGTTCTTGCATTTTGAAATATGCACTTTCTCCTCCTCTCCCTCCCTCTCTTTTTCTAATTTTTGTGTAACATGGAGATGAAGATCCCCCTCTCCTCCAGGGGTCAACAGATAAACATGATAAGACCAGGTACTTTTCTTTTTTGGAAGTATGACCAGAGCCCCAGAGCCTCATTCCCTCTGTTCAAATTCTTTCCTTGTTTTACAGGTTTTTTTTTTTATTTTTTTTTTAGACAGAGTCTCACTGTCACCTAGGCTGGAGTACAGTGGTGCTGTCTCAGCTCACTGCAACTTCTGCCTCCTGGGTTCAAGTGATTCTCCTTCCTCAGCTTCCTGAGTAGCTGGGATTACAGGCATGCACCACCATGCCTGGCTAACTTTTGTGTTTTTAGTAGAGATGGGGTTTCACCATGTTGGTCAGGCTGGTCTCAAACTCCTGACCTCCTGATCTGCCTGCCTTGGCCTCCTAAAGTGTTGGGATTACAGGCGTGAGCCATGGCGCCTGGCCGGCTTATTAGATATTTATTTAAAACCCTCTCATTCTATTTAGATTCTCAAACAGTGTGAAGTTATAAAAGATCATCCCTGGCAATATTTTAATCAGTTATCTTTTAATTTAGTTGTTCTTTGTTTTTGTTTTTGTTGTCCTTTTTTTTTCTTTTTGTGGCAGTGGTTTACTTAGATGTTGTTGAGTAGTACAAAACTCCAACTCTTGCTTTTATTTACTACTCTCTTTGTTTTGTCAGCATATATGTGTTCTCTCTCCTTTTTGTTTGTTTTTTTCTTTATAATTCTAAGATTACTTGGATATAATTAATCATATTTTAAATATTTGTAGTAAATGTAGGTACTTTGGTCTATGATTTTTGTTTTGTTTTATTTTTAGAGGGAGTCTCGCTCTGTTGCCCAGGCTGCAGTGCAGTGGCATGATCTCAGCTCACTGCAAGCTCTGCCTCCTGGGTTCACGCCATTCTCCTGCCTCAGCCTCCCGAGTAGCTGGTACTACAGGCGCCCACCACCATGCCCAGCTAATTTTTTGTAGTAGAGACGGGGTTTCACCGTGTTAGCCAGGATGGTCTCGCTTTCCTGACCTTGTGATCCGCCCACCTTGGCCTCCGAAAGTGCTGGGATTACAGGCGTGAGCCTCCGCCCCCGGCCATTTTTTTTTTCCTTCTTCTTAGACAGCTTTGTCCGCACTCGTTAAGTTTTGATATGTGGTGTTTTTTGTTAGAGTATTAAGAATTTCCTTTTGCCCAAGTGTTATTATTTAAAAATATTTCTAAGTGGGCCGGGCGTGGTGACTCACACCTGTAATCCCAGAGGCTATAACTTGAGGAATGGGCTCAGAGCAGATCCTGGCACCGAACCCAACTGTGACAAGAAAAGAGACAAGTGGGCCCAATGACAGACCTATAGTCTATCCAGAAATGACACTCCACATATGGTTAATAACTCGTAGAGATGGGAAAAATACAAAAAATTAGCTGGGCATGGTGGTGTGCGCCTGTAATCCCACTTTGGGAGGCTGAGGTGGGTGGATCACGAGGTCAGGAGTTTGAGACCGGCCTGGCCAACATGGTGAAACCCTATCTCTACTAAAAATACAAAAATTAGCTGGGCACAGTGGCAGGCGCCTGTAATCCCAGCTACTGGGGAGGCTGAGGCAGGAGAATCGCTTGAACCTGGGAGGCAGAGGTTGCAGTGAGCCGAGATTGTGCCATTGCCCTCCAGCCCGGGTGACAGAGCAAGACTCCATCTCTGGGAAAACAACAACAAAAACAAAAAATAGCCAGGCGCAGTGGCTCACGCCTGTAATCCCAGCACTTTGGGAGGCTGAGGCGGGTGGATCACGAGGTCAGGAGATCATCCTGGCTAACACGGTGAAACCCCGTCTCTACTAAAAATGCAAAAAATTAGCTGGGCGTGGTGGCGGGCACCTGTAATCCCAGCTACTCAGGAGGCTGAAGCAGGAAAATGGTGTGAATCCCGGAGGCAGAGCTTGCAGTGAGCCGAGATCACGCCACTGCACTCCAGCCTGGGCGAAAGAGCGAGACTCTGTCTCCAAAAATATATATATATTTCTAAGTGATGAATGCTTAGGATATTGCTGCTTATCTCTTATTGTATGTGGTGTCAACATTTCTAAGTGTCCATAGACTTCTTTGGGCCTGGATATATTATCAATTTTTATAAAAGCATTTGTGTAATCTCAAAATGTGTTTCTGTTCTACCATTTCTATTTGTTAACTCCATTTTTTCATTGTTTTGTTCAAATCCATGCTTTTCTCTGACTTTCATTTGCTTTAGAGTTCTTAACCTGGGGTCCATGGCCTGCCTACGAGTCTTTAGCATGTAGGGGTTTATTGGTTGTAGACCCCTAGGAATTGAACAAAGCTGGATATGTGCATGAAGGAATTTTGCTGGAACAAAGATCTGTAGTATTTACTATATTTTTAAATGCCTCTGTGACACCAAAATAGTTCAGAACACTCATTTACCTGATCTAATCATAGTTTGATTTTTGTGTGTTATATCTTTATATATTCCTGTTTCACTTTTAATTTCTGTATGTGTATTGTCGCTATGTTGTGCTGTTTTTCTCAAGTCATTTTTGAGAAATAGGCAGGGTATAAATTATCAATAAATAAGTATCATGTTTGGGGCATATATATTTAATAGTGATATATTGAAAAACTCGGCAGGGCACAGTGGCTCGCGCCTGTAATCCTAGCACTTTGGGAGGCCGAGGTGGGCGGATCACTTGAGGTCAGGAGTTCTAAATGAGCTTGGCCATAATGGTGAAACCCCATCTCTAGTAAAAATACAAAAAATTAGCTGGGCATGGTGGTGTGTGCCTGTAATCCCAGCTACTTGGGAGGCTGGGGCAGGAGAATCACTTGAACCCGGGAGGCAGAAGTTGCAGTGAGCCGAGATTGTGCTACCACTCTCCAGCCTGGGTGACAGAGCAAGACTCTGTCTCAAAAAAAAAAAAAAAAAAAAAAAAAAAAAAAACGAGAAAAACGATGCCTTTTAGTACCCTCTTTGCCTCTTTTAATATTTCTAGCTTAAACTTGTCTTTTCCGAATATTATAATTGAAGCCCTTTGCTTTTCTTGAATTTGCATGGTAGAGTTTAGCTCAGCATTTTATTTTTTTAATTTGTGTATATATTTTGCTATACCTCTGTACATAAATAACAAATCTTTAGAGTTTGTTTTCTGGTTCTTTCTGTAATTTCTTTTTATACAAGAAATTCTATCATTAATACTATTGAGCAAGGCATAATTTATTTTCATCTTAATATTTTAATATATATTAACTAATCTAACCTCAAAAGGCCATGCTCACCCCTCACTCCCATCTCTAGGAGTTATTAACCATATGTGGAGTGTCATTTCTGGATAGACTATAGGTCTGCCATTGGGCCCACCTGTCTCTCTTCTTATCACATTTGGGTTTGGTGCCGGGATCTGCCCTGAGCCCATTCATCAAGTTACAGCCTCTGACCTCAGGGTCCTCAGCTGTAACGGGGGAATGATGCCACTCACAGCCTTGGAGGGCTCAGAGGTATAAAGAATGCAAACGTGCTTAGCAAACTATGAGGTGCAGTTGATACACTATTAGTATTTTGAAGTATTTTTTTCTTTTTCTTTTTTTTTTTTTTTTTGAGATGAAGTCTCACTCTGTAGCCCAGGCTGGAGTGCAGTGGTGCGATCTCAGCTCACTGCAACCAGGATCAAGTGACTCTCCTGCCTCAGCCTCCCGAGTACCTGAGATTACAGGTGCACGCCATTGCACCTGGCTAATTTTTTTGGGGGGACGGAGTCTTACTCTGTTGCCAGGCTAGAGTGCAGTGGCGTGATCTTGGCTCGCTGCAACCTCCACCTCCCAGGTTCAAGCGATTCTCCTGCCTTGGCCTCCTGAGTAGCTGGGCTAACAGGTGTGTACCACCACGCCCAGCTAATCTAATTTTTGTATTTTTAGTAGAGGCATGGTTTCCCCACGTTTGCCAGGCCAGTCTCAATCTCCTGACCTCAGGTGATCCACCTGCCTTGGCCTCCCAAAGTGCTGGGATTACAGGCATGAGCCACTGTGCCTGGGACTCTTATGAGTCTTTAATACCAAGGATGCTTCCTCAAGATAAAGGCTCAAGTCCATTTCAGTGTCGACTGTCAGGGACTCAGCTGCAGACTCTTTTGATTTGTCTGCTTTTTGTTTGTTTTTGATTTTTTTGTTTTTTGCAAGCCTTTATGCTGCTTTCCTGTCTTTCTCCTCTTTCTGAGTTCCCTTCCGCATACCTACAGCGTGACCTCCACCAAGCTTGCAAGCTTGCTGTTTGCTGCAAAGAAACCTGGACTGACAATCTCTCTTCTGTCATCTGGGCAGCCAGACTGAGTGTCCCCTTCTACCTGTGTACATGTCCTCTAACACCTAACCCTTTGCAGCTTCTGTTTTTTTTTTCTTTTGGAGACAGAGTTTTGCTGTTGTTGTCCAGGCTGGAGTGCAATGGCAAGATCTCGGCTCACCACAACCTCTGCCTCCTGAGTTCAAGTGATTCTCTTGCCTCGGCCTCCTGAGTAGCTGGGGTTATAGGCATGCGCCATCACACCTGGCTTATTTTGTATTTTTATTAGAGACGGGGTTTCTCTGTGTTGGTCAGGCTGGTCTCAAACTCCCTACCTGAGGTGATCCACCTGCCTCGGCCTCCCAAAGTGCTGGGATTACAGGTATGAGTCACTATGCCCGGCCGGCTTCTGTTTCTTTATCTATAAACAGTACTGTCATGAAGATGCAATCAGATGGATTTTAGCTCAGAGCCTGCCACCTGGTGACTTACCCATATTAGGTATTGTGGTTACAGCCCTGCTGTCAAACCACTTCTCCGACTCTCTAGCCTCAATTCATTTGTCAAAGCGTATGGCCCTGGTATTTTGCTGCATATTCAGAAGTATGACCTCACGTCTGCAGAATGCCACTGGCTTTCACACGAAGCCTCCCAGAAAGGGATGCCAGGCCTCGACACTGGCTGGTGGATCTCAGGACTTGCCACTCCATTTTCGCATTTTTCAGGACCACATGGCATACAGTTGGTCTCACAGTCTTTCCTGTCTTCCCAGTGGTCAGCTGCAGCCCAGTTCTAGGGCTTCTGTGGGGGAAGACAGGAGAGGGCTGGGAGTCAGGGCACTAAAATGTGTCAGATGAAGCTTTGCTTGCAAGGAGCTTACCACTTGGATGGTGGAGAAGGCCCAGAAGGCACTACTACAGTGCTTCCAAATCAGGAAAATGTTGCTAAATGCCCATACTACTCAGGATCACATGGGAGCCCAGAGTTGGACACCTGGATCGACCTGACATTGATGATGTTTGGCTAGAATACTGATGGATGAATGGGAGATAGCAAGACCGACACTGAGGGAAGGGCATCCCAGGCACAGGGAAGAGCATTTAGGAAGACTTGAAACAGTCGGATATATTCTGAGAATTCCAAATAATTCCACTCTTAAGTTGAGCCAGGGCATAAAGTCTTTAAACTATAACACATTCCAGCCATTGGTCTCTTTTTCTCCCTCTATTCCATCCCATATAGCTCAATACTATAGCTAGATTTATCTTTCTTCCTTCTTTTCTTTTTTAAGATGGGGTTTTGACTGGGAGCAGTGGCTCACACCTGTAATCCCAGCACTTTAGGAGGCTGAGGGGGGTAGATCACCTGAGGTCAGGAGTTCGAGACCAGCCTGAACAACATTGAGAAACCTCATCTTTACTAAAAATACAAAATTAGCCGGGCATGGTGTTGCATGCCTGTAATCCCAGCTACTTGGGAGGCTGAGACAGGAGAATCGCTTGAACCTGGGAGGCAGAGGTTGTGGTGAGCCGGGACCATGCCATTGCACTCCAGCCTGGGCAACAAGAGCGAAACTCCGTCTCAAAAAATAAATAAAAATAAAACAAAATAAAATAAATTTGGCTCCTCTGATTTTAAAATTGATTGGGGCTCCCTATGACCTAAAGAACCAAGATCAAACTCCCTGTTTTGACCTTCAAAACTCTTCACAGCCTTCCCCCAAACTCCTTCATGTCTCCTCCCTACCTTTTCTTATAGCCACTTGGATGACTTCCTGTTCTCCAAGCAGGCCAGTCACCCTTTTTGTCCAGACTTCTCCCTCTGCCTGGAATGTTCTTCTCCCCTTCTTCCTTGGGCAAATTCCCCCTATCTTCCAAGACCCAGTGCAGAGGACGGTTTACTGGAAGCCCCTTCAGGGTACTCCCAGTGCCTAGAATCCAGCCTGTCATTTTGGTTGAATCAGATCAAGGACATATTCCCTGAGTACCCAACAGAGATGCCCCCCTACACCCACCCCCTTGTGCTCCCTGCACTCCTGCTCCATGCTATGTTGTAACTTCTTGAAGTCAGGCTTCATTTCTTTTCTGTTTCATTTCTTTCTTTCTTTCTTTTTTTTTTGGAAACAGAGTCTCACTCTGTCGCCCAGGCTGGAGTGCAGTGGCGCGATCTCGGCTCACTGCAACCTCTGCTTCCCAGGTTCAAGCCATTCTCCTGCCTCAGCCTCCTGAGTAGCTGGGACTACAGGCGCTCACCACCACACCCAGTTAATAGAGACGGAGTTTCATCATGTTAGCCAGGCTGGTCTCAAATTCCTGACCTCAGGTGATCCGCCCACCTCAGCCTCCCAAAATGCTGGGATTACAGGCATGAGCCACCGTGCCCAGCCTCATTTCTTTTCTTTTTTAGAGGAGTCAGGCTGGAGTGCAGTGGCACAATAGCTCACTGTAGCCTCCAACTCTTGGGCTCAAGTTCTCCTGCCTCAGCCTCCTGAGTAGCTAGGGGACTGCAGGGGTGCACCACCACGCCCGGCTATTTTCTTTTTTTAATTAAATTTTTGTAGAGACGAGGTCTTGTTATATTGCCCAGGCTGGTCTCCAACTCATAGCCTCAAGCGATCCTCCCACCTCTGCTTCCCAAAGTGCTGGGATTACAGCTGTGAGCCTCCGCGCCTGGCACAGGCTTTATTTCTTATGCTCCTTCCTTTTTCCTGGATGCCTTTCTAACTCTGTATCTGGCACATAGAGGTGCTCCCTACGTGTTTGTTGAATGAATGAATGAATGAATGAATGAGCGAACATGCCATTTCATCTTATGTATCTCTTGAACCCGCCAGGCCCAGGCCTGATGTCATAGCCTCTACCCATGGCCAGAGTCTCCAGTCCCCTGCATGTCTGCTGGCCACAGCGCGAACGCCGAGGCACCACCCTTCCCAACCCCAGCTCCGTCCCCTTCCCTGCCGGGGTGCCCCTGACCCTTTCCCCGCCGGCTTCGCGGTCCCGGGACCGCCGGTCTACAGCTCAGCCGGGGGTGTCCCCACCCACAGCCAGGATTGGAGGACGGAGGCAACGCCCACCCCGCCAGGCGGCCTCCTATTGGCACGGCTGCCTCCAGGGGCGGGGACAGGGCCGGGCGCCAGCAGATGCCATCCAGGCCCGAAAAGCTCAGGCCAGTGGCGGGCGCGACACTGTCCGCGCGGCCAGGCGGAGGTGAGTGCGCCGCGGCCGGAGGGGCGGGACGGGCGCGGAGGACGCCAAGAACCGTGGCGCGCGCTCAGTCCTCAACGCCCTGAGCTCGTAGTCGGTCCGGCCCGGGGACCTTGCTGGCCGAGGAGGTCGTCAGTCAATTCTTGTCTTCCAGACCTGGAGGACCCAAGCTTCCGGACAACGAGGACCCGCCCAACATGGCCTCGGAGGTGAGTGGGACCTCGGGGACGCCAGTCCTCCCAGCCTCGAAACGAGAGGGTGGGGGCGCCAGACCTGCCTCGGCCACCCTGCTGGGAATCCGCCTTCAGGAAGCCTTCACCCCCAGCACTCCGAGGCGCATCTTCTGGAGCTCAGCAGTCACCTTTACCGGGACTAATCACTGTCCCCAGGCAGCCCTTATGGCAAACCCACCAACCCACGCTACTAGGGGTAGAGTGGCTCTGCGCTGACCTCACAGTGATGCCTGCCTGGCCAGGAAAACTGCTCCCACGCCTTCAGACCCCCACCTCTTCATTCCTTCTTCCCACATGTCCTGTCAGGTCCCACCCCGTATCACACCCTTTCTGCTACAGCAATTGTCCCTGTTTGTAGAATAAGTCTCAGCCCCTAAAGTATTATTGTCCTGAACTGTGGCATGTGGAAAGAGCCAGGAAAAAGGGGACGTCGCCCCGTGGCTCCAGCAACCCCGGTGCCTGATCCCTTCCTGTCTCACTGGACGCTGCTCCTTAGGATCAGCGACTCCTGGCTTCTCTTCCCGACCACTGAGATGCGGGAGTCCCAGGCACAGGTTTCCTTCCTTGGGCCTCAGTTGATTTATCTGGCAGTGGGGGGTAATAATAGCTGTCAGCCTCCCTCCGAAAGGCACTAGATTATGAGGCCATTGCTTTGGACCCTTCAGGTTAAAGAAGCTGTTTGATGCTTGATGAAGGGAACTCCGGGAAGCAGGAGCTCTGGGTTCCAGCACTTTCTGGCCCTCATTAGCTAGCAATTCATTTCCTCTTTCTCAGTGCCCTTCAAGCTTCTGGGTCATGGGAGAGGGCAGGGGGGCAGGGCCTGGACTTTGGAGCCAAACAGACTCGGTTTCTGTACCAGTAACTTGAGCCCTCTGAACCTCTTTCCTCATTTGTGAAATAGGCGTGATATTGTGATATTGCTCACTTCATAGAAGGCTGTAATAACATACATCGAATCCCTAGCACAGGACTGAGCAACAGTAGGCGCTCAATAAATGGTGGCTAATCACAACAGTACTGATATTTCTACTTTGGGAGGCTGAGGCGGGAAGGTTGCTGAAACCCAGGAATTCCAGGTCAGCCTGGGCAACATAGTGAGACCCTGTTTCTACAAAAATATTTGAGGCTGGGTGTGGTGGCTCACGCCTGTAATCCCAGCACTTTGGGAGGCCAAGGTGGGAAGATCACGAGGTCAGGAGATCAAGACTATCCTGGCTATCCCGGTGAAACCCCATCTCTACTAAAAGTACAATAAAATTAGCCAGGCACCGTGGCGGGTGCCTGTAGTCCCAGCTACTCAGGAGGCTGAGCCAGGAGAATGGCGTGAACCGGGGAGGCAGAACTTGCAGTGAGCCGAGATGGCGCCACTGCACTCCAGCCTGGGCAACAGAGCAAGACTCCGTCTCAAAAAAAAAAAAAAAAAAAAAAAATTGAAAATTACCCAGGTGTGGTCATGTACACCTAGAGGCCTCTAGAGGCAGGAGGATCGCTTGAGCCCAGGAGTTTGAGACTGCAGTGTGCATGATCTCACTACTGCACTCCAGCCCAGGCAATCTCAAAAAACAAAAAACAAAAAAACCCGCCAGGTGTGGTGGGTCATGCCTATAATCCCAGCACTTTGGGATGCCAAGGTGGGTGGACCACCTAAGGTCAGGAGTTTGAGACCAGCCTGGCCAACATGGTGAAACTCCATCTCTACTAAAAATAGAAAAATTAGCCGGGCGTGGTGGGGCATGCCTGTATTCCCAGCTACTCGGGATGCTGAGGCAGAAGAATCACTTGAATCTAGGAGGTGGAGGTTGCACTGAGCTGAGATTGCGCCACTGCACTCCAGCCTGGGTGACGGAGTGAGACTGTTCCAAAAAACAAAACAAAACAACAACAATAAAACCACACACTCCAGCCTGGGTGACGAAGTGAGACTGTTCCAAAAAACAAAACAAAACAACAACAATAAAACCACAGTGATCTCCTAAAAAACAGAAAAGAAAAAAGCATGGTGTGATGGTGCATGCCTATAATCCCAGCTACTCAGGAGGCTAAGCCAGGATTGCTTGAGGCTAGGAGTTCAAGACCTACCTGGGCAACATCGTGAGTCTCTGTCTCATTGGGGGGTGGGGGAAAATGACCTCCTGCCTTGGGTGTCATTGGCAGGACGGGTGGGACCTGATGGGCATGGGTGGTCCTGTCAGTCGCTGTCCATCTCCCTTCCTTCCCAGCGTCCCCTGGGCTCCCCCTGCCCTCATTCACCCCTTGCTGAACCTACCTTTTCCTGGACCATTCAGGCACCATCACGGGGTATTACTCAGCTGAGGCCTGTACCAGTGCTGCAAGGGTGACCTATGCCCTCCTAAGGGGCATGGTGTATGGAGTGATAAAGTCAGTCACCCAGCTAGTATGTGATGCCAGGCACTGGGTTAGATACCTCCTCCACCCTAGAGAGTGACGTACAGATAAATTCCCCCACACTGACCTTGAGGGGAGGGTGACTGGGATGTAGGGCCTGGAGGGGACCTGCCCTGTGCTGCAGTCAAGGGAGGCATGGCCACACCAAGCCTGCAGAAGGCCGTGAGGCCAGGCTGGGCACACAGCAAGTGTTTAGTAGAGAGCCCGTGGTAACACAGAGACCTCTCCTACATAAATCTCACCAAACTCCTGACAAGAGGGGTCTGACATTAAAGGCCAAGTACGGTGGTTTACGCATGTAATCCCAACACTTGGGAGGCCAAGGTAGGAGGATCACTTGAAGCCAGGAGTCAGTTCAAAACCAACCTGGGCAACATAGCAAGATCCCAGCTACCACATTAAAAAAAAAAAAAAAGAAAAAGAAAAAGAAAAAGAAACAAGCCAAGCCGGGTGCAGTGGCTCACACCTGTAATCCCAGCACTGTGGGAGGCTGAGGCGAGTGGATCACTTGACGCCAGGAGTTTGAGACCAGCCTGGCCAACATGGTGGAACCCCATCTCTAATAAAAATACAAAAATTAGCCAGGTATGGTGGCACATGCCTGTAATGCAGCTACTCGGGAGGCTGAGGCAGGAAAATCGCTTGAACCTGGCAGGTGGAGGTTGCCGTGAGCTGAGAGGGTGCTGCCGCACTCCAACCTGGGCGACAGAGCAGGACTCTATCTAAAAAACAAGCAAAAAACTAGCCGGTTGTAGTGGTGTGTGCCTATAGTCCCAGCTACTTGGAAGGCTGATGCGGGAGGATCGCTTGAGCCCAGCAGCGGGAGGCTGCAGTGAGCTGTGGTGGCACCACTGCACTCCAACCTGGGTAAAAGCAAGACCCTGTCCCTAAAAGAAAAACGAAATGTTTGAAACTTACATTTTAATAACAACAAGGATAAAGAAGCTCAACTCAAGGAAGAATGAATAAGCCCTACGAGGTGATTTGGGAGCAATGACAGATTTTGTTAACTAAAGAAGCAAACTCCAGCAGTGAGGACGTGACACCAAATCCCCAAAAGGGTCAAAGCTCTGGGTCACAGATAAAATCTTCCAGAGCAGTTGTTCCCAGACTGCCATTCTTGGCCATCAAAATTATTGCCCAGGAACTTGCTAGAAATGGAAACTTTCGGCTGGTCGTGGTGGCTGACACCTGTAATCCCAGCACTTTGCGATGCTGAGGCGGGCGGATCATCTGAGGTCAGGAGTTCGAGACCAGCCTGACCTACATGAAGAAACCCCCGTCTCTACTAAAAATACAAAAAATTAGCTGGGCGTGGTGGCAGACACCTATAGTCCCAGCTACTTGGGTGACCGGAGGCAGGAGAATTGCCGACCACAGGCATTCAGAGAAATAAACAAAGTAATTTCTTTCTTTCTTTTTTCTTTTTATTTTGAGACAGAGTCTCACTCGGGCACCCAGGCTGGAGCGCAGTGATGTGATCTCGGCTTACTGCTGCCTCAATCTGGGCGCAAGATCCTTGTGCCTCAGTCTCTTAAGTAGCTGGGACCACAGGTGTGTACCAGCACTCTTGGCTGGTTTTTGTATTTTTTTTTTGTAGAGATGGGATCTTGCTATGCTGCCCAGGCTACAGTTAGAAATTTATATCAGGCAGAACCAAGAAACACATTATATGTCCCTCATTCCACCTGTTTAAAATTCCCTTCTTGCCTTTTCCCTTTTCATATGTTAGGTTTTGAGCTCCTTGGCCTTCTTTTTTTTTTTCTTTTTGCAGCTTATGGAAAATTGATACTGAGCTTGATAATGTTGTGAGAGAAAAGGAATTTCAGGAAAACAAGAAAGGCCAGGTGTGGTGACTCACACCTGTAATCCCAGCACTCTGGGAGGCTGAGGCGGGTGGATCACCTGAGATCAGGAATTTGAGATCAGCCTGGTCAACATGGTGAAACCCTGTCTCTACTAGAAATACAAAAATTATCCAGCAGGCATGGTGGGGCACACCTGTAGTCCCAGCTACTCAGGAGGCTGTGGCAGGAGAATCGCTTGAATCCAGGAAGTGGAGGTTGTGGTGAGCCGAGATCGTCCCATTGCACGCGAGGATGTGTCTCTTCTTTTCAGCAGCTGCAAAGTGGTAGACACCATTTCATGTCATAAAATTGATTCAAAGATTCTTGCCCGAATAAGGAGTGTAATTGATATACTCATGAAATTTGTTCTGTTTCCTGTTGCTAAAAGTGATACTTGGGAACAAGATACTAAAACATGCAGAAAATGGATGAATCTCAAAAACATGCTGTGTGGAAGAAGCTAGACCCAAAAGAGCATCCCATATAATTCTATTGATGTGAAATTCTGGAAACACCAGATCTAATCCATAGTGACACAGAGCAGATCAGTGGTTGCCTGGGTCAGGGCTGGAAGGTGGATTGCCTGGAAGGGGTCAGAGGGAACTCCCTGGAGTAATGAGAAAGTTCTTTTTTTTTTTGAGACAGGGTCTCACTTTATCACCCAGGCTGGAGTGCAGTGGCTCGATTTCGGCTCACTACAACCTCTGCCTCCCAGGTTCAACCAATTCTCCTGCCTCAGCCTCCCGAATAGCTGGGATTACAGGCATGCACCGTGACACCGAACTGGTTTTTATATTTTTAGTAGAGACAGGGTTTCACCATGTAGTACAGGCTGGTCTTGAACTCCTGACCTCAGGTGATCAGCCTGCCTTGGCCTCCCAAAGTGCTGGGATTACAGGCATGAGCCACCGCACCGACCTAGGGAAAGTTCTTTTTTGTTGATTTGTTTTTGTTTTGAGACAGGTTCTCACTGTGTTGCTCAGGCTGGAGTGCAGTGGTGCTGCCTCAACTCACAACAGCCTTCCTGACCTGAACCTAGGTGATCCTTCCACCTCAGCCTCCCACGTAGCTGGGACCACAGGCCTTTGCCAACACGCTTGGCTAAATTTTTAAATATTCTTTGTAGAGATGATATATCACTATATTGCCCAGGCTGGTCTGGAACTCCTGGGGTCAAGCAATGCTCCCACCTTGGCTTCTCAAAGTGTTGGGAATACAGACATGAGCCATCGCACCTGGCCTTAATTTTTTTTTTTTTTTTTTTTTGTGTGTGACAGCGTCTTGCTCTGTCACCCAGGCTGGAGTGCAGTATTGTGGTCATAGCTCACTGCTGCCTCCAATTCCTGGCTCAAGTGATCCTCCTGCCTCAGCCTCCTAAGAAGCTGGGACCACAGGTGCATGCCACTATGCTCGGCTAATTTTTAAAAAAAATTGTAGCCAGGTATCTCCTATGTTGCTGAGGCTGTCCTGGAAGTACTGGCCTCAAGCAATTCTCCCGGTTCAGCCTCCCAAAGTTGGGACTACAGGCATGAGCCACTGTACCCAGCAGAAAGTTCTATATCTTTTTTTTTTTTTTTTTTTTTTGAGACAGAGTCTCGCTCTGTTGCCCAGGCTGGAGCGCAGTGGCCGGATCTCAGCTCACAGCAAGCTCCGCCTCCCGGGTTTACGCCATTCTCCTGCCTCAGCCTCCCGAGTAGCTGGGACTACAGGCGCCCGCCACCTCGCCCGGCTAGTTTTTTGTATTTTTTTAGTAGAGACGGGGTTTCACCGTGTTAGCCAGGATGGTCTCCATCTCTTGACCTCATGATCCGCCCGTCTCGGCCTCCCAAAGTGCTGGGATTACAGGTTTGAGCCACCGCGCCCGGCCGGAAAGTTCTATATCTTGATAGTGGCAGTGAGTATTCAGATATATCCATTTGCTAAGCCTCATCAAACTGTACAGTTAAAGCAAGACCCTGTCTCAAAAAAACCTATACACTTAAAATAAGTGCATTGTATTGTATGCAAACTATACTTAAATAAAGTTTATTTTAGGTAATAAAACAACTGTCTATGAAAGTATTTATGCAAAGGGGAGGGAGTCTTTGAAGACACTCAGAATTCAGAGATTATTTTTAGGTCTTGTCAAAAAAAAAACAAAACAAAACCCAAAACCAAAAACCTTTAACCTCAAAAACCACACAAGAGGGCGGCTGAGGTGGGAGATCAGAAATGCCTGTTATTCTAATTGGATGTTGTATTTGATAATTGTTGTCATGATATTGATATTAAAATATTAAAGTAACAATTAAAATATCAAGTGACATCTCTGTAGACATAAAGATACAAACACTTGTATTTATTTACATATGGGCTGAGCATGGTGCCTCACACCTGTCATCCTAGCACTTTGAGAGGCAGAGACGAGAGGATCACTTCAGGCCAGGAGTTCGAGACCAGCCTGGTCAATATAGCAACATCCCATCTCTATTAAAAAAAAAAAATCTGATGGGGAGCAGTGGCTCACACCTGTAATCCCAGCACTTTGGGAGGCTGAGGAGGGTGGATCATGAGGTCAGGAGTTCGAGACCAGCCTGGCCAACATGGTGATATCCTGTCTCTACTAAAAATACAAAAATTGGCTGGGCATGGTGGCTGCCGCCTGTAATCCCAGATACTTGGGAGGCTGAGGCAGAATTGCTTGAACCCAGGAGGTGAAGGTTGCAGTGAGCCGAGATCGCACCACTGCACTCCAGCGTGGGCAACAGAGCGAGACTCTACATCAAAAATAAAATAAAATAAAATGGAGGAGGAAGAGGAGGAAAAAGAAGAAGAAACAGCTAGGAGTGGTGGCTCATGCCTGTAATCCCAGCAATTTGAGAGGTGGAGGAGGAGAGGAAGAGGAAAGGAGGAGGAATGGGAAACAGCCAGGCCAGTCGTGGTGGCTCGTGCCTGTGAGGAGGAGGAAGAGGGAGAAAAAATGGAGGAGGAGAAAAAGAAATGGAGGAGGAGGAGGAGCAAAAAGAAACAGAGGAGGTGGAGGAAAAAGAAATGGAGGAGGAGGAGTTGGAGGAGGTGGAGGAGGAGAAGAAAAAGAAATGGAGGAGCACGAGGAGGAAAAAGAAACAGGAGGAGGAGGAAGAAATTGAGGAGCAGGAAAAAGAAATGGAGGAGGATAAAAAGAAACAGAGGAGGAGGAAAAAGAAATGGAGGAGGAGGAGGAGGAAAAACGGAGGAAGAAAAAGAAACAGAGGAGGAGGAGGAAAAAATGGAGGAGAAGGAGTTGGAGGAGAAGGAGTTGGAGGAGAAGGAGTTGGAGAAGGAGGAGTTGGAGGAGGAGGTGGAGCAGGAGGAGGTGTTGGAGGAGGAGAAGGAGGTGTTGGAGGAGGAGGAGGTGTTGGAGGAGGAGGAGGTGGAGGTGTTGGAGGAGAAGGAGTGGAGGTGGAGGTGGAGGAAGAGGAGAAGGAGGTGGAGGTGGAGGTGGAGGAGGAGAAAGAGGTGGAGGAGTAGGGGAAGAAGGAGGTGGAGGAGGTGGAGGTGGTGGAGGAGGAGGAGGTGGAGGTGGAGGAGGAAGTGGAGGAGGTGGAGGTGGAGGAGGAGGTGGAGATGGAGGAGGAGGTGGAGGGGGAGGTGGAGGAGGAGGTGGAGGAGGAAGAGGAGGAGGTGGAGGTGGTGGAGGTGGAGGAGGAGGAGGTGGAGGTGGAGGAGGAAGTGGAGGAGGTGGAGGTGGAGGAGGAGGTGGAGGTGGAGGAGGTGGAGGAGGAGGTGGAGGAGGAGGTGGAGGAGGAAGAGGAGGAGGTGGAGGTGGTGGAGGAGGAGGAGGTGGAGGAGGAGGTGGAGGTGAGGTAGAGGAGGTGTTTGAGGAGAAAGAGGAGGTGTTGGAGGAGGAGGAGGAGGTGTTGGAGGAGGAGGAGGTGGAGATGGAGGAGGATGTGGAGGAGGAGAAAGAAACAGCTAGGCTGGTGCAAGGTCTCATGCCTGTGAGGAGGAGGAGTAGGAAAAAAAAGATACGGGGGAGGGGGAGGAGGAAAAAGAAATAGAGGAGAAGGAGGAGGAGGAGGAAGAAAAAGAAAGTAAGGAGGAAAAAGAAACAACCAGGCCCAGCAAGGTGGCTGATGCCCGTGAGGAGGAGAAGGAGGAAAAGGAAATGGAGGAGGAGGAAGAAACAGCCAGGCCAGGTGAGGTGGCTCATGCCTGTGAGGAAGAGGAGGGGGAAAAAGAAACAGGAGGAAGAGGAGGAGGAGGACAAAGAAACTGCTGGCTCACACCTGTAGTCCCAGCTACTGGGGAGGCTGAGGTAGAAGAATCGTTTCAACCCAGGAGGCAGAGGTTGCAGTGGGCTGAGATCGTGGCACTGCATTCTAGCCTGGAGACAGAGGGAGACTCCATCTCATCTCAGAAAAAAAAAAAAAAAAAAATTAACCGCCAGGTGCGGTGGCTCAGGCCTGTAATTCCAGCAATTTGGGAGGCAATGAGAATTACTGAAATGCAATAAGAATTACCAAGAATGAACCAAGACAGGAAGTGAGCATGTGCCGTTGGAAAAATGGCACAAATACACTAGCTCAACACAGGGTTGCCACAATCCTGTAATATGTCAAAAAAAAAAAAAAATTGGACCAGGCAAGGGGCCGGGAGGAATGACTCACATCTGTAACTTCAGCACTTTGGGAGGCCGAGGCAGGCGGATCACCTGAGGTCAGGAGTTCCACACCAGCCTGGCCAACGTGGTAAAACCCCGTCTCTACCAAAAATACAAAAATTGGCTGGGGGTGGTGGCAGGTGCCTGTAATCCCAGCTACTAGGTAGGCTGAGGCAGGAGAATCACTTGAACCCGGCGGGTGGAGGTTACAGGGAGCCAAGATTGTGCCATGGCACTCCAGCCTGGGTCACAAGAGCAAAACTTCGTCTCAAAAGAAAAAAGAAAAGAAAAGAAAAGAAAAAACGGGCCAGACGGGCTGGGTGCAGTGGCTCATTCCTGTAATTCCAGCACCTTTGGGAGGCCGAGGTGGGCGGATCACGAGGTCAGAAGTTTGAGACCAGCCTGGTCGACATGGTGAAACTGCGTCTCTACTAAAAATAGAAAAATTATCCTGGCATGTTGGCAAGAGCTTGTAATCCCAACTACTAGGGAGGTTGAGGCTGGAGAATCACTTGAACCTGGGAGGTGGAGGTTGTAGTGAGTGAAGATTGTGCCATTGCACTCCAGCCTGGGCGATAGCCAGACTCCATCTCAAAAAAAAAACAACAACAAAACAAACAAAAACCCCAAAACCAAAATTGATATTTCCCATGTACATTCGACCTTGACTGTTGCTCATTCAACCCAGCCCAGCTCAGTGCCCCACCCCTGGCCCTGAAGAGACCATTCTGGCCCAGATATGTCCTGGTTCGGAGTAGCACCTTCTGCTACCACACTGGGCCTCCCCTCTCAGTGCCCAAGGGGAGGCACCTCACTCTGATTTCCCCATGGGATCCTATTATGCCTGCCAGTAAGGATAGGCACTTGGTCCTAGAGCAGAGTGATCTGCAGTCGGACCAGCCCAGCACTCCAGGTGACCTCAGCCTGCCCCAGGCTTTCCTCTAGGTTGGTACTAATTGGTTTGGCTGCAGTCCCATGTATTAAGCAGTTGTTTTTATTACTAACAACCCAGGCAGGGTGGCCCGGGAGCCCGCTTGGGGAGGTGGTGCCAGGCTCCCAGCTGAGGGGCAGGCTGGGTCCAATTCTGACTGGCTGGCCCTAGTGATCAGATCCAGGGCCCCACCTGGTGCTGTGCGGGAGATCTAGGCTTGGTGGGGCAGCTGGGGCGTGATGAGCAGGACCAGTTCAAAAGATGGGGTGGGGGCGGAGGCTCTCTCTGCAGGGCAAAGTCCTTTGGCAGCTGGGGCTGTTGGGCATGGAGGGGTCAGCTCACAGCTCGGGCCCAGAGCATGGTAGAGGTCTCTGGGGTGCACATAGGAACCAGGAGTGGAGCTAAAGCATGTCCTATCCCCTGCGAGCCCTCCCTTGGTAACCGCTGGCATTTCCCAATTCCTTCCTGAGCACCAGGAATATGTATTATGCATATTATGTATGCAATTTGCAAATATTTTATCTGACTGAATGCTCAAAACAAGGGTATCACAGGTACTGTATTATTTTTAAGGAGTCTTGCTGTGTCCCCGGGGCTAGAGTGCAGTGGCGCCATCTCTGTTCACTGCAACGTCCTCCTCCAGGGTTCAAGTGAATCTCCTGCTTCAGACTTTCAAGTAGCTGGGACTACAGCTGCCTGCCACTGCGCCTGGCTAATTTTTGTATTTTCAGTAAATACGGGGTTTCCCCATGTTGGCCGGACTGGTCTCAAACTCCTGACCTCAAGGGATCCACCCACCTGGGCTTCCCAACCCTGGGTTTTTATAATAGGCCCCAGGCTAGGTGGTTAACAGAGGTCTGGGGCATTGCAGGGGGACAGAGGAAGACATATGTCCCCATTGGCCATTGTAGAGTCGCATCCACAAAAAGGACATCAGTGAAGTGATGTGCCCACCTCCACCCCACCCTCCTCCCAGTCCTGGGCACTAGGGCTGCTTCTCAGGTACTCTGTACCCCTCCCCGATCTGTCCCGTTCCCTGGCCTCTGCCTGCTTTTAAAACATAGATGTGGCCGGCCCCTTGGCTCATGCGTATAATCCCAGCACTTTCAGAAGCTGTAGGATTGCTTGAGCCCAGGAGTTCAAGACCAGCCTGGGCAACATAGATCCTGTCTCAACATATTTTCTACAATTTTTTTTTTTTTTTTTTCTGAGACAGAGTCTTCCTCTGTCACCCAGGCTGGGGTGCAGTGGCACTGTCTTGGCTCACTGCAACCTCTGCCTCTCGGGTTCAAGTGGTTCTCCTGTCAAGCCTCCTGAGTAGCTGGGACTACAGGCGAGCGCCACCATGCCCAGCTAATTTTTGTGTTTTTAGTAGAGACAGGATTTCACCATGTTGGCCAGCATGGTCTTGATCTCCCCACCTCGTGATCCATCTGTCTCGGCCTCCCACTGCGCCCAGCCCTACAAAATGTTTCAGAAATGTCTAGGTGTGGTGGCACATGCTTGTAGTCCCAACTACTGGGGAGGCTGAGACAGGAGGATTGGTTGAGCCCAGGAGTTTGAGGCGGCAGTGAACTATGATGGTATCTCTGCACTCTAGCCTGGGTAACAGAGTGAGACCCTGTCTCTAAAAAAGAATTTAAAAAAAGTTTTTTAAATGACAAAATGGGCTGGGCTCGGTGGCTCATGCCTGTAATCCCACCACTTTGGGAGGCTGAGGTGTGTGGATCATCTGAGGACAGGAGTTCGAGACCAGTCTGGCCAACATGGTGAAACCCCATCTCTACTAAAAATACAAAGCTCAGCCAGGTGTGGTGGCACATGCCTGTAATTCCAGCTACTTGGGAGGCTGAGACAGGAGAATCAGGCTTGAACCTAGGACACGGAGGTTGCAGTGAGCCAAGATCGTGCCACTGCACTCCAGCCTGGGTGACAGAGTGAGACTCTGTCTCAAAAATAAGAACAAAATGTGGATGCTACGTGCCATCTCTCTGCCCTTGGCTCCTGGGAGTAAGGGGTCACCCAGTGACCTCCTAGAAGGCCAGGGACAATGGGGGGTGTCAGGGTGCTCTTCAGAGCCAAGGGAGCAGTAGGAATTGGGATCTTAGTCTGACTCCAAGCTGTGAGGGAGAGAGTTGCAGGGCACTTAGGGTTGGTGGAGACCGTCAGTGCCTCTTTGCCTGCCCCTGCAGTAGAAGTTCAGGACACCAGAGCCAAGACCAGAGGCCCTGGTGGAACAGCGGTGAAGAGCATGGGTTCTGACTTCAGACTGCTGGGCTGCAGCCCTGGCTCTCCCACCCCAGGTAAGGACAGGCTGCATGCCTCCCTGTGCCTCAGTTTCCCCTTCTGCATAGTGGAGTTGTATTGATGCCTACCCCAGAGGGTTGTGTCATCAATTAGGATGGCACCTGGCACCTTGGTCAGTGGCAGGAAAGGTTCTAGAAGCTCGGCTCTGGTCCCAGGGGTGCCTGAGGCCCTGCCACCATCTCCTTGGGGTGGTGCCATGTGGTGGGAAAGACCCCAACTTCAAGCCCAGACTCAGTCACTCATGCCTGTAATACAAACACTCTCAGAGGCCGAGGCGGGAGGATCACCTGAGGTCAGGAATTCAAGACCAGCCTGGCCCACATGGTCAAACCCCTCTCTACTAATGATCCAAAAATTACCCGGGTGTGGTGGTGCGTGTCTGTAATCCCAGCTACTTGGGATGCTGAGGCAGGAGAATCTCATGAACCCAGGAGGCGGAGGTTGCAGTGAGCCGAGGTCACGCCACTGTACTCCAGCCTGGCTCTGTCTTGGTGTTCAGCCACGTGGCCGTGCTCACTCCCAGGGTGACTCTGGGAAGGTCTGAGCCTCCTTGTCTTCCCAGTTAGAATGATCTGATGCCCCTGCAGCCATCAGACTTGGTGAGTTTCCCGAGGACTCTGCAAGAGGCGCTGTTCTGGAGGGTGGAGGCGAGACTAATTGTTCCTGCTCTCCTGGCCAGAGTGACCCAGCAGGGCTTCTCACCAAGGCCGAGATGGACGGTTTTACATTGAACTAATTATATACACAAGTGCTGTTTAACTGTGTGCCTTGATGGCCACCTCACTCCTTTAATGACCCTGTGGCCCACATGGCTCATGGGTAAAGGTGTGCTGGGCCCGAGATGCCCCCTCCCAGGGTGCACTTCCAGGACTCAGCTCCTGGACAGGGACAGTCAGTCATCAGGGATAGGATGGGACCGGGGCAGGGGCTCTCGGCTGCTGATGCCTGCTCACCTGACCCCTGGCATTGCTGCTACCTGCTCTAGGTGGCTGAGGAGTGGGCCCAGGGCACCTTCAAACTCAACCCCAATGATGAGGATATCTACACAGCCAATGAGCGCCACCTGAAGATATAACCTCCTGGCCTCCCCCTCCACCTTGCCCGGGGCCACTTTGAGCATTAGCACCGTCATTCTGTGATCATTGGTGAAACCTCAGGGAAGCCACACACACGAGACAGAGCCGGAATGGCCAGGTGTCTCTAGCCCCTCTGCCCCTCCTCAGGCCTAGGTCCTCCCGCACCTGCCCCCAAGTAAAATGAGTGTGAGAGGAGGCTGCTGCGTGTTTCCTGCCCCAGCCTGGCTCCCTCGTTGCTGGGCTTTCTGGGCCTGGCCTGTGGGGACGGTCAGGGACTGGAGAGGCAGAGCAGGGTCACCTGTAATCCCAGCACTTTGGAAGCGCAAGGTGTGAGGATGCTTGAGGCCAGGAGTTCGAGACAAGCTTGGTCAACAGGAGACTCTGTCTCTACCCAATAATAAATAGCTAGCACAGCGTGGTGGCCCATGCACATCATCTCAGTTGCTTGTAAGGCTGAGGCGAGAAGATCACTTGTGCCTAGGAATGGAGGCTGCAGTGAGCTATGATCACACCACTGTATTCCAGCCTGGACAACAGAGTGAGACCCTGTCTCTAAGAAACTAAAAAAATTTAAATAACTGGAATTGGAGAAAACTGGGCAAGGGCAGTGAGAGTCATAGATGGGAAGGGAAGAGGGGGCTCCCATCACAGCCTCTGCCCTGTCCAGGCCCCATCACCTTCAAACAGGGTATCACAGTGACCTCCTAGGCCAGGAACGGAGTGGTGGCTCATACCTGTAATCCTAGCACTTTGGGAGGCCTGGACAGCATAGCAAGACCCCAGCTACTGCATTAAAAAAACAAAAACAAAAAAAACTAGCCAAGCTGGGCAGATGGCTCACACCTGTAATCCAGCACTTTGGGAGGCTGAGGTGGGTGGATGACCTGAGGCCAGCAGTTTTGAGACCAGCCTGGTGAAACCCCATCTCAAACTCCGTCCCCCCGGCCAAAAAAAAAAAAAAAAAGCAGTGTGTGGTGGCACACACCTGTAATCCCAGCTACTTGGGAGGCTGAGGCAGGAGAATTGTTTGAACCCAGGAGGCAGAGGTTACAGTGAGCCAAAATTGCCCCACTGCACTCCAGCCTGGGCGACAGAGGGAGACTCCCTCTCAAAACAAAACAAAACACAACAAAAAAACACACACAAAAAAACAAACAAATTAGCTGGGCATGGTGGCAGGTGCCTGTAATCCCAGCAACTTGGGAGGCTGAGGCAGGAGAATCGCTTGAACTCAGTGGTCGGAGGTTGCAGTGAGCCGAGATGGAGTCACTGCACTCCAGCAATCCTGAGGAGACTTAAGAACTAAACATAGTATGGTCCCCTGGATGAGATCCTGGGACAGGAAAAGGACATTAGGGGAAATAGTAAAGAAATCTGAATCAAGTTGAACCTTAGTTAATAACAGTGTATCAGTATTGGTTTATTGGGGCTGGGCATGGTGGCTCACATCCTAGCACTTTGGGAGGCTAAGGTGGGGAGATCCTGAGGTCAGGAGTTCGAGACTAGCCTGGGCAACATAGCGAGACCACATCTTTCTAAATTTTTTTTTTTTTTTTTTTTTTTTTTAGTTAGCATGGTGGTATACACTTATAGTCCCAGCTGCTAGGAAGGCTGAGGAGGGAGAATTGCTTGAGCCCTGGAGTTTGAGGCTGCAGTGAACTGTGACTATGCCACTGTGCTCCCACCTGGTCAATAGGGCAAGACCCCATCTCTCCAAAATTTTTTTCATTAAAAAAAATTTGTTTTTTTGAGATGGAGTTTTGCTCTTGATGCCCAGGCTGGAGTGCAATGGTGATATCTTGGCTCACCACAACCTCTGTCTCCTGGTTTCAAGCGATTCTCCTGCATCGGCCTCCTGAGTAGCTGGGATTACAGGCATGAGCCACCACATCTGGCTAATTTTGTATTTTTAATAGAGATGGGGTTTCTCCATGTTGGTCAGGCTGGTGTTGAACTCCCAACCTCAGGTGATCGGCCTGCCTTGGCCTCCCAAAGTGCTGGGATCATAGGCGTGAGCCACCATGCCTGGCCTTAAATGTTTTTTTAACTGAAACATGGTTTCACTATATTGCCCAGGCTAGTCTTGAACTCCAAGACTCAAGTAATCCTCCCACTTTGGCGTTCCGAAGTGCTGGGATCATAGGCGTGAGGTACCATGCCCAGCCAGGTTTTTACCTGTAGCAATTTACCATACTAATTTAAGATGTTCATAAGAAGGAAGCCAGATACAAGGGTATGTGTGAACTCTCTGCTGTCTTGGCAATTTGTCTGTAATTCTAAAACTTTCAAAATTAAAAGTGTACTCAACTTCTCAATGTGCTGCTAAAGAAAAAAGTAATTAAAAAATTAGAAGTGTTTTATTTTAAAAATCTTTCTTATTTATTTTTTTGAGACAGGGTCTCGCTCTGTCACCCAGGCTGGAGTGCAGTGGCACGATCTTGGCTCACTGCAACCTCTGCCTCCCAGGTTCAAGCAATTCTTCCACCTCAGCCTACCGAGCAGCTGGGATTACAGGCATGCGCCACCACGCCCGGCTGACTTTTTAATTTTTAGTAGGGTTGGAGTTTCACCATGTTGGTCAGACTGGTCTTGAACTGGCTTCAAGTGGTCCACCCGCCTTGGCCTCCAATGTGCTGGGAATACAGGCATGAGCCACCCTGCCCGGACTTTTTTTTTTTTTTTTGAGATGGAATCTTGCTCTGTCACCCAGGCTGGAGTGCAGTGGCGAGATCTCAGCTTACTGCAAGCTCCACCTCCCAGGTTCACACCATTCTTCTGCCTCAGCCTCCTGAGTAGCTGGGACTACAGGCATCCTCCACCATACCTGGCTAATTTTTTGTATGTTTAGTAGAGGCAGAGTTTCACCGTGTTAGCCAGGATGATCTCGATTTCCTGACCTCGTGATCCACCCGCCTTGGCCTCCCAACGTGCTGGGATTACAGGCGTGAACCACCGTGCCCGGCCTATTTTTTAAATCTTTTTTAGAACCAAGGTCTTGTTATGCTGCTCAGGCTAGATTCTAACTCCTGAGCTCAAGCAATTCTCCTGCCTCAACCTCCTGAGCAACTGAGACTACAGCACGTGCCACCACACCCAGCCAAAAAGTTTATATATTTTTTTAAAAAAGAGAGGGCTTAGGAATTCCTGGAGCACAGACGTCAAATAGCAGCCGAGTCCACAATTGTGCTCCCTTCCCTCTGGATCTTTCTTCCTGAGTGCCTGTGAAAAGCAAGCTTTGGCCCTGCCTGTGTGGCTCCAGCCCGCCGGTGATTGTCGTTTCCTGACGGCCAGTTCTGCGGGCTCTGGGCTTGCTTAGCCAACCTCACAAATGCAGAAGCCAAGCTTTTACCAGTACATCTATCTGTGTAGATGTATGTCTCTATATAGCTTGTTTGTTTGTTCGTTTGTTTGAGACGGAGTCTAGCTTTGTTATCCAGGCTGGAGTACAGTGGCACAATCTTGGCTCACTGCAACCTCTGCCTCCCGGGTTCCAGCGATTCTCCTGCCTCAGCCTCCCGAGTTGCTGGAACTACAGACATGCACCACCACGCCTGGCTAATTTTTGTATTTTTAGTAGAGACAGAGTTTCATCATGTTGGCCAGGCTGGTCTCAAACTCCTGACCTCAGGTGTGAGCCACTGTGCCTGGCCAGAAGCCAACCTTTTATTAATAAATCTATCTATGCAGATGTGTGTCTCTATATGTTAATCTATATCTGAATCTGTGTATCCTACTGGTTCTGCTTCTCTGGTTTGAAACCTAACACAACTAGTTTTGTTTTTTTTTTTTTTTTTGAGTTGGAGTCTTGCTCTGTCACCCAGGCTGGAGTGCCGTGGTGTGATCTCTGCCCATTGCAACCTCCACCTCCTGGGCACAACTAGTATTTTATAATCTGTTAGGAATTCATATGTTTTTCAAAAGATCAAACTACATATTTAAATACATTTCAAATACAAATTTTTAAAATCATATTATGAAGCATTCAGTAAGATTCTACATTATTAGGCCAGGGACAGTGGTTTATGCCTATAATCCCAGCACTTTGGGAAACCAAGGCGGGCAGATTGCTTGAGCTCAGGAGTTTGAGACCAGCCTGGGCAACATAGCAAGACCCTGTCTCTACAAAAAATAGAAAAATTAGCTGGGCATGGTGGTGTGTGCCTGTAGTCCCAGCTGCTCAGGAGGCTGAGGTGGGAGGATCACTCGAACTCAGGAATTTGAGGCTGCAGGGAAGCGTGATTGAGCCATTGCACCCCAGCCTGGGTGACAGAGTGAGACCCTGTCCCACCCCCCCCCCAAAAAAAGTGCATTATATAATTCTATTGTAAACTATTAGCAAATAAAATGAAAGAAAATTATTATTTAAAAATGGGCCAGGTGCAGCACTTTGGGAGGGCACAGCAGGTGGATCACTTAAGACCAGGTATTTGACACCAGCCTGGCCAACATCGTGAAACCCCATTTCTACTAAAAATGCAAAAGTTCGCGGTGTGATGACACGTGCTTGTAATCCCAGCTACTCAGAAGGCTGAGGCAGGACGATCTCTTGAACCTGGGGGTGGGAGGTTGCAGTGAGCTAAGATGGCGCCACTGCACTCCAGCTGGGGCAAAGGGGCGAGACTGTCTCAAATAAATAAATAAATAAATAGCTAAACAATGGGTTCGAATGGACATAAAGATGGAAATAACAGACACTGGGAACTCCACAGGTGGGGAGGGCAGGAGGGAAAATGTTGAAAAACTACCTGTTGGGTACTATGGTCAGTGTTTGGGTGATGGGTTCACTAGAAGCCCACACCTTAGCATTTTGCAGTGTACTCATGGAACACACCTGCACATGTACCTCATGAACCTAAAGTTTAATAAAATAAAAATAATAAACTTAGTGCAATAAACAATTATAGACGTTTACTCATAAGACACTGAAGATAAAATAGCACTGATGGTCTCAAAAAAAAAAAAAAAAATCTCATTCTGTCACCCAAGCTGGAGTGCAGTGGTGAGATCTCAGCTCACTGCAACCTGTGTCTCTTTGAAAAGCAATTCTCGTGCCTCAGCCTCCCCAGTAACTGGGATTACAGGCGCACACTCTCCGCCTCCTGGGTTCAAGAGATTCTCTTGCCTCAGTCTCCTGAGTAGTTGCGATTACAGGCACCCGCCACCATGCCTGGCTAATTTTTGTATGGTTAGTGGAGACAGGGTTTCATCATGTTGGCCAGGCTGGTCTTGAACTCCTGACCTCGGGTGATCCACCAGCCTCGGCCTCCCAAAGTGCTGAAATTGCAAGCATGAATCACTGTGCCAGGCCAAATATTTTTGTTTGGAAGGAGGGAGCACAGCCTGCCCTGGGTACACATGGGGAAACTGAGACTGCAGAGGAAAGAGCTGGACCAGGACGCCTGGGAAAGGTGACTTGGGAAGGCCCCTAGGAAGGTACAGGGCTGTCTGCTCTCCAGAGGGCTCCAGTGGAAAAGAGGGGAATGAGGTGGGAAGGAGAGGCCTTGGGTGGACCAGACGGCCACACCATGAACCCTCCCAGAGACCAGACAGAGAGAGACGCTCCACAACACCCCACTCTCCCTCTGCCGTCTCTCACCCCCTCCTCTGTCCACACAGGTCGGCCCAAGGACAACCCCTCGGTCACTCTGTTCCTGTTGTCCTCTGAGGAGCTCCAAGCCAACAAGGCCACACTGGTGTGTCTCATTAGTGACTTCTATCCAGGAATCTTGACGGTGACCTGGAAGGCAGATGGTACTTCCATCACCCAGGGCATGGAGATGACCACGCCCTCCAAACAGAGAACAACAAGTACGCGGCCAGCAGCTACCTGAGCCTGACACCTGAGCAGTGGAGGTCCCACAGAAGCTACGGCTACCAGGTCACCCATGAAGGGAACACCGTGGTTAAGACAGTGTCCCCTGCAGAATGTTCATAGGTTCCCAACTCTCACCCCACCCACAGGGTCCTGGAGCTGCACGATCCCAGGGGAGGGGTCTCTCTTTGGATCCGAAGCCATCTAGCCCTTCTCCCTGTACCCAGTAAACCCTCAATAAATATCCTCTTGGTCAACCAGAAATCCTGCTCCCTCTCTTCATTTCTTATCTCTCATATGATTTGATGCTTCTCCTGGGCTCTCAGTGTGGCGTTGGGGGAATCCTGGCACCAGTGGGAAAGTAACCTGGAGGAGAGGATCACAGTCTCCCAGGTGTGTCCCCTGGGGAAATAGGCCAGGATAGGAGGAGTCGGCTCACTGAACACCGGTCCATCCATTCTCTCCCTCCTCCCCTTCCTTCTTGCAGCTCACCCCCCACTCACTGCCTGCTTTCTGGAGGGAGCTATTTGTGGCTGAACCTCCAAATACACCCTCTGTCCCTGTCCTGGTCTGGATCCTCTACCCACCCACGGCCTGTCTTTCCTCAGCCTGGAAATCCTACTCTGGGCCTGGAGTCCCTCTGCTTCTGGCCCTGGCTCCTGGAATGCCCTCCTTCCTCTCTGCCCAACTCCCCACCCCCAAGGGCTGGACTGTCCAGGACACTCCCACACCATCAAATTCATGAGCTCTTAAATTTTGGGCCCGCCTCGATTTTTCACCTGACAGCAGGTTCAGAGGTGTGAGAAAAATAGGAGGAAGCCAGGAAGGAAACACACATGAAAGGCCTGCAAGAGGCTCAGGACACTTGCAAAAGATAGGCTCTGAGCTCCCCAGGAACCAGTGCAAGAGGGGTGATAGCTCCATCATTTCTTTCTTTCCTTTTTTTTTTCTTTCAGATGGAGTCTCGCTCTGTCACCCAGGCTGGAGTGCAATGGCATGATCTCAACTCGCTGTAACCTCTGCTTCCCGGGGTCAACCGATTCTCCTGCCTCAGCCTCCTGAGTAGCTGGGATTACAGGTAGTGCCACAATGCCCGGCCAATTTTTGTATTTTTATTAGAGACAGGGTTTCACCATGTTGTTCAGGCTGGTGTGCTCCATCATTTCTAAGAGACTAAACAAGTCTTTGCTTGAGGGAAGTTGGTGTTTTCAATGCTGAGGCCAGGCATCTCATCATAATTAAAAGTGGGGATGTGTTTTTTTGTTTTGTTTTGTTTTTTTGAGACGGAGTCTTGCTCTGTCGCCCAGGCTGGAGTGCAGTGGCCGGATCTCAGCTCACTGCAAGCTCCGCCTCCGGGCTTTACGCCATTCTCCTGCCTCAGCCTCCCAAGTAGCTGGGACTACAGGCGCCCGCCACCTCACCCGGCTAGTTTTTTGTATTTTTTAGTAGAGACAGGGTTTCACCGTGTTAGCCAGGATGGTCTCGATCTCCTGAGCTCATGATCCGCCCGTCTCGGCCTCCCAAAGTGCTGGGATTACAGGCTTGAGCCACCACGCCTGGCCAGTGGGGATGTGTTTTACTCAAGGCCTCACTATTGATGGGATTTGGGCTCCGACATGTGCACAGGTGACTGCCTGGCAGCTCTAGGACATGGAGATTTTCTCAGATGTTTGGCACAGAAAGTCACTGGCCATCTTTGGAGGAAGCATCATTTTTGGGAAACACTTCTCCATTGGATCCTGAGCCTCAGGTGGAAAACCACGTCCTGTGTTGGGAATTTCTCTGGGAGGCTCCCTGGGTCTGGGGCTCCAGCTGCTCTCTGAGAAGAAGGTGTGAGGGGAGAGAACATGGCCCAGCCACACTCAGCCCCTCCTGCATGGTTCCTGCTGAGCGGGGTGTTAGAGGGGTGGGGGCACCAGCAGTGGTCAGGCCTGTGTTTCTGCGGGTGGGGCCAGGGAGGGACCCTCGGGGCATCCTAGGGAGTCTCTCCCATGGCTCCTGTTTGACTTTGCTGTGGCTGCTGCTGTCACAAATGACCCCTAATTTAGAGGCTTAAAAAATCGCACTTTGATTCCCTGGTCTGGAGTCAGACGTCCAAAATGAATCCTAGAGTGCTAAAATTAGGGTGTCAGCCCAGCCAGGCTCCTTTTGAGGGCTCTGGGGAGAATCGATTTCCAGGATTTTTCCAGCTTTTAGAGGACACCCTGGGCTCCTGTCCCCGTCCTCCTACTTTAAAGTCAGAGCTCAGCATCTTCAAATCTCTCTCCCACTCTTCTTTCTCTCTCCCCACCCCCCACCGTCTTCTCTCACCCTCGCTCCTTCTCTTCTTTTCTTTTTCTCCAGCCCTACACCTGCTCTCACTCTGACCCTCCTGCCTTTCTTTCCCTTATAAGGACCCCACCTTGGACCCACCCAGATAACCCAGGATCATCTTCCACCTCAAGCTCCTTCACATCCTCACATCTGTAAAGTCCCTGTGGCCACACAACACAGCACATGGACAGGTCCCGGGACTGGGACACAGCCATCCCTGGGCCCTAATTCAGCCACCCACAGCTCCTTTCCCTCCTTCCTCTCTCCTCCGGGTATAAGAAGGGAATGCAGAGAGGTTGGTTAATGAATACACACAGTTAGATGCAAGGGATGTGTTCTAATGTTGGATAGCAGAGTAGGTTAGTAGTTGCTAACCATAGTTAGCAATAACGTATTGTATATTTTAAATGGTTAGCAATAACGTATTGTATATTTTAAAATAGCTACTAGAGAGAACTTGAAATACACTCAACACATATAAATGATAAATACTCAAGGCCATACCCCAAATATCCTGACTTGATGATGACATGTTGGATGCACGGAACCAAACAGCACATGCACCTCATAGAAATGTCCAATATTATGTATCGGTATAATATTTTCTATGAATAAGAAAGGCAAAAAAAGAAGTTAAGCATAAATTAGGCATTTGACTTAGCAATTCCAGCCCTAGGAATTTATCTAGAAGAAATGAAAGCATGTGTTCCAAAACGAGGTGTACATAAATGTTCTCAGCAGCCTCATTCACTACAGGCAACAACTGGAAACAACCCAAGTATCCGTCAGCTAGAGAATGGATAGACCCATGTGGTCTGTGCATACAGCGGAGTGCTGCTCAGTTATACAAAGAAAAGAAACTATGGATACAGGCCACAGGAGGGATGAACTTCAAAACATTACAGTAAGTGAAAGAAGTAAAACTCCATGAGGGAAGTTGGTGGGTATGGACATATTTTTGAACTGGCTGAATTTTACTGTGTTCATTGGGGTATTATGTATTGAGTCCCTGTTGACCAGGTGCTGTGGTAGGTACGGCCATTAGAGAAATGAGAAGCAGACGCCATCTCCATTGTGATGAGACTCACCCCATCAGCCGTTTCTGAACACTCAGGTACCTCAACTCTCACTGCTCACATTTGCAAGCTTTACTTAATGCCACTTAAATCTCCCTATTCCCCAAGTCTTCTTTCTTTTTTTCTTTTTTTTGAGACGGAGTCTTGCTCTGTCGCCCAGGCTGGAGTGCAGTGGCCGGATCTCAGCTCACTGCAAGCTCCGCCTCCCAGCTTTATGCCATTCTCCTGCCTCAGCCTCCTGAGTAGCTGGGACTACAGGGGCACGCCACCACGCCCAGCTATTTTTTTGTATTTTTTTAGTAGAGATGGGGTTTCACCGTGTTAGCCAGGATGGTCTCGATCTCCTGACCTCGTGATCCACCCGTCTCGGCCTCCCAAAGTGCTGGGATTACAGGCTTGAGCCACTGCGCCCGGCCTCTTTTTTTTCTTTTTTTTTTGTTTTAGACAGTCTTGCTCTGTCACCCAGGCTCCAGTACAGTGGCACCATCTCGGCTCATTGCAACATCCGTGTCCTGGGTTCAAGCAATTCTCCTGCCTCAGCCTCCCAAATAGCTTGGATTACAAGTGCCCACCACCAAGCCTGGCTTATTTTTGTATTTTTAGTAGAGACAGGGTTTTGCCATGTTGGCCAGGCTGGTCTCGAACTCCTCCGGACCTCAAGTGATCTGCCCGCTTAGTCCTCCCAAAGCATTGGGATTACAGGCAAGAGCCACCACGCCCGGCCCCCAAGTCTCCTTTCTTTCCAACTCCCCTTATAAGGCACAGCTTTTTAAAGCAATCCCTGCCATATCCATGCCTTCAATTGTTTTTTATGTGCTCTGATGACAGACAATAAAATTTAAATGTTGTTTTTATATAACAGCTTTATTTACATGACACCTCATTCACGATGATCGTAAATTCAAAGTTACTCTAAGAAAGTAGTAACTAATAGGTTGTCATAAGAAAATGATGACTAAAATTTAGTATGTAAATTTTAGGAAATTTCATAAATGGTGTGTATTTTTTAAAACATGAGTTGTGATGTCACAGAATGGACTTAGCCTATAGAAGTTTCTATCCAACTTTCTACCAGAGAACTCCATTTCAATGTAATACTTAAGAGTCCAAAACTATCTTTTTTTTTTTTTTTTTTTTTTTTTTGAGATGGAATCTTGTGCTTTCGGCCAGGCTAAAGTGCAGTGGCACGATCTCGCTCACTGCAAACTCCACCCCCCAGGTTTAAGTGATTTTCCTGCATCAGTCTCCCGAGTAGTTGAGATTACAGGTGCCCGTCATTGCCCCCAGCTAATTTTTTATAATTTTAGTACAGATGGGGGTTCACCATGTTGGCCAGGCTGGTCTCAAACTCCTGACCTCATAATCCACCCAGCTCGGCCTCCCAAAGTGCTGGGATTACAGGCATAAGTCATTGTGCCCAGCTGAAAACTATCTTATTCCCCATATCGCTTCCTCTTCCTGCATTCTCTGTGTAGGAGAAAGTCGCTGTTATTTACCCAGTCCTTCCAACTAGAGCCTTAGCAGCCTGTTTTTCCTTTTACTTCCCCTGTTCTTCCACATCTAATCAGCTAACACTTCCTGTTCTGTCTCCCAAATGATCACAAAACTTTTCCATCCACTTCAGTCACTTCCACTGCCTTTAGCCTTATCTGTTCTCCCAGACGAACATAATGTCTCTCTTTTTTCTTTGAGACAGAATCTCTCTCTGTTGCCCAGGCTGGAGTTCAATGGTGTGATCTTGGCTCACTGCAACCTCCACCTCCTGGGTTCAAGTGATTCTCCTGCCTTAGCCTCTCGAGTAGATGGGACTACAGGCACCCGCCACCACGCCAGGCTAATTTTTGTATTTTTAGTAGAGATGGGGTTTCACCATGTTGGCCAGGCTGGTCTCGAACTCCTGACCTCAAATGATCCAGCCACCTTGGCCTCCCAACATAATGTCTCTTAATTGGTCCCATTGCTTCCATCAGTCCTTCTCTATTGTGCAGAGACTTCACTGCAAACACGTCTGATAGAGACTCCTCACTTCTGTGTGGTTCAGTGACTCTCATGTTTCCGGAACAAAATTTAAACTCTATTTAAACTGTAGTGCTGGACAGTGAATGAGCCTTTGTATTCCAGGTTCATCCACTGTCCAGCAGTGTAGCCTCAGACAACTGAATTCTAAGCCTTTGTTTGCTCATCTGCCTGAACTCACTGAGCGGTTGTGGGACCTTGGGGAAGTTACTTGACTTTTCCAAAATGTGTACAATGGGACTGTTTCTGAGGGTTAAATGAGTATGCCACAGTTGGAACACTGTCAGGTACATAATACTTGCCAGATGTTGACTGTTCATCTTTATCCTATGAGGCCAATGGTACCCCACTGTGGGGTTCTCAATTTTGCATAAGAAAATAAAACTTTATGATTTGTTAGTGAAAGAAATATCTGAGGCCAGAGGTGGTGGCTCATGCCTATAATCCCAGCACTTCGGGAGGCCAAGGCAGGCCCGTCATTTGAGGTCAGGAGATCAAGACTAACCTGATCAACATGATGAAACCCTCATCTCTACTGAAAATACAAAAATCAGCCAGATGTGATGGCATGCACCTGTAGTCCCAGCTACTCGGGAGGCTGGTGCTGGAGAATCGTTTGAACCTGGGAGGTGGAGGTTGCAATGAGCTGAGATCATGCCACTGCACTCTAGCCTGGTGGACAGTGCAACACTCCATCTCAAAAAATAAATAAGTAAATAAAAGAAATATCTGAGTACCCCTGTCATGGAAAGAAGAAACAGAGGGAGAAAAGGGAGTTGGTAGGTCCTAGCATTACAGAGCTGGGAAGGATGTGTTCAGTCCCTATTTTATAGACCAGGAGGGGAAAGTGTGATGTGTCCCAGGCTTTCATTCAGGATACACAGCCATGACTCTCTACTGAGAGTGGGACCAGGGCCCTGGGGGTAGCTATGATCAAGTTGCAGACAAGAACTAACACTTGTAGGATGGAAGAGAAGCATTTAATTAGAAAAGCAGTCAAAAATTTGTGTATAACTGCATTTGGTACAAATGAAAGCTGTCAAACTCAGAAAAACAGAAATGCTGGTGGAACTGACTTTAGTAACTGAGGTTTTCTTTCTTTTGTTTTTTTGTTTTGTTTTGTTTTGTTTTTCAGACA